>NW_027040647.1:600000-1117906 GCF_037179485.1 Ochlerotatus camptorhynchus
TTCATTCAATAACAAAAAAAAACAGCCAAGGTTGAATAAAATATGATGCCAAAGAGCAGCTCATGAAATCAAGAATGGTTAATTCTGTGGTTTTTCATTCAATAACAAAAAAACATACCTGCTGCTTCCAGGATTTCCTGCCATACTTTTCGATACAACGATTCTGATTTTGTTGTCATCAGAATGAAAACTAGCGGAACCGTCTGCTGATGTGAGGGAGCGATACTTCCATGAACAGTGACGAGTTGCCGAAACAAACAAGGAACTGTGGCAAACGTACCATCTGTAACCCAATACTTTGCCTGTCCAAGACGTCGTTCATGAGTTCCAAAAATTAAGGCTCTTTCATTATTGTCACCGAAGTCAGCAATCAATAGACGGTCTCCATTATCATCCTTCTGGAATTCATCCGGTAGATTATGCCTAACGTCCATTATGCCTAACGTCCTTTATGCCCAACGTCCATTATGCCTATCGTACATTATGCCTAACGTCCGTATGCCTAACGTCCGCATGCCTAACGACCGTATGCCTAACGTCGTGCACCCGTTTCGAACGAACTATCGCACTTTACTTGTGATCGATGCCATCATGATCTGCACAGTCGCTGGTGACACTGTACCGGCGAACTTATTCCACTTTAAACGCATTTGTTGTGCATTTGTCACTTCTTTACCGCATCCTCGAAGTTTTCGCTTGACAATTAATTATATGATTTGAGTAGTAGCTATACTGAAGATCCGAGAGATGTCGCTCCTTCAGTGGTAGGAAAATCATTTTTGCAGTATGGAGAATATCAGAAAATCCAAGTTTTGTGACTAAACATGCTTTCACAGAAGGAAACAAATAAACGAGTGTTTACCTTATCACCATAGTAATGTACTCGTGCAATTTTTGTGCATCTACAACTGCTCATAAAGACGATAATGAATAAAAACTGAAAATTTTCATGCATTTCCAAATGGTTTCCTACCATTCCCATTCTTTCGAAAGTGACTGGCCCTCTGGATGTGGATGATGTCAAAAACAACAAAACATGATTAATTAATCATGTTTGTTGTCTTTGACATCATCCACATCCAGAGGGCCAGTCACTTTCGAATGTATGGGAATGGTAGGAAGCCATTTGGAAATGCATGAAAATTTTCAGTTTTTATTCATTATCGTCTTTATGGGCATTTTAGATGCATGAAAATTGTACGAGTTTATTACTATGTTGATAAGGTAAACACTCGTTTATTTGTTTCCTTCTGTGAAAGCAAGTTTAGTCACAAATCGTGGATTTTCTGATATTCTCCATACTGCAAAAATGATTTTCCTACCACTGAAGGGGCGACATCTCTCGGATCTTCAGATAGCTACTACTCAAATCATATAATTAATTGCCCAATATTTTTCGATCGGTCTGAACTCAGGGCAATTCGGAGGATTAATCTCTTTGGCGATGAAATTAACATTGTTTGCAGCATAACATTCTAGTACCTCCTTAGAGTAGTGGCAGCTGGCTATATCCGGCCAAAACATAACGTTGGTCTTGTGTTGCCGAATGAAGGGTAAAATCCGCTTTTTAAGACACTCTTTAATGTAAACCTTCGACGTCATTGTGTGAGATGTGATGAAAACCTTGGTTTTAAGGCCACAACTGCAGATTTCTTGCCAATTCATTAGTTTCCGAGCAAACTTATCAGCAAAAACTAATTTATACCTGGAAGGGACATCCCCACGACCAGTTTCAGGGTAAATTTTTGTCCGGGGATTTGTTTATAATCCATTTTGACATATGTTTCGTCATCCATTAAAATACAGCCACCAAATTTCGTCAAAACTCGTTCGAATAGTAATCGTGCTCGCTTTTTGGCCACTACATTTTGTTTCATGGAGCGATTCGGATGTTTAATGGCACAAAAAGACATATATCCTTCTCTTGAAAGGATGTTACGCACGGTGGAAAAGTTGGAATCGTATTTCTTTGCCAAATCATGTATGGAGACACCTGGGTTGCTTTTCACGAACCTCAACACCTTTCTCCTCAGCTCTTTGTCCCTAGTGCCACTTTTATGATAGATGCTCTCTACCCTATCCTCACTCAGAGTATCCTTGTAACGTTTGATTACAAGACTCACCGTTGACTTTGGGAATTTTAACACTTTTGCTATTTTTGAGGCAGACCACGAAGGGTTCTCTAGATGTTTGTGAACAATTAATTTTCTTTTCTCAAGTTCCATGATCCGTAATTTCGGGATGCGTCGAGAAAAACTTTTCACCAATTTCTTCGTCAATGAAACATCAACAAATGCCTGTCAACCTTTTTTCGTTCCAACCAGCAGGGCGCGGTGGTGTATTAAACCGTGCGTCCAGATTTACTTTGAATCGAGCTTTAAGTCAAAAAATCATTCTCTTATCTTGACTCTTTATCATTCTTACATTTACTCTAAGGCGGTCCAATGCGCTCAAAGAATTGACTGTTGTTGGACTCAGCTGAATCGAGCAGGCGCACCAATCTAGTCGAAGGCATTTGGATTTTAAATTTTGCAACAACTAACAACGTCTAGCGTTTAAAGAAATTGATTTTTATCAACCCTCATGATCTCAGTTCAACTCAGGAATGTTTCAATACCTAGTAGGAACTGAGAGGGCTCAAAATCATCGAAATACCCTTTTATTTGAGTAACTTTAGCTCAACTTGCATAAATGCAACATCAAGCATTGAGTAACCACTAGTTTATAGCTTTATTTAAAATTTGATGTGAATAATCATCCTCAAACTACACCGAGTAATTAATTTGTTTGAAACTTGCGAAGTCGGTCATACTTATTGATAAGTTCCTGTGATTAACAAATATTTCCCTGAATTTGAATGAAATTCCCTGTGATTCCCTTATTTTTCAGGTACAAAAATGAATTCCCTGATATTCCCTGATTTTACAGGTAGTTTACACCCTGTTACTAAATGTTCGAACCCGTTCCAAAAAGAGAGGTGCGGGTTGTTCTAAAAATGGTACAGGCTTAAAATGCTCTCAATCAACAACTGTGTTAGTGCTGAATAACACTAAGTTGAGAGCGGGCGGAAAGTCCCAGTGGGGACGTAATAAAGCCAAAACAAAGAAGATGCTCGGTAGTATTATACCTTGCAACATAATGATATAAGTCTGATTTCGGTAGCCACTATGATGGCCATCATAATAATGTGTGACCTGGTGCTAATTGCAAAATACAATAATTAAAATTTGCGTAATAAATAAAAAATTAGAAAGAACTGCTTCGTATGATGTACTGTTTGTCTTGCTTTTCGCGGTCACAACCTCAACTCAGCACGCAATTAATACCGATTTCATTTGAATTTACTTTTGAACTTTCTTAATGCTAATGTGTACCACCGCCTTATTGACCGACATCTCCTTTCATTTATACGTTTGTTTTTCTTTTTTTTTCTGCGCATTTTAGGCCACATTGGTTCCAACGACATCGAGCTCTCAACGAACCACCTCTCGGCGATACAAAACCAAATGCAGAGTAAAGGTGGCTACGAAATGAATTCGCTAAGACTACAGGTAAGTAAGGCACCGGTGCCGTCACCGTCACCGAAACCGCGGCCGGCGCTAATGCTTTGGCTGTAATTAAAATCTCCGACTGACTACCGAACTGAGTGGTCGGTTACGCCACTTTAAACTCGATTAGCAATTTGACTCAATTTCGCTCCTCTTTTCGGGCGTTTCGCGCCGTTTTCGTTTTGCAGGCCTGCTGATAAGCCATTCGTCGCCGTCCGTTAATTTATTCCTAGTTTGTAAGGCCATTAAATATTGAAAACAATAACACCCTGTGTACACAACCGAGAGATCTACAAAGGTAAGGCGGATGAATTAGCAGACTCAATTAATTGTAACGCCTGGCAGATAGAGAAAAAAAGGTTATAATTAACGACTTGAATCATCCTAATGAAAACAAAGCGTTCCTACACGCCTACAACTTCTGTACGAGATAAGAACCGAAAGGCAAAAATTTGATCCACTACTAGACAATAGCCGAAAACTACACGGAACTACCATTAGAATCAAAACAATAGGTAAAAGGCCTTATACTTAGTGCTATCCCAACTTCTTTCCGATTCTTGCAGTTGTGTGAGAGAGAAAGAGATGATTTTGATCGATTCAGAATGAATGAGATAAAATGATAAGTTGTGCGGTTGTAACGAAATACTGAATGAACAAAAATCAAAAAGTGGTGCTTCACTAGAAATCAAACTAAAAGTAATGATAAGCAAAACGAATGTGCCACAAGCGCACCAGTGTAAATTTTTGTACATAGTTCCTTGAAGAAAAAATAATGTGTCAATTTGTATCACTACTCACGTTAGATGTAAGTCAATTGAAATAAACTGAAATGACAGAACACTGCCTTCGTAAGAATTCCTCCATATGCCTTACATCAGTAGAGTTACAAGAACGGAATTTATACATCCAGAATAATGTAGGGCACAAGGTTTTGAATGGTTTATTTTAATGTTAATAATGTACGCCACAGTATATGTTTAAGCACAATAAAACGTATTAATAGAGATAACCGTTCCATTGAACTCAAATAGATAGTTACATCATTGATATCCGAACTTATCCGGGCTAATTCTATTTCTAGATCCGCGATGGTCTTCTTCTTATTATTATTCTTCTAACTTTTGAATTCGTCCTTACTGGAACTGAGTTCCTACGCAGCACAGTTGTTAATTGAGAGCTCTCCGTTTCCGGTCCAGTTTCGGATTGGCGTGGTGAAACGCAGACATTGCTGCACTTCGGACCTGTCCTTTGGACTGCTATGAACGGGGGAACAGAGTATCATAAATGGCGTCAGGGTGTGCGGTTTGTGCGCATGTAATATCGAAAACTTGGATTTTAGTAAATGCATAGCCAACACGTCCTCATCTGTGCCATCAGTAAGCTATTTGGCCTATTCTGTGCGGCGTGTGAGGTGAGGTGACACGCTGTCACTTGTAAAGTGACAAATTTCACCTCGGGTGAGGTGACTCTTCATTCAAATCAAATGGAGAGTCACCTCACCCGAGGTGACAATTGTCACTTCACCATCACTTCACTCTCACCTCACCTCACACGCCGCGTAGAATAGGCCCATATATACAAAACCACACTGAGTGAAGCTGTTCCGATAAATTCATCTCTGGCTCAAAGACACCATTTTTCCACCATCGAATAATTCGATTGAGATCATTGAAGATGCTACAGTTATGCTGCACTCACCTTTCTATGCGAAAGAACCAGTCTTGATTCCGTGGACGACCATTAACGAAGGTTTGGAGTGTATAGGAACTGCCCGTATTCATCGAATAATGTTAACGGTGGATCAACAAGTTATATGCTCGCTTTAAGAGAAACTCCTCAAGCCATTTCAATACCAGATTACACACACGATAGAAATCCTAGCCCCGACGGTGATTGCCGAGACTTGAATGGCGAACAAAGAAGAACTGAGCTTATTGAGTTGTCAGCATGTAGGTAATTTATATATTTAGAATTATATGAATATACCTTATTTCCATGATGATAGTAAGTTTTCAGATGCATCACCGATGGACCAAGATAATCCTGTCGGATTGACAATTGACTGGCCATTTTTTGGATTTTTTGGAACCGATTCACTGATGTGTTGTCAGAACCATCGTGTGATAATACTTCTGCAACCCTGACAGCTCACCGGTTGAGCGTGCCCAGCCTAATCATCTATCTCTTGTTCAGAGTGAAGACCAAAGATTGATACCAAAGAGAAAGACGATTATATAATCCTTTTTGAAATGTCCTACAACTCCAAAACGAGCAAAGACACATAGAAATTTCAAACGTCAGTTTTATCCAGTACTTACCGCTGCCAAGAGACTGGATGAACTTCAACGAATTGAATCTGAAAAGCAAAATGCTATTCTTGAGGAGAAATCAAAAGCCGAACGACGAGCGAAGGCTATATTTGAAGCTGAAGAATTGAAAGCAGCTATCAAGGTATTAACACGTAAAGAGGCATTGTTGAGAAAAAAACGAAAGCTAAAATGACCAAATAAAAAACGTATTAACCAGTGCAATAATTTTGCACTCATAATGTATATATTTTCCCTTCCTGATTAAAGAAGATGATGTTTCGAAATAAAATACAGTGATGACCCGATTTTGTCAGCCATCTTTTTCTCATGTTCTAATTACACCAAAGTATGCCTTGAATATTCATCTTGTAGGTAAAAGAGAAAGATGTGGAGTTGCGATTATGAGAAATTATTGAGAGATAAAAGTCTGATCAGCTGACAAAATCGGGTCGTTACTGTAATATTTATAAAAATGCAACCAATTTCTGTCCCAGTTTCTTGACAAAAGTAAACATAAACCTAGATAATGTCAACCAATTGGTGTAGTAAACTGGGGTAAGTTAAGCTATGAGAATTAGAAACAAGTATAATTTGTTGCTGAGCCCATGGTATAATAATGGGTTTCTAAATTTTCAACGATGTTCTTCATTAAAACGAATGCATCTTTAAAACGAATTAATTTTTTTTTCGAGTAATTCACCCATTTGATTTTGCTGTCGTTTATGAGAATACAGTACTTGTTCGCCAACTGTGCTAAAAGCGCGGTCAAAATTCAACAAACACTGAGGGTAACTTTAATGGATTTTTTGATAAATTAATGTGCATTGAATTTAAACAGTGTAAATTTCGTTATTATTATTTTTACAGCATTCAATTTCGCGAGTTTAGAATGATGATGATGGTCCCACCTCTTACCCCTACAAAGGTTTGAGCTGGACGATTTATCTTTAAGATAATTAAATATGACATTTTAACCAGGTTGGCAAACAAAATTGAACTGGTTTCAGTTACAGATATAAATTCCCTCTAGAGTTTACAGTTGCTTCACAGCGATATAAATGTGGAAAAGCTCAGGCGTCCACCTCTTAGTTCGCCTTTTTGTCCACCTAAAATATTCATAAGCATTACAAGCAATCAAGAGTTAATGAACAATCAACAAAGCATCCTATTACACTAGTAACCCCGCAATCTGATGCTATCATAATTTTCAGCAATGTCAGGAATGCTCACGAACCCCCAACATTTGCCAGAAAACTTACTACTAACTCAAGGTATCTTCCAAATAAGCTTCAAAATTGCATTTTATTTTATCAAATGTTAAATTCAGTCCTCTATATCCGTAATACGCGCGCGAGGCTCAAACCTTTGTAGACTACTATTTTTTTTACTACTACTATTAAATCATATATAAAAAATCCATCATCACCATCGTGGCGAACAAAATAGTTTTTGCAGTGCTACAATAATTATTAAAAAGTCGTTATAACAGCTATCCATACAAAATAATCCGTTAAAAATAACTTCGTCAAGATACATAATTTGTCAATTCATAAAAAAAATCACTGGATAACCGTTCAAAAGACAGTTTTAACGTGTGAAATGTAATGTCTCTTAAATTCTGCTAATGTTGTTGAACGTTTAATGTGTCTAGGCATCGAATTGAAAACATTTATTCCTTTGAAAAATAATGAATTCTGTGAAGCACAAGTCAAGAAATGTGTTGTTCTTATTTCATCCGCGTTTCTAGTATTATATCTATGATAGTCAGTTCCTCTTTCAATTCGATCACACAAATATCGAGGTAGCAAACCGTTAACTACTTTAAAAATGAACACCATAGTCAAATATACAATTCTTTGCTTCACCGACAACCATTGTAAGGCGTCTAGGATCAAAGTTGAGGAAGTGAATCTATTACATCTCAAAATCAAACGCATTATTTTATTCTGCAAGCGCTGTAATCTCGATATTTGTGTTGCATTGGACAGAAATAAAATGGAAGGGCAAAAGTCTAGATGAGGAGAGATGATTGATTTGTATAGCTGTATTTTGCTGGCAATAGTTAAATCGTTTTTCAATCGACATAGAATTCCATACTTCTTGGCAATTTTCTTGATGACATTGTCAATGTGAGAGTTGAACTTAAGTTTGTCATCAATAATCACGCCAAGATATTTAATCTCCTGAACGCGATCAATAGTCTCATCATCAATTACAACAGAGACGTTCTCATTTACTCGATTCCGCGAAATTACCATAAATTTAGTTTTACTTGTATTCAATTTTAACTGCTTACACTTCAACCATCTACTTAGATACTGCAAATCTTCATTCAAGTGTGAGACGGCAACTTCTAAATCCTTAGCTGCAATGAATAACACAGTATCATCTGCAAAAAGATTAATGTCGCAAAACCGTAAAACACGTCGCAAGTCATTAATATACATAATAAATAAAAGGGGCCCTAATACACTTCCCTGGGGCACTCCAAGGTTGTTCCCCACGGAACTGGAAACAGAATCATTAAAAACAGTCCGTTGAGTTCTGTCAGACAAATAGCTTTCAAACCATTTATATGCAGTATTCGTAATTCCAAAGCGCTTGATTGTACTTAACAGTAAGGGCCTAGAAATTGTTTCAAAAGCGCGTTTCAGATCCAAAAAAACAGCAGCAATCGTATCTTTACGCTCCAAGTTGTCTTTCCACTTTGCTAACACCAAATTCAATGCAGTTTCACAAGAATGCCCTTCCCGATATCCCGATTGTTCTGGTATCAACAAAGAGTTGCTATTCAAATACTCCAACAGCTGGCCTTTAACAACAAGTTCTAAGATTTTCTCTAAAGTGTGCAACATGTTGATGGGACGAAACTCTTCGGCTTTTATCGTTCCAGCAACTTTTTGAATAGGAACCACTAAGGATTCCTTCCAAATTTGTGGTACATGTCCATTCTGCAATGATTTATTAATAAGGTCCAGAAAGATGTGGCCAATGACATGAAAGCAATCTTGAATAACTCTAGCATTAACATTATCTACTCCAGCCGATTTTCCTAATGAAAAACAAATAACTCTAAGTTCATCTAATGTGATTGGGTAAAAAACTTCAAATCTGCAACTACTATTAACTGGCTGTTTTATTTCGTCAGGTTCATCGACCAATTCAATGGATTGATTAATCAATGAAACACTTTCGACAAAATAATCATTAAACTTAGATGCAATTACTTGTTCTGACTGTTCTAATGTGCCATTAAAAGTTATGGACCGCGGTTTGCAATTACTAGGTTTTAATAAAGATTTCAAAATTTTCCATAACTCTTTGCTGTTGTTTTGATGCTGATCAATCTTCCTTTGAACATATTCACAACGAGTTTTCTTTATCGATTGTGAATACTTATTACGCGCGATTGTGTACCTAGTCCAATGATTGTCATTATTAGATCTACAAAACTTTTTGTACCATTTGTCCCTTTTCCGTTTAAGACGCAAAAGATCCAAATTGTACCAGCTGTTCGAGTTTTTCAAAGAAACAAACTTTTGCTCAACTAGTTGATTGGTACATGTTTTCAAAGTGTTATTAAGAACAGCTGTAGATTCATCTAAGTTACCGGCCGCGAATGGAAAATCCAGGCTTCTCTCAACAAGGTTTGAAACAGCTTGCTTCGAATATTTCCTCCAGCACTTCAATTTAACAAAATTATCGTTATCGTTAACATGGTCTAAGACATTAATCACTAAAGTCTCATGATCGGTTATTTTCAAATCAGTATCCGTAACTGAACAAATGGAATCAAAATTGGAATAAACGTGGTCAATTAAAGTTCTACTGTGCCTGGAAATACGCGTATACTCATTTACCGTTTGCTTTAAATTAAAAAACTCAGCTAAACGCTTCAAATGATTCGAATTATGGTTATCACGCCAATTAATATTAAAATCACCAGCCAATATATTTAATTTACTAGAATCAAGGAATGTCTCAAACCAGTTCTCTAAAACTTCAACAAAACGCTGGTCACTAGAACTGGGAGAATGATACAAAACACCATAATTACCCGTCTTCATGCCACGTACAACTGTAATGCCCAAGAACCAGTTTCCATCAATAACTTCGTTGGTACGAAGGTTGAATTGAACTGATTCTTTGACATAAATAGCAACACCGCCAGTGTGTCTAAAATGTGATAAACAAGCAGCAACAATATATCCCGGAATACTATACTGATCAAAAGCTTCAGTTTCTACAATATGAGTTTCAGATAATAAAACTAAAAGAGGACGTTTTTCCTCAACAATCTGACGTAATGCTACGTAGTTTGTTGACAACCCCGCAATATTCAAGTATAAAAAATCGAATTGATTCACATTCCTGGAGCTTGGCTGCGATTTATTGAAACGCAAGCTGCTTTTCTTCTGATCAAAAAGTCTTTTATAGAGCAAACATTCCGAGCTAAATGCGGCATGGTTGACGTCCAAGTTCATTTTTCGTTCTTTATTCATTTTCAAACAATTAATACATTTCAATACAGTTGACGTACACTCCGACGTTTTGTGTTGTTGGCTGCACCTAGAGCATCTATCACAATTTTTGCAATCCATGCTCTTGTGTCCAAATTCTCCACATTTGAAGCATCTCAACACATTAATCGCGGGAACTATCGAGCACCGATCAAACCTACATTTACTTTTTTCGCACATAACAAACATTTATAAGTTTCGACATCGACTTCAATTACAACACTTAACTTGTTATAAGTGAAGCGTGGATTTTCAAACATGTTCACTACTTTTACATCATTAATAGCGATGTCTTCATTTTGACTTTTTAAGTAGTCAATAAAGACATCGGAGGAAAACTGATCGCTCATGCCCACTATTTTTAATCTTGGCACCGAAGTGGGAACAACAGCACTATATTTTTCACCCAGATTGCTTTCAATACCATTTTTTACATCACTTACGTTTGCTCCTGTTGCACACTCAACAATAATGGAGCCATCTTCACCATTCCTAAAATTACTGATTTTGTGTGTTTTTGGATCCAACTGAGTTTTCAAAAACTTACGAGTATCTTCGCAAGGTTGTTTGGACTCTTTCGGTTTAATTACAATGACCGGACGAGTCTTACGATTATCTGGTTTGTTACTTTTACTATTACCACAAACGAAGTGACAGACGACTAACTGGCGAAGAAATCCATTAAAATAATGTGGTTAACTGTAATAGAATTTTCTTGGAAGCTTGTGCCATCATCCACCAGATGGGTTAGTTTTTTTGTTTTGATTTGAACAAAGTTAATTTTGTGTACAATGATTCTTTGACAGTGTGCAAAGAGTGTATCATTTTGTCATTTTTTTATGCATTTCAGTTTTGAGTAGAGTGAAAGAGATAGAACCAAAACATTCTAATACATTTGGTGAAAATGCTAGTACAATCCAGTAGTAGTGTTGCCATGTGGTACAATCCAGTAGTAGTGGTGTTGCCATGTGGTACACTGAAAAATTGAAATAGCAGGTTAGTCACCAAAGTTTTCGAGCCGCTCCGTCTGTCACTTCGTTTGTGCTGGAACTACTTTAAATAAGTGTGATTACATTAGCAAAAATCACCATCTTAGCGTTCCTCGATGGTACTTCATATGGGAACGAGCTGTTAGTTTGTTAGTTTTGTGTCAAACAGTGAAGTGATCATTTTGCTTCAATCAAGATTAAAAATTGAGATGGAAGAAAAAAAATATCGTTGTGCTCAGAGAACATAATTATTACGCCAAGTACTCCACATTCTTGCCATTGTAAGATTTCAAAAAAAAAACTATTTATACCAACTTACCAGGTTGTAATGACCTTTGGTTAGTTTTTTCCGTCGATCTTGTTTTCCGTGCTGAGCACAAATGCTACCGACGTGCCAGGGAGGCAGCTCCCACACCTGGACCCTACCTATCGACCCATCAACTCATGAACCGGGGACCAACGGCTTTACTTCCCATCCCAAGGAAGGCGTGATCAGAGATGTTATGCCTCAGAACATCCCGGCGGCGCCGACTGGGATTGAACCCAGGCCCGCTGGGATGAGAGGTAATCACGCTTACCACTACACCACCGGCGCCTTTAGGTTGTAATGACATTTAATAATAAAGTTGCACTCACTTAGCCTAACTGCCACTATTTTATAATCACTAGCTAAACTGACATCGTCTGTATATTAATATGTACACTAAAATAAACACCGATTTAAAAACATACAATTGCCGGATTTTACAATAGATAAAATATATGGCTGTCGGTCCCGGCGGTATTCGATTTAATACCTTAACGAATATGTTGACAAAAATAACTAGTGTACTAATCCCGACGTTGTCGGTTTATTAATAGGCCTTTTTTGTAAACAACCGATTTCGCCGGTCGACAGTGAAATTCCCCATCTGTCAAATTTTTTATGCGGCCTCTAATCAACCTAATTTTACGTTCATTATGCTATGTTAAACTTGACACGGTATACAAACCCGCAGATACAACGTATATTCGTTACGAGTTAGGTAATACAGGAAGGAAGCTCCTTCATAATAAGTGATGCCACCCGATTTCGCTAAGGTTGTGGTACCTCTTCCACCGCCTTTAGAGCTGAAAGTCATCATTGAACGGCCCTACAAGGTAACAGGTAAACTCATACTCTGGAATTGATTGAAGTTCGGATTGTAGTGATACATTTGTTTGAATTTGAATATTTTTGTTACTATTTGTATCCATCAGTAATGCTCAAACACCACATGTACTATGCTACCTATAATCGCATATCAGTGCCTTATGCGTTTTCGTCAACTTTGAGTTTACAACACTATGCATTCCCCCTTATTCTGCGAGTCACGTGACTCTCTGTCACCGGTGAGGTGACAATTGTCACCTCACCGATGAGAGAGAGTCACGTGACTCGCAGAATAGGGGGGATTATCAATTGGCATCTACTATTCTGCCGTTCTACGCATATATGTCCCACGTTCCAAAAGAATCCCGCAGAACATGAGACAATTATGCATGTAACGGCAGTGTTCATACAATGATAAAATTGAGGACCTTGTTCTTGAATAAGATGAAAAATACATCAAGACCGTTGGTCCCATCATGCAAAATAAAACCACATAAGAGTCATATTCATAAATTTTATCCCTCAGAGATCAAGTTGCTGGTCTGCCTTTTAAATTCTCTAATTTTCGCTGATGTAATAAAACATTCAAGCTTCATTGCAACTATCGTTTATAAGAAAACAACACATTAACATGGGAAATGCACTCCGTAACTTTGACAGTCATTTTCTTGATATCAATACATATACATACGGGGCAGGTATGCGATTATAGGTAACATCTATCAGAAAAGAAAATATGATATCATAATTAAATCAATATAAAAAAGAAAGCAAAAAATACACTCAAATTAAGCCATTGCCGATACTAAACGTAGTTCAAGCTGTTCTGGTTGTTCCGGGACTTTGACAGCATCGTAGCCATACCGTTCAACATCATCAAAGGTGAACTTGAAACCGTACGGAGCGGCCATCGGTTGCGGCGTCGAAACCGATGAGCCACTGGGAGACGACATGGATGACTGCTTGTTGTAGCTAGGTCCAAGCGCAACGATGGCTTCCTCCAGTCCCAAATCGGCGGCCGCCGTGAAGCACTTCTTCGCCATTGGTCGACTACGGCGTAGTCCACCGAGACCGCGAGCGTAGTAAACGCCGAGATTATACATGGCTTGAGCATGACCTAAGGTTGATGCCAAATGGAAGCATTCCATCGCCTGTAAAATAAAGGAGTTAGTCATTCTAGCTTTTTTAAGTAATTTAAAACTAACCACACGAGCACTTTTCTTGACCCCGAACCCTTGCTCGTAGCAGATTCCCAGATTGAAAGCTGCACCGGCATGCTGGTGGCTGGTACCCAACTTCAAGTGAGACACCGCTGTTGTATAATCACCAATCTCCAGGTTCTCCACTCCAAGTTGGTATTCGATCTCACCGATAACGGACATCAGATTCTCCATGGCCGACTCGACGGTCGGAGCTTTGGGCTCCTGCTGCTGTTTAACCGCAGCAAGACCACGTCCCTCGTTGACAACAAGCGAGTCAAAACGGTGTTGATTTCCGGTCTGTTGACGGCCATCGTTGTTGATTTCGAACAGGACATTTCTGCGAGCACCGGACAGATCTTCAAAGTCAAACTCGTCGAGACGGCTGGGTTTGGCCGTTGGTATCGGGAATCCCAGAAAAGTGGGAACCAATGACTGTTGTGGGTCCTGCTGTGACTTCGGAGCATGCTCGAGAGGGGGTGGATTAGAGAAGGGATGGCAACTCGAATAGTGCGAGCTTTGAAACTCACGGGGGAACTTATGGGCGGAGGAAATCAAGTACGGAAGGCACTTGGGACCCTCCCACTTGTGGTTACGACGGTAGAGACAGATCAGTTGGCTTGTGTACCAACCGCAGATGATGGCATTTGTCTGGAAAATTTCAGAAAGGGAGTGTTGTTAAACTGAAAACAGAATAAAAATCGAAACGAAAAAATATTGAGAGAAGAAAAATCGAGAATGGTGACCGGACATATTACGAAAATTTTTGAAAGTTTAATTTTCAGATTTCAGATAATAATTCTTGATAGAGGTGGAATTAGGGCGTAACAGCTTTTGTAAACAATGACTTTTCGAAACTCATGGCACGCACACGCAAACCTACATAACCAACGGGAAGGGCAAGTCTTCCTCTACTCGATGGTGTTGATGATTTGAGTGTCGCCTTGGCTTTCTAGAAATCATCGAGAGAAATCATTGTTTACAAAAGCTGTTACGCCCAAGGTTGCAAAGACTCATTTCAGCTAAAACAATGTTTTTCTAAATTATGAAATAATTAGATGCCATGATCAAATTTTAAATTGGTAGGATACAAGAAGAGGTTGCAAAGAATGTGTTTGACATATTAAACCTGTTTATTTCACTTCATGAGAGTCACAATCAGCGATTTTTCACAAACTCACTCACTCACTCACTCACTCACTCAGCGATCAGCAAATCGCTGATTGTGACTCATAGAAAGCAACATTTACAGGTTTTATGTTTCCAACGCATACTTTGTAACCTCTTCTTGTAAGTTACAAGTAAAACATGCCATCATACCATCTTTTGGTTTTATTATTCCGAAAAACATTATTTTAGCTGAAATGAGTCTTTGCAACCTTGAAACCCAATTCCAGCTCTATCTAGAATTATTCTCTTCGCCAATCAGTATTAAATTTGTGATGCATGCATTTACATGCATTTCTTTATAGGTGATTAATGTTATCATCTCTGGAATTGAAGACGAAATTTTCAAAAGGTCCAATCTATATTCTCTCCATCGACTTTTTTAAGCGTTAATAACTCCGCTACAGACATGTTCAGACCTTTTATGAGCGGCGAGTGCGGTGAGATGAATCTCTATGACACTAGTGAAATGACAATATAGTCATGTGACGGAGTTTCCGTGCAAATCAAATGGAAAGTTACGTGACACGAGATGACTACAGTCACTTCACATCACGCACCGTGCAGACAAAGTAGGTCTGATTGTTTTGATAGTAAGGTAATCCACGGTGTCTGTGGTAGGATAACATTATTATAAAAAAAAATTAGTATCGCTTAAACACCCACCAAACCAAATCTTAGGTGCCATTTTTCGGAGGTCATTTTTCCATACATATGTTTGGCTTCAATGGTCTAGAGAGTTAATTTTTGAACGTAATTTACGCTGAAAAATACGGAAAAAATTAAAATTGTTCTAGACCCTCCGATAGAACATTTCCATACTAGCCTCATATGAAAGGAGCGACCCTAAGCTTTCGTTTGGTGGGTGTTTCAGCGATACTGATTTTTTTTTCAATAAGTATTTTTTTCGAAAGACACCATGAATCCAAAGAGAACATCGATCAATACCAATAGGACCTTTTGCAATGTTCATCTAGAATTATTGCACAGCTGATAACAAAATGTATCATCTTTGTAAACAAATGCATGATTCACTTACCGTAGAACCCCGTTAGTTTGAATAGCTTAAATTGAAATTTAAGGGCGCTCATTTAGGCTCTGAACCATTTGGTGGATTATTTTAACTTTTGGTTAAAATTTGACAGATGAAAAGTTATCGATTAACCCTGCTATCTGAGCATGGTTATTTCTGACAGACAAGAAGTTAAATTTTGACAACCGTGGCTCGAAAACCGGTCGATCGACAGCACGGGGATTTTCGAACATAGAAAATAACTTTCGAAATGTCACTTTTAACCACGAGTTAAATTTAACTCGGCAAATGGTTCACAGCCTTAGAATTGATTCAACTGGTACCCCTACACAGATGCGTAACGCTATGGGACCTGTGTAGGGGTACCAGTTAAACAGCTTAGCTTCCATTTTAGCTATTCAATTTAACGGCGTCCCACGGTATAAGGTTTAATCGTATCATACGCTATTTTGTGGTACGCAGCAAAATTTAGTTTTCGTGCTGCCATAAATCTCTAGAATTAAACCAGTAGTGGAATAATCAAATTATTCTTTGTATGTTAATTTTATAAGTTAATTAAAACCCACACTAGAATTTTCTATATTCTCATAATATCTGAGACGAAAACAAAATAACATCTCAAATTTTCCTTTTCTCCTCTAATGTTCAGCAACCGTCTGCGTCTCTTTGTTGCCCTTCACCTCGATTCATCGCTTTCGTCAGTGAACAACAATAATAAGCTAAACTCACCCAAGTGATTGCTCCAATCCAGTTTGGCTGAAAGGAACAGTATTCCTTTCGGCGAAATCCCTCCTTATCGGAACTGTTCGACCCGGTATCATAGTGCTGCTTTCTTTCCCGACTCAACTCGAGGTGGCTCCTGGCCACACTCAACAAACAGTAGGATGCTTTGGCCTTTTCCCGTTGAGGAACTTTCTCGTCCTTCGATTGCTGCTGTCCATCTCCTGGAAGATTATTTTCGGAGCACAACCGCTCTCCACCGCACTGCCACGGGCGGCGAACGTCTAGTACAGTGTAGGTTCGATCGCAAACATCACGGATACGGCGCGAGACATACTTCCACATCTATTCCCGGGGACTAGTGGACACTTTTCAAGGGTAATTTGTAACTTTAAAACGCGGAGCAAAATAGTGGCGAACTTGCGTTGCGACCATTTGCATTTTTTGTTGTGATTCTGTTGGTTTGACGTTTGGCAGTTTGTCAATTCAGCCAGCAGCGTTATCTGTATTTGAGTTTCGCTGATTCAAGTAAGATGGGCTAACCTCACACATTTTGCGTAACGCTTCAGCTCAAACGTTTAGACAAAATTTGACAGAACTGTGTGTGCAAGCTACGCGTTGAGGAAATAGTTAATAAAATCTTGATTTTTACGATAAAATCGTATATTTTCGCTAAAATCGTCCTTTAAAAAGCTGTTCAAGCTATCCACCGATATGGGACGAAAACGGGATAGTGAAGGATCCGGTAAGTATCACAAAACTGATGATTTTTTCCCCTGTTTACACTAATGCGTCGTTTCGCACCGCAGGTTCTGATTCCGACTCGAGTCGTGGCAGTCGCAGCCGTAGCGGCACACCACAAGTCGCTCCCACTCCGGGTCACTCGCTGGAGCATCACGATTCCCGATCCAACTCTCCGGCAAATCGGTCTCGCTCCGGTACTCCACAAAATCGCAGCCGTTCGAACTCGGCCGGCTCTCACCGGTCTCGTTCCGGATCCCGTCATTCAGGCAAATCTCGTTCCGGTTCCCGTTCTCGTTCTCAGTCA
This sequence comes from Ochlerotatus camptorhynchus, assembly GCF_037179485.1. Lineage (NCBI taxonomy): Eukaryota > Metazoa > Arthropoda > Insecta > Diptera > Culicidae > Ochlerotatus > Ochlerotatus camptorhynchus. Next base: position 617,669 of record NW_027040647.1, read on the forward strand.
CCGGCCGGTTCTCAAAGGTCCCGTTCAGACTCACCCCGATCCCGTTCGGGATCCAGAAGCCCACCCGGGTCACAACACTCCAAAAGATCTCGTTCGCGATCGCAAGCATCGCCGACTGGCAGTGCCAAATCACGTTCCCGCAGTGGATCTCCGGCGAACAGATCTCAAAGCGGAAGTCCCGCTAGATCCAGAAGTGGATCGCGATCTAGGTCAGGTTCTCCGGTAAGTGAATACCCGAATTTTATTATAAAAATGTCTATTCTAAAATAGGAAATGCTATTCCATACAGGCCAAATCCCAATCAAGCCGTAGATCACGATCGCGGTCGCGCAAATCCGGATCGCGTTCACCGTCGCCTGTGAAGTCAGCACGGTCTAAATCTGGATCCCGTTCGCCGTCCCCATCGAAATCAGCACGGTCCAAGTCTGGATCCCGTTCGCCGTCACCTGCGAAGTCGGCACGGTCCAAGTCTGGATCCCGTTCACCGTCGCCAACGAAATCGGCGCGGTCCAAGTCTAGATCCCGTTCGCCATCACCACTGAAATCGGCACGATCCAAGTCTGGATCGCGTTCTCCGTCGCCAGTAAAATCGGCACGGTCCAAGTCTGGATCGCGGTCTCCATCGAGAAGTGGACGTAGTCGTTCAGGTTCGGTTGATTCCGACGTGGGAGATAAACGGAAGCGAGCCGTTATATCCAGTGATTCCGGATCGGACGCCGAGAAGGTGCAAATAAAAAAGAAGAATAAACTTATTGATTCCGACTCGGATGAGGCTTCCGATAGAGAGGAACCAGCCAAGGGAAAGGACAACGTTACAGCGGATGCACTTTTCGGTGATGCTGATGATATCAGCTCAGACGAGGCTTCGGAACGGGAGCGGGACGAACTGGATGAGTTGGAAGATGCACAGAAAAAGGAAAGCGATCGGGAACGCTCCAGAAGCCGTGGTCGATCACGATCGAGATCCCGATCCAGATCGAGGAGCCGAGGAAGCGATCGAAGGTCTTCGGATGATGAAAGAAAACAAGGATTGGCAAGGTTCGATGAACCAAAAGAACCGGAACCAGAGCCGGAACCAATTCCTGAGACACGTATCGATGTTGAAATTCCGAGAATCGTCACAGATGTCGGCCGGGACTTGCATTTCGTCAAGCTTCCTAATTTTCTTTCGGTCGAAACGCGTCCATTCGACACTGAAACATACGAAGACGAAATTGACGAAGAAGAAACCCTAGATGAGGAAGGTAGACAACGTTTGAAGCTGAAGGTTGGTAATACCATCCGATGGCGCAACAATATAGACGACGACGGAAGCGGCGTTCGAGAAACCAACGCTCGTTTAGTTCGATGGTCTGATGGCAGCATGAGCCTTCATCTAGGTTCTGAAATTTTCGACGTCCACAAGCAGCCACTACAAGGCGACCACAACCATCTCTTCATCCGTCAGGGTACCGGTCTTCAAGGTCAATCCGTGTTCAGAACCAAACTCACCTTCCGACCACACTCGACGGAATCGTTCACTCACAAGAAGATGACCATGTCACTTGCCGATCGCTCGACTAAAACATCCGGCATTAAAATTCTCACCCAAGTCGGATTCGATCCGGACGCAAACCGCAAAGAGAACATCAAGAAGGAAGAGGAAAAACTTCGAATGGCCATGCGAGCCAAACCCACAGCGAGCAAATCCAGCAGCCGCAAACGAGACTCCGGCGCCAATCAGAACAATCCTTATCAACAAGACGAAGGTTCGGACGATGAAGGTGGAATCTCCATTGCAGCCATCAAGAACAAGTACAAGGACGATCGATCGAAACCCAAGCAGGGAGCAGCGATCTACTCTTCCGACGAAGATGGTTCAGATATGGATATGGGTCGCAAGAAGAAGAATGTCGACAAGAAGAGAGTTCTTAAGGCACTGGGTGACTCGGATGATAGCGATGATGATTCCGCGCATTCCGGTTCCGGTTCGGGATCAGGCTCTGGCTCTGAGCAAGGATCTGGTTCAGGATCAGAAGCTGGTTCCGGAAGTGAAAAAAGCGTCGGTGAGAAATCTGGTGGTGGTGTTGCTGTTGGCGTTATTGAAGATGAAAGTGACGAATAATTATTATTTTAAATTACTTAATCTTGTATTAAATGTATAATGTGCTAAGAACTCAATAAAACTAAACTTAAACGACAATATGCTTCTTTACATGATGACGCACATCGTTCGACCATCCTCTTTGGATGGTTCCACCTCTCCACGCATCTCCCTTGCCTTAAGCTCCAAATAGGAATTTTCGTACTCCTTTTGCAGCTTTTCCGGCAAGGGCTTCGCCCAATCTTCCGGAGCTTTGCTACGCTTTGCCCACACATCGTTTCCATAGTGTGCCTTAAGTCTCTCGGTTCTTCTTATTTTTTCACTTTCAATCAGCTCCAGAGCGCTCTTCGTGTTATGAGGATTTCGCTCGAATTTCACACAATTGTCGAAATCTCGCTTCCACTGGTTGCAATCGATGCTGTCCCCATGGATGAAGTACTGGTGGAACCGTGCTCGAATGCCGGTGCAATCATCGTACTCCTCGTTGTAAAGGTAACACGGTCGGATCTAAAAATACCTTATTTGCATATTGTTTCAATAATGTTACATCCAAACCAAAACTTACCGACCACAAATTTTTGAACACTTCCTCCTCTTCGGGAGTTTTCGGTTGGGGAGGGATATCTTTCAGCTGGGGAGGCATTTTTCGTTTGTTAAATTGCAGTGCAGATTGGATTGCAGTGACTTTTGCCGGAATTATGTAAATATGATAAACATGAACGATGAGCGATAGATGGCTGAGAGAAATGTCAAAATGGAAACGCTTTCTGGGCTAACCTGGCGCTTACAAGGTGTATACACTGAAACAAATTGGAATGTATGATTAAAATACACAGACCATACACTGATACAAAATCCATTGGCAAAAATACTATATTGCTGGTTTAAATTAAATACCTCCACCAATAGATTTGTGCAGAAAACAATTTCATTTAATTTTACTATTATTTCTATCAAAATTACTATGCATTTTGAGCAAGCATAGTAGTTTCGTCAGAATCATAGTAAATTGTTTTACATTCGTAGTCAACTATACTGAATTCATAGTAGATTTAACAGTAATAAGCGCGGTTATATTGATAATAAGTGTTTTCTGCAAAATAGTATTTCTAACTATGATCCTTGTTTCAGTGTATAATTCTCGCGTCACTTTTCAATAGGCGATCTTAAAATGTGTGTTCGCGACGCGAAGACTTTGAAAAACTTTGTTCAGCACTTATTGAACAAATGAACGCGAAGGATAGACGTTCGCGGCGAACGGTTTTTAATGGTGCGCTCAATCCGTCAGGATTGCTTAGACACAACTTTCAATTCTCAATTATATTAAAGTTCTTTTAAACTTATAGGATAGTTGCTCTACCAAAGTGAGAGCTTATTCCTATATCTGAATAATTAGAAACTTTAACAAACTGAAAAAAGTATCTTAGCATCAAGATCAACCTTCAATTCAACTCAAAGGCTAAGACCTCACTAAAACGTAGGCTTGTGCTTCTTCGACGAATGAATTGAAACGATACCTGATGAAAACACTTACGAAAGGGATTGTTCGGACTTCACAAATGGACCGATTGAGCCTTACCAACGAACTAACTTTATTTAACAATTCATTTTCCTTATATAGCTAATCTTAAACCTAAAAAGTTTAACAGGTAAAATCTAATGGGTGATCTAGTCCTTCGTATAATGTGTCGTAGGTAAATTCCTTGCTATCTTTTTCTATGGCACATTTCCATCTTCTGGGGTTTTTCCAACAATCTTTATTTACGACACATTTCCTTCTTCTAAGCAGGTAATCACTTCATTCTTTAAAAGTTACCAGGTAATGCGCATAGAGAAATATTTATTGCTTGCGCTTTTGTTGCCTGCGCCTAGCTGGTGATATGTTTATTATTTTTATTTCAAAGAGAGGTGAAAACAATAATCATTATTTTGAATAGAACTAATTAATTCGTCGCGTTCCCAACATTCCGGCCTCCGTAAATTCAATTAATTTACTCATTTATTAGCGACGATAGTTTCTTCTAATCATAAATCATAAATGCCCTTTATTCTCTACAAATCGTGATTTTCAATTTCTTTTTGAACTGTATGTGATATTAATTTTATTTATTTATTTATTTTATAATTAAAAAATAAAGTATGTTTATGTTCAGCTTCCTTTGCAGTTACCACATCCTCGTTTTTGTCTTCTTCATTTGTTTGGTATTCGTGGGTAAATTGGTCCTCGATACGGAGAATCCGTATTAGCTTCATCTTCTGATGGTGCAGTCGTCTTGGAGAAAACGGTTGGCTCGTTTATCATCTTGTCATCATATTCTCTAGTCGTTGTCTTCTGAATATTCCTGAGCGTGTTCCGGTGGGTTAAAAATGATGTCATTGAATCCCAGAATGATGCTATTAACTGCCATCCGAAACCGTAGATGTCGTAGAGAATTCTTCCATGCATTACCGTGTCAATGATGAATTTTATGCTCCGTCCAATTACGTAGAGTCCAATCGCTGTTGAAGTCAAGTTTCCTAGCCATGTTGACCATGAAATTAATTTACTCCAATATTTATTGATGACGGTGTCAATAATTTTTTCCGATACTAATGCGTCGAAGTAAAAGCCTTGCCGACTTGGGTTATGTCCGGTCAATATCTTGTGAACAATATTGGATGCAATTCGCCGATCTCCTTGGTCATATATCATGCTACGCATTTTTTGCAAACTGTCGTTGTCATATACACCGCTTTCCATCAGATTAGGTAACGGTGTGTAAGTCCATTTCGTTATTAAATCCGTTGTAATTTTTTGAGGTGGAATTGCTTCTCTTATTCTACCATCAATGGTAAACTATCTTCCGCCGAATTGAAACTTTGCTGGAAGCAATGGTGTACATTCGATTTCCGTACCTCTGATCTGTAATGTACGTGTGACCGGTGTCAAAAACATCGTTACATTTCCATGTTTGACCGGTAGCTCTTGATAGCATCTATCCATAGCAAAGGGCTTCACGTAGACTGGCTTGCATTCTAACACGTGCAGCACTTCACCTGCTACTACTGCTGTAAATCCAGATCTTCTCATTAGGCTGGTTACGAATTCTGTTGGATTTAAACGAGCTAGTGTTAACTTTGTCTCTAACAATGCTTTGTCTAATTTGCACATTTCTGTCATTACTGTGGTATACACGTCGTTTAATTGCTGCCCAATGTAATTTTCAACTAATGTAATCTTTGAGTTGAAATATGTGAAAAGATCATGGTTCTTTGCGTTTGATGCTCTCCGATGAAAGGGTGATTTGAATTCGACCGATTCCAAAATAAATATCCTGGGATGATCAGTACTATAACCAGTGTAACCACAGATTTTTGTACTTCCTTTTGTTTTTATGGAGAATAAATGCGAATCCGATATCGATGTATACACAATTTGTTGATCTTTTCTGTCGGAATCCATGTTAATAGTTTTGTTGACATGACCTTCATAGATAACTTCGAAATCTGATTCTTCGCATTTTTTGTTTAAACTTATATCCCAAGTGGAATATCCGTCTTCAGAATCTAAACACTTCCCATGCGAATATGGACACACTATTCCATGTCGTAGAAGTATTTGGTCATTCTCGTTGTCTACTGTGGCTTCGTAGTTGTATAGAGCGATCTCATATTCAAAGTAAACTAACGCATTTGTCCATGTGTACTCAGGAGTTTTGTATTCTCCACCGCTGCATGAACTGCCCCATAAACTTCCTACGACCAATGTTTTGCCTCTAGTGGTAGTATTTCTCTTCAGTTCATCTATTCTGCTGTTATGAGTTAGTGTTACAGATCCCGTTAGATGTGTGTTTCTGCACTCCTCCGCAGTGAATTCCTTTACCACATAGGAATATCCACGTTCGTAGTCTGAGGTGTGTGAATGCATTCCACAATGCAGGATGGATCTCTTGATGATTACTTTACATTGATATACTATTGTAGTACTCATTGTGTTGCGCTGCAATACTTGGATTGGCATTTCGATGCTTGATAAATTCTTTAATGATGGTAAACAGGATGACACGTCCGTGAGCGAATAGCTAGTCATATTTATCTCAGGACTCGCACAATCATACGCAATCAATCCGTGAGTTTGTAATCCGAGTGCACAGCATAAGCACCATAAAAACATCATTATTGCGATATGCCAATATGTTGCTCTTATTATACATGGTTTTTTAGATCGTGAAGGCTTCATTGCGGATATTGTGTCCCTTATCTCTTTGACCTTATCGATGTCGATTTTTTGACGTTTTCCCCACGAATCGAAATTGATCTTAGCTTTTGATACAATCGGTAGGTCCTCCTGTTCGCTTGGAATATTTTTTTCAGGGTTAATTATAATCTCCTTACTAAACGGATTGTAATGCCGTTTTGATCCTTTTGGTTGCCGTTGTTGTCTAAATCCTTCTTCACGATGGTGATTTACTTGATGTTCTTCTGTTAACTGACTTGTGTTGTTCTTTTTTATGACTTCTCCTTTTACATCCAGTACAGCTACCTTTACTGATGGTCTTTTATATACACCTTTTGCCGTTTGAATGTCCACGGAACGGACTTGGCCGTCTGATGCTGTATGCGTTTTAATGACTCGTCCCTTAAGCCACTGGTAATGAGGTGTATTATTATCCGTTATCAGCACGATGTCACCTTCCTTTATTGGTTCTGCCTTGCTAGTCCATTTTTGTCGTTTTATTATGGTTGGTAGGTACTCTTTCCTCCATCTATCCCAAAAATGTCGTGCATAGTGTTGTACTAATCTCCATTTATCTCGAGACAGCTCTCCTGCCGATGGATCATACGGTGGTGAGTATTCACCTGCTCTACCAATAAGAAAGTGAAATGGCGTTAGCACTTCTTCTTCAATATTCTCAATAGGTATGTGAGTAAGAGGACGTGAATTGAGTATGAATTCAGCTTGAATTAATGCCGATCTTAGTACTTCTAGCTGTAGTTTTCGATTTTTACATGCTTGAAACATTTCATAAAGACAATTCTTTATTATTTGTATGAGACGTTCCCATACACCTCCGAAATGTGATGCTGCTGGTGGATTGAATGACCAAGATATTTCCATAGCGGCTGCTTCACCTCTGCTCATTTTGTTGTTTATTTCTATTACGAGTGAATTTAATTCCTTTTCTGCTCCTACAAAATTTGTGCCGTTATCACTATAAATATGAGTGATTTTTCCTCTCCTATTCTGGAAATTTCGTAAGCACATGATGAATGCATCAGTATCCAGCCGATCAGCTAACTCAATATGCGTAGCACGTGTCGTTAAACAGGTAAATATTACTCCCCATCTTTTTTCAATGGAACGCTTAACTATCACTTCGATAGGTCCAAAATAATCCACACCAGTGTGTGAAAATGGGTGAGCATAAATATTTAGACGACATTCTGGCAAGGCTGCCATTTGAGGAGGAATTGGTGTTGCTTTTCTATTTTTACACTGTTGGCAATTGGCTTTTACATTGTTTAATACCACTCTGGATCTTAAAATCCAATATTTTTGATGTACTGCTCCCAACACGACGTTATTTCCTTGATGAAGGTATTTTTCATGATACATCATCATGATTAATCTTGTAACATGATTTTTGTTAGACAAGATTACTGGTTGCCTTACTGATAATGGAACTATCTTGGTATTTTGTAATCGACTGCGTGATACCATGACTCCATATTCGTTCAGCATTGGAGTTAATTCTGATAACTTGCTGGATTTTGTCAAATGCCCATTTTTTGTTAAGTCCTCCATTTCCTCGGTGAAGTCGTCCCATTGTGCTTTTCGTATAATCGCTCGTTCGGCTGCTTTTCTATCGCCGTAGTTGATGTGTGCGTTGAAATTATTTTTATTTTTTATCCAGTCTGCGAATTTTTTTAGAATGCTTATGTGATGTACCAATTTGTTCCAATTCGAATAACGATGCTCTTGAATAAATTCAAACTCTGGATCATCATATCCATGAAACATAACTGACTTTTTAATCTCTTCCTCGGTATTTCTCATGAACCTGGATTGTGGCCAATTTTGTTCAGGTCTCTTCAAAAAGGTTGGTCCTGTCAGCCATTTGGATTCTCCTGATGTTTCCTTTGTTCCTTCATCCGCAGGGTTAGACTCTGATGGTACGTAACGCCATTGCTCTGTTTTAGTTGTTTCGAGTATTTCCCCAACACGATATGCTACGAATGGTTTATACTTTCGATGATCAGAGTGTATCCATGATAACACTGTTTGTGAATCTGACCAAAATATACTCCTGAGAGGTTGTAATCTCATTTCTTGTTGTACCGTATTCGATAATCGTGTTCCTAGGATTGCAGCTTGAAGCTCTAATCTTGGGATTGAGATTTTACGAACGGGTGCTACTCTTGCCTTTGCAGCCATTAATCTTATACTCGCGAAATCTCCAAATTTATTTATCCCTCTGACATAAATCACTGCAGCGAACGCATATTCAGATGCGTCAACGAATATATGCAATTCAAATTGTTGAGCTTGCTTGCATAAGATCCATCTTGATATCTTGATTGTTGTAGCAGTTTTTATAATCTCAAGCCAATATTTCCATTTTTCATTTAAATGATCAGAGATCTCATTGTCCCAATCTGATGTTTCCTTATGCACTTCTTGCATTAAGATTTTTCCATGGATTGTTAAATTCGATATTAATCCCATTGGATCATAAATGCTCATAATGAAAGATAACACTTCTCGCATGGTAGGTTTTCTGTTAGCATTTCTTATCTCCGGATCTAATCGGTCAAACTTCAACTGGAAACTTATGCAGTCCAAGTTTGTGTTCCAATATATGCCAAGAATCTTCTCAGTGTTTGTATCTTTATCCTCGAGCAATTTGATATTACCTTGATGAATTCTATCCTTAGGTAATGCTGCCAATACAGACTTGTCATTTGAGACAAAGTTCCTGATGAAGAAACCCGCGTTATTATGGATTTCAATTACATCTTTTACAGTTTTTATGGCATCTTGGGCGTCTTTTGGCTATCGATATAATCATCGACATAATGCTGATTTATAATTGCGTCAGCTGCTACGGGTTTTGTCTCCTTGAAAAGAGCAGCATTATAATTCTTTACAGCTTATGCACATGCAGGTGAACAGGTTGATCCGAACGTCATTACCTGCATGACGTAAACATCTGGTTTTCGGTCTTCTTCGCAATCGCGGAAAAGAAAACATTGTTTTCTTTGATCCTTTTCGTTGATTCCAATCTGACTGAACATTTCCTTGATGTCACCAGCCGTAGCGACAGATCCTTCTCTGAATCTCGATGTAACGCCGAACGATGATGTTGTTGCATCTGGGCCAGATAACAGTGCTGAGTTGAATGAAATTCCTTGTACTTTGGCGGCTGCGTCAAATACTAATCGAGGCTTTGGTGGTTGCTTATTCTTATTAACAACGATGAAGTGTGGAAGATAATATATATCGTTGGACCAATCTTTGACTTCTTGGTCTGTCAATTTGCGAGCGTATCCTTTTGACAAGTAATCTTTTACGGTGTTGATTGTCCATTCCTTCAAGTAATTATCTCTTTTCAATTTAGCTTCTAGATTTTGAAGCCGCTTAAAGGCGTTGTTATAACTGTTGGGGAATTTGTATCCTTCCTCCCTCCACAAGAGGCCGATTTCATACTTATTGTCTTTTTGTTTAAGAGTATTATCAATTATCTCTTGTGCTTTTATTACCTCCTTGGACTGCGGAAGAGTTTGAGGAATCTTTACACCAAAGTCCTCCAGTGAAAAGTATCTGTCCATCATTGTACACATTTCTTCTTGATGCTGGATTACGCATACATGATCTGCTTGGACTGACTCCGTCAAATGGTTTCCGAATAACAGCCATCCTAATTTAGTCTTTATAGCTATGGGCTTGTCTTCTCCTCCAGTCCTATTCTCGAAAGGAAGTATAAGATGACTGTGGTTCAATCCAATCAAAATATGTGGTTGAACACTACCATGACTTTTAATTGGTAGCCCTTGTAGATATTCAAATTTTTCGGCCAACAGATCAAATTCAACGGACTGCGACGGTAGATGTAAGCTTTTTACAGTCCTCACGTCTTTCAAGGAATACTTCTTCTGAGAATTTCCACTAATGCTTAATTGCACACGCATGCTTTCCTTCTCTTCTCTGGAGAAGTTTTGTGTCCACTTTAGTTTAAGTGGATCAGATCGTCCATTAATCCTTAACTCTTCAGCAATGCTTTCATCAAGCAGAGTTAAAGATGATCCTGGATCTAAGAACGCATAGGTGTCAACCTTGCGTTGCTCGTTCCATAACGTCACTGGAAGGATTTGATAGTAAATGTTATTCTTTGGGCCCTGATGAACATTTGATGTCCCTTTTTGTGGATTTGATTTTATGGATTGTTCCTTTGATGATTGCTGACTTGATGTTCCTTCTTCTGGATTTGTATTCGAAGACTGTTTCTTTGATGCCTGTTTTTTCACACCCTTTTGATAACTATTTCGATGTAGTAAACTGTTATGACTAGCAATGCAACCATTCTCACCGCACTTTCTATTAGAAAAACATTTAGCTGCTGTATGGTTATCGCCTAGACATTTGAAACATAACTTGTGTTTCATTACGGTCTGATAGCGTGTTTCATTATTCATTGATTTAAATTGACTGCAATGAATTAACTTGTGACTGTCCTTACAGACCACACATGCATGTTTGTTCTCTTGATGCATGTTCACTCTATTTCTCATTTCATGTTTTTCTTGCTGATGGGATTGTACGTACAATAATCTCTGAGTTGTTGCGCGTGGCTTCAACCATAAACTCAAATCTTTGAGGGTGGGTGAGTTTTCATTTTTTATCAACAATTCCGCCCACTGCACTTGCATGTTATAAGGCAACTTGCGTACAGTGTCTTCGACCAACCGAGGATCATTCAGATATCCGACCTTATTTATGGCCTCTAGATTGCAGACCATGTTTTCTAAAGCATCAGAAATTTCTATTATTACATCTTTATGGTCTTTCCTGATTTTTAAGAACTCGTTTAGCAAATCCTTGTATATTTGCTCTGGTCGTCCGAAATTTTGTTCCAATCTTTCAATGATGCTTGGAACATTTGTTGGGTCTAGCATAAGAGGCTGAACGCTTCTTGCGGCACTCCCTACCAGTACTTGTTGTAATCGGTTGAGATTTTCTATATCAGTAAATTCTCCTTCGTTGGTAGTTTCGTCATAAATCTTTTTAAATTTCGGCCAGTCCTTCGCTGAACCGTTGAATTTTGGCAAGCTCATCAGTGCTGGACGTTTAAGAAATACCGTCCAGCTAGGATCTTCCGATTCTTCTTGTTTTTTCTTCTTTGCTTGTTGTTGCTCTTGATTCATATTCTGAATCGCTTTTATCACACCAGCCATTGCTTCGACTTGCATGCTGAGAACATCCTCTGGCTTTGGATTTTCAAGTTTGATTTCCGTAAGATTTTTAACTTGTTCTTGTAATTTTTTAATTTGCCCTTGTTGTATATGGAGTTGTTCTTTTTGTTTAAACTCATGTTCTTTAATCCATACACATTTGACACAAATCCAACTTTCTTCTTTTGTTGGTTCACGTGTGAGCTTTGCGCAACTAATGTGAAACCACCTTGCACACTCATCACATCCGACCATATTTTCTTTTTCATCGCTGTTTGTGCATAACTGGCAATGTCCGTTTTTGTTTTCAACGAAGAAGGTCGACATTTTGCTTTCTTTAAACTTCTTAAAATTCAACACTCACTTCGTTTTTCTTAACGATCTTTAACTGTTCACTTGATTTCTCGTGACTTTTTAGGTAACGATCTTAAATGTTGGCATTTACACCATTCACTTTTCGTGTGAGTTCTTCTGTTCCTCTCTGGAGCCACCAATGTTCGCGACGCGAAGACTTTGAAAAACTTTGTTCAGCACTTATTGAACAAATGAACGCGAAGGATAGACGTTCGCGGCGAACGGTTTTTAATGGTGCGCTCAATCCGTCAGGATTGCTTAGACACAACTTTCAATTCTCAATTATATTAAAGTTCTTTTAAACTTATAGGATAGTTGCTCTACCAAAGTGAGAGCTTATTCCTATATCTGAATAATTAGAAACTTTAACAAACTGAAAAAAGTATCTTAGCATCAAGATCAACCTTCAATTCAACTCAAAGGCTAAGACCTCACTAAAACGTAGGCTTGTGCTTCTTCGACGAATGAATTGAAACGATACCTGATGAAAACACTTACGAAAGGGATTGTTCGGACTTCACAAATGGACCGATTGAGCCTTACCAACGAACTAACTTTATTTAACAATTCATTTTCCTTATATAGCTAATCTTAAACCTAAAAAGTTTAACAGGTAAAATCTAATGGGTGATCTAGTCCTTCGTATAATGTGTCGTAGGTAAATTCCTTGCTATCTTTTTCTATGGCACATTTCCATCTTCTGGGGTTTTTCCAACAATCTTTATTTACGACACATTTCCTTCTTCTAAGCAGGTAATCACTTCATTCTTTAAAAGTTACCAGGTAATGCGCATAGAGAAATATTTATTGCTTGCGCTTTTGTTGCCTGCGCCTAGCTGGTGATATGTTTATTATTTTTATTTCAAAGAGAGGTGAAAACAATAATCATTATTTTGAATAGAACTAATTAATTCGTCGCGTTCCCAACAATGTGTGAAAAAATACACATTTTAAGAATGTAGTACCAGTCAAAAAATGTGTATTTTTATACTCATTAATGGGTAAAAAACTTCAAAACTTGCTGCATTGCTTCGTTGATGCACGCCATTTGCCTACACGCTAACTTCACGGAACCGAATTTTGTTCATTTAAATCAAAAATAAAAATGATCATTCTATAAACATATGAATAATTCAAAATAAATTAAAACCATGTTTGCAACAAAGATATATATGTTTGAATCAAAGTCAGAAGCATGTTTATTTCAACAATATGGGATTTGCGTAAACGATTTTTAGCGTGCCCTGCATTTTTTCCTTCTTGTTTACATTCGGAAAAAAATTGCCCCAGCTTTGCCAATCAACTGAAAACGGCCCGCAACAAAACCGAAGTCATGGATGCGGAAACCCACCTAGGTAAGAAACTTAACAAAGGGAAACGAAAATCCGAAATGGATTTTGAATTTATTCCGGAACCTCCAGCACTTCCCCCCACCCTGAAAAAGTCATTTCTTCCTGTTTTCTTCGAGCTTTTGTCTTTGATCTTCTCTCCTGCCACAAACAGATCCGAAACATGCTCCTCATTTACACCTGCCTTGTGTTCTTGCTCTTTCCGAATTGCTCCAACTTCATCCGCTCATTTTCCATTCGCTTCGAAACTTCAGCAAGCTTTATCATATTCACACAATCCTGACTCGACTGATTAATTTGTTGGATCAACTTCTTACTAAAATCAGTGCTGCATTCATCCTCCTTCCTTACCGAACTCAACGGTTTCTCATCATCCTCATCTTCTTCCGATTCCTGGCAATCCTTTTTCTGCTTTATCTTACATTCAAATGCTAATATAATTTAAAATTAAGTATGTTTCTTTCAAACATAAGAAGCATGTTTAAAATAAACATATTTATTTTTGTTCGCATTGTTGTCAAACCAAACAAAAATATTCACGTTTATTTTCAACACGAATATTTTTAAAATAAACGTAAAATTATTTTTATTTTAAACATTAATATTACATGACTTCAAACATGGAATACGTTTGAAATAAACCTTGTTTATTTTTGTGGCCAGAACAAACTGAGTTTACGTTTAAATTTACCTCAAATATTTTTGTTTCAACGATAAATTTTTCTGCGTGTTCAATGTACCCATTAAATGAGTATATTGTACTCATTTTTTGTATTCACTCCGAGCTGTCAAAAAAGAGATATTTTCATAAAATGAAAAGCGGGTAATTTTGATTCATTTTTGAAATTGGCTTCTTGCAGTTAAAATGGCTAACATTTTCAAAAAGCAGAAGCTACAAGCAAGTTCAGTGCGGAAGTGAAACTTTCAATCCGAAAAACTGGAAGGTAAGAATATTTTTCGTTTATTTTTATTTTTCTGCAATTCATACGATGCTCTTTGTTCGTTACAGGCTATCTTATTATTAAACCACAATTATGTGGCTCAATATAGCTATCATTTATAGCTTTGATGGCCCCCATCCTAATTTGTCATCCCTGAAAGCTGTTCGAGATGATTTTGCAGGATTTCATGCAATTATACCAAAGTAACAGGAGGAGAATAGGACGCAAAAGTACCGATACAAAAAATCCCTTAATAATTCCCAGCTCAGCACAAGCAGTTGACTTTTTTAATGCTTTGAGGTGTTGATTGTTTCATCATTCAAATAAATAAAGTATTTCGTTGATATTAAGTTGGCCTCTGACGTATTTATTATTGTTAGTTATGAGCTCTATGAAGTTATTTAAAATAATGGGTACTTTTTATTCATTGCTAAAAAACACGAAGGATAAAAAATACCCATTTTATGAAGTACTAGTCGAATACCCATTAATGAGTAAACTCGGTTTTACTCATTTCATGAGTTAAGCCACCTTTCTTCGAAATGGGTAAAATTTTACTCATTAATGGGTACTTTGAAGTTAGCGTGTAAGCGGAAAAATTTCAGCAATTTTAGGCAAAGGATGAGGAACTACGGTCCAAACTTTAAAGAGCAACGAAGGAAAAGCTAGAGGGTAAGTGGTTTATATTATTTTCACACACATTAAAAAAAACGTAATATCGATCTACGTAATTCAAGCTGATGTATGAAATAATGATGTAATAGCAAAAAGCAGATACAATATTACATCAATAGATGTAATTTTGTTCGCAAAATCGATATACATCGTACAACGTAATATTACACAACCGACGGAATGACCTCTGTGCAGCTGTTTGGATGTAATATTCAACAACTTTTTTTTTCTGTGCAGCCCTAAAAAAAAAATCATTTTTATGTTTTTTATTGGGCCGTATGAATAAAAAGAGTTTACTTTACTTTCCCGTGCTTTTCTTACGGGAAAAGTAAAGTAATCGCTTTTATTCATACGACCTATTGTCCGCTGTCTGGCTGTGATTTTTTTAATTAAATAGTATTGAATCCTCAGTTGATCGAAAGCTCTCGTTTCGTACGGTCGCATTCGTTTCTCATTTTACTTCGCGAGGTACTTATATACCGTTTTTCAAATCGCGTTTTGAGTAGTAAACAGTTATTCCCATCTAACCGGGATTGTTTCGGAGCAGGCCGGAAGGCGTTCCAACGCGTTCTATTCGATTACGTGGAGTGCAATCAAAAGAAGTTTCTAGTGATTGAACCCCAAAAAGAACCATCCGCAAGAGTTATTTCGTTGTGATACAACGGAAAAGACAATCGGCTATTATCAGTGCCCTGTTTGCCGACGAATTAGTGTGTGCTTGTGTAGTTACGAAAAAGACAATTCTACCATAGAGGTAACTCTAAGACCACTGGGTCCCGAAGAAAATCATTATTATTTTTGGCTCACTCAGTACCAGAACAACGGTCCCAAGCAGTCCCAAGCTATTTCACTCACCCCTGCATGTTCTGCATGAATCCACACACCCCTGATGTTATCTGTCAAACTTTCATAGCGAATCAAAACAAACATAGTGTAGTAATAGAATTTCAACTAGAATAGGGTACGTTAATCGTTTGCTTGGGACCAATAGGCTACTAAAGTGGTGAGCCAATTTAAAATCGTTAGTTTCGTATTGATTGTTGATTCTACTGTTCGTTCGCATCTTTCTGGGATACTGCTGTTCGTACCTATATCGTCACGGTATCGCTGCTCATTTGTGCATTAGAGCATCTCCACTGCGGGCGTTATAAAGTACCATTCTGGATTTCATCGGGTGAAAACCGTCTCACCATCCTTTCCCGACCATGAAGTCGGGATGGGACCGACCCCCCGATGGGGACCCTGGTGGTGGAGCAAAAGGTGGTAATACGATTGATGGATCATACAGGGGCCGTACAGTTCCTGAATGGATGGACCCGGAAAACGTTTATGGCCCACTGACGATTCTACGCTTGAAACCAGTCGCACCAGCTAAACTACCAACCAATCCGGTTGTAGTTAGTATATCCGTGACAGAGTGTTGCGGACGCATTGATGGTGCCTTCCCTGAATATCGAGGAACTCAATATGCGCTGAAGGTCCGGAAACCAGAGCAGGTAGAACAACTGAAAGCATTGAAGGAATTATATGATCACACTCCGATCTGCATCGATGAGCACCCGATTCATAATTATGCGAAGTGTGTGATTAATAGCCCTGAGGTTGTAGACCTCACTGAAACTGCAGTGAAAGACATCGTTGCATCGCAAGGCATATCATCCGTTCGGAGAATAACCAGGAAAGGCAACGAGGACAATAGGATCAACACACCTATGTTAATCCTATCCGTATATGGTACTGTGATCCCACAATACGTATATCTCGGTTTTCTCCGCGTCCAAACCAGGCCCTACTACCCGGCTCCCATGCAGTGTTATAAATGCTGGGATTTTGGACATACCAAAGTGCGCTGTGTGAAAACCGAAATTTGTGGCACGTGTGCTGGTGACCACGAGGTGGTTCGAGGAATCCACTGCCACCTTCCACCACAATGCCCAAAGTGTGACACCGATAAGCATCCTGTAGCAAGTAAAAAATGTCCAGTTTACGTCGCTGAAAATGAAATAGCTAAACTACGTGTGGACCTGGGTTTAACATACGGTGCTGCTAAGAACTACCTACAGAGAACCAAAAATAATTCGCAGCCCGGCCAAGTTGAAAATACCAGCAAAGCAAATCAGGAAATTTTCAAGAGGTTAACAGAAATGGAAGAACGTCTTAACAAGAAGGATATACAAATGAAACAACAGAACGACGAATGGAACACAAAATTACAGGATCAACAAGTGGTCACGCACCGGCTCCAACATGACCTCAACATGTACAAAAATCTTTACCGAACGACGAAGAACCAGCTTAACGAGGTTACCCAACAATACATCGCTCTACTGAAGGAAACTGGAAGGGATTCTAACTCAGTTAAGCTTCCAGCCTCCCAGGGTACGAGAGACCCAAGTAACCGATAAGCATTTGAACGTAGGCCTAATTCTGCTCTATATCCGCATATAAAGCTGTGATTTAATGCTAATGATGCACTATCTGCTAATATAGGGCTGCTATAATGCTAAAAAGGCGAAATAGCGGGCCTTTATAGTGATACCATGTAAGCCCGGCACAAGCACTTGTAAAGCTTACTTAGGGCTGGTATGAGAAACGTCAAATATTTTCGAATCCATTCCCGGGCTATTTTTTCCCTTTTTTATTGCAAAAGATTGAGCTGTTGGAGTAATCAAATGCCACCCGTCATTCACATACCAGAAACAAAAGGAATTAAATATGATAATTGATTATTTCTTTATTATACCCAAGCGAGTACCCAAGTACCTTTTGTATCCATTTTCAATATTTGTGTTTCATATTTGTGTTTCATATACTGAAAATTACTGGTAGTGAGACTCGAACTGGGATCTTCTGGAACAACAATCATGTGCCTGTATCCCCTAGGCTATAGATGATGATGATAATTGTTTTGAAAATTGGCTTATTTAAGCACACGATTGGTGGAAGTTATTCACTTCAGGATTTCCAGAACTCTAATCTTACAATACAGAATATGTCCAATTCTAAAAAAATACTTAAATGCTCACTTCCCTGCAGAAAACACTTGGTATTATTTTAAGCTTCGTACATTTTGTAGCTCGAGAGTTACGAGCCTGAGAAAATACGAAGTGGTAAAAGAAATCGCGTGTGAAGAGACATCCGACAGCCATTTACTCAATCATCTTTGTCAAACTCTAATGTTGGTGTTTGTGAAAATGTTTGGGACATTCAACTCACTACAACACACAAATACTGACCACGTGGTTTTCCTGTCAAAATATTAACAAGCATTGTTAATGCTCTTATAATGCTGATTAAGCGCTATTAGCATTAGCAGTGCTGAATAAAGACTTATAGCATTAGCATAGTTGATTAAAGGCTTCTTAGCATTACCAATGCTGTATATGGGCTTATAAGCACTAGTAATTCTGAAGTAAAGCAGATTTAGGGCTTTGTACTAATGCTTAAGGTTACTTGGGAGTATTGCCGATACACGTTCACAAGTTATGAACCCCTGTGTGGTTCCTTCCACCAGCGAAACTCAACCGTTAGCAAATAATTTCCCAT
The DNA here is from genome assembly GCF_037179485.1 of Ochlerotatus camptorhynchus. Taxonomy (NCBI): domain Eukaryota; kingdom Metazoa; phylum Arthropoda; class Insecta; order Diptera; family Culicidae; genus Ochlerotatus; species Ochlerotatus camptorhynchus. Next base: position 636,046 of record NW_027040647.1, read on the forward strand.
CTGCGTTGCCTCTACACGCCTTGGTGGACGCAACCGAATACGACCGATTACAACGCAATCTCTTCGGACCTATGAGGGGCAATCAACCGAGTACTACTAGCTCTAATAACAGGATCATCCCCACCTACAGCATGCACGAAACAATCACCTATCCATCCCAACCAACATTCCCGGATTCTACTCAAGAATCTGTGTCAAGCTCAAATCCAGCTCACCATCGCACGCGAATCGCCATTCAATGGAACATGAACGGATATTTTCATAATCTTCCTGACTTGGAGATGATGGTACGGGAAAACCCTCCCATAACACTGGCGATACAGGAGGTCCATAGAGCCAACATAGATGCCATGGAAAAGACTCTCAGCGGTCAATATAATTGGTTGCTTAAAAAAGGGAAAAATACGTATCAATCAGTGGCTCTAGGTATTCACTCTTCGGTACCCTTTACTCCGATAAATGTGTCTACTGAGCTTCTGATCGTAGCTGCCAGAATTTCAACTCCTTTTCCTGTCTCTGTAGTCAGTCTCTACTTTCCCAACCAAGGAATACCGAACCTTGAACTACTGCTGGATAAAGCCATGGAACAAATTGCTACACCTAGGCTCATTATGGGAGATTGCAATGGTCACCATCAGATCTGGGGATCCCCTGCATCAGATACGCGGGGTACTTCTATTGTAAATTCAACTGAAATGCATGACATGATCATCCTAAATGATGGATCTCCTACTTTCCTCCGTGGGCGGACTGAGACTGCTATTGATATCTCCCTAGCAACCAGCAGTATAGCAAACCGCCTACTCTGGTCATGCTATGATGACCCCATGGGCAGCGACCACCGACCAATCGAAATCTCTACGAACGATCACCCTCCAAAAACTACACGTCGACCACGCTGGCGTTACGATATGGCGGACTGGGCTACATTTGAAACTTGGATGGATACATACATAGACGAAAACTCACCTTCCAGTATCGAGGATTTTCTCGAGTCAATCCACTTGGCCGCAGAAACCTCTATCCCAAGGACAAGCCCAAGTTCTGGACGGCGAGCCCTCCACTGGTGGACTGCTGAAACACGAACAGCAATTAAAGCAAGGAGAAAAGCAATGCGAGCAGTTAAAAAAATGCCGGATGGGCATCCAGGAAAAAGTGAAGCATTAAAGGAATACAGCACTCAGAGGAACCGATGTCGCCAAACCGTACGAGACGCTAAACGTCACAGCTGGGAGAAATTTCTGGAAACAATCAACAGCAACCAGTCAGCAACAGAACTCTGGAGTAAAGTTAATGCCGTGAGTGGAAAAAGAAAATCAAGGGGAATGGCAATCCGCTGTCACACTGGAATCTCCCGGGACCCTGCGATAGTTGCCGACACCCTTGCTGATTACTTCGCCAATCTATCAGCTGTTAATAACTACAGTGAAGCCTTCCTTCGCCGCAACAAAGCATGCACGAACTCCGTATCAACATTCGTAATACCATCCGATCAGCAAGACTCCTCAATCAACCAACCTTTTACAATGGCGGAATTATCATTTGCTCTCGCTTGTAGCAGTGGAAAATCTGAAGGCCCTGACGACATTGGATACCCTATGCTAAAGCACCTTCCGATTCGGGGCAAAAAAATGCTTCTTAAAAAATTAAATGAATGCTGGCAAAATGACTTCTTCCCAGAACAGTGGCGTCACAGCCTGGTGATCCCCATACCGAAAAACGGATCATCATCAATTGATCCCAAGGACTTCCGTCCAATCGCATTAACCAGCTGTGCCTGTAAGATTTACGAACGAATCATCAACAGAAGACTGACAGCGTACCTTCGAGAAAACAATTTCCTGGATCATAGACAACATGCTTTCCGACAAGGCTTTGGTACAGGAACATACTTTGCTTCTTTGGGCCAGGTTCTCGATGAAGCTCTAAGAGACAACCTACATGTCAACGTTGCCATTCTAGATCTCTCCAAAGCATATAATCGTGCTTGGACTCCCGGAGTACTAAAGATGCTGCAAGAATGGGGCCTGTCTGGCCACATTCTTGGCTCCATCCAAAACTTTCTCATCAATAGAACGTTCCAGGTGACGATAGGAAACACGAAAAGTAAAAAAGTTCCTGAGGAAACGGGTGTGCCACAAGGCTCCGTTCTGGCCGTCACACTATTCTTAGTGGCTATGAATGGAGTATTTGACTGCCTTCCAAGCGGTGTCTTTATTTTTGTATATGCGGACGACATCCTACTGGTTGTTGTTGGGAAATACCCAAAAAAAATCCGAAGAAAACTTCAGACGGCAACAAGTGCTGTTGCCAAATGGGCCGAAAATGCTGGGTTCCAACTCTCCGTCAATAAAGAGTGCAATAACCCACCTCTGCATGAGTAACCACCATCCCTGGAAGTGGCCCATTTCGATTGACGGGGAGGAAATACCCTATAAAAAGCAATGTCGAGTCCTCGGTGTTCTCCTCGATCGCCGGCTCAGTTTTAAGCCACATTTCACAGCAGTTAGAGACCCAAGTAACCTTAAGCATTAGTACAAAGCCCTAAATCTGCTTTACTTCAGAATTACTAGTGCTTATAAGCCCATATACAGCATTGGTAATGCTAAGAAGCCTTTAATCAACTATGCTAATGCTATAAGTCTTTATTCAGCACTGCTAATGCTAATAGCGCTTAATCAGCATTATAAGAGCATTAACAATGCTTGTTAATATTTTGACAGGAAAACCACGTGGTCAGTATTTGTGTGTTGTAGTGAGTTGAATGTCCCAAACATTTTCACAAACACCAACATTAGAGTTTGACAAAGATGATTGAGTAAATGGCTGTCGGATGTCTCTTCACACGCGATTTCTTTTACCACTTCGTATTTTCTCAGGCTCGTAACTCTCGAGCTACAAAATGTACGAAGCTTAAAATAATACCAAGTGTTTTCTGCAGGGAAGTGAGCATTTAAGTATTTTTTTAGAATTGGACATATTCTGTATTGTAAGATTAGAGTTCTGGAAATCCTGAAGTGAATAACTTCCACCAATCGTGTGCTTAAATAAGCCAATTTTCAAAACAATTATCATCATCATCTATAGCCTAGGGGATACAGGCACATGATTGTTGTTCCAGAAGATCCCAGTTCGAGTCTCACTACCAGTAATTTTCAGTATATGAAACACAAATATGAAACACAAATATTGAAAATGGATACAAAAGGTACTTGGGTACTCGCTTGGGTATAATAAAGAAATAATCAATTATCATATTTAATTCCTTTTGTTTCTGGTATGTGAATGACGGGTGGCATTTGATTACTCCAACAGCTCAATCTTTTGCAATAAAAAAGGGAAAAAATAGCCCGGGAATGGATTCGAAAATATTTGACGTTTCTCATACCAGCCCTAAGTAAGCTTTACAAGTGCTTGTGCCGGGCTTACATGGTATCACTATAAAGGCCCGCTATTTCACCTTTTTAGCATTATAGCAGCCCTATATTAGCAGATAGTGCATCATTAGCATTAAATCACAGCTTTATATGCGGATATAGAGCAGAATTAGGCCTACGTTCAAATGCTTATCGGTTACTTGGGGAGAACTGCCAGTCCCGGATTCGGCTCCTGCGGGTTATCACCAGTCGCCATCAATGTAATAACCGAGACATTGCACTTCGAATCTCCAACGCCGTAGTAACAAGCAGGCTTCTCTACGGGATCGAAATCACATGCCGTGCGGCCGACTTGATGGTCGCAATGCTGGGACCGATCTACAACCGCTGTATCAGGACCGTATCAGGGCTACTCCCATCCACTCCAGAAAAAGCTGCTTGCATCGAAACCGGTGTACTTCCCTTTAGGCATCTAATGACCATCGCTACCTGTTCCAAAGCAGTTAGCTTCCTTGAACGCACCATCGGTGAGAATGAGGGAGTGTTCCTCCTCACGGAGGCGAACAAACTCCTTCAATATTTGACCAATCAAGAGCTCCCTCCAGTTTCTGAGGCTCACTGGGTAGGAGACAGAGATTGGAACTCTCCTCAATTGAACATCGACTGGACAATAAAAAGGAACTTCAGAGCTGGAGAAAACTCTATTCACCTCCACAAAGCATACCTACAATTCATTTCTACCAAACTTGCCAATCACCAACTCATATTCACCGACGGCTCTAAAGCACTGGGCCACGTGGGAATTGGGGTAACCGGTCCCAATATAACCTACTTTCATCGCCTACCTGATACATGTTCCGTGTTCACAGCCGAAGCTGTCGCCATATTTTTAGCTACCTCTGGAGCTTCATCGTGTCCTACGGCAATCCTCACTGACTCAGCAAGTGTACTTTCGGCGCTCGAGTCTTACAAGAATCGCCACCCGTAGATCCAAGCTATACACAATGCGGCTAATAGCAACCTTCGATTTGCCTGGATACCCGGACACGTCGAAATAGCTGGAAACGAAACCGCTGACCATCTGGCGTCTGTCGGTCGGGAGTCAAATTTGTATACCAATGAAACGCCAGCTGATGACGTCAAAACATGGGTTAAAACGATCATCCAAGATGCTTGGGCCCAAAGCTGGCAACAAGAAAGATGGCTATTTTTGCGAAAGGTGAAAGGTGACATCAAGAAATGGACTGATCAGCCCCGCTGGAAAGACCAACGAACCCTATCGCGTCTAAGAACGGGTCACACTCGAGTCACCCACGATTATTCCATAGTACCAGACAGGCACAAACGGTGCGATATATGCCAGACAGAACAATCAGTAGAACACATACTTGTGAACTGTCCCAAGTATGAGGATCATCGACGTCTGTATGGTATCCACGCTGGAGTGCGAGACGTTCTAAGTAACGATCCTTCATACGAATCTGCCTTATACCCCGTTCACATTACAGCCTATATCACGTAATATAGGCTGTCTTGCAATGAGCACTCATGCATAGGATTTCCAGTGAAAACTAGATGTATGAGTGCTCATTGCAAGACAGCGTATATCACGTGATATACGATGTAATGTGAACGGGGTATTACTGTGCTTCCTGAAAGACACCGAACTATACACACAAATTTGAAAAACTGATCTTCTGTTAACGCTATGAGATTTGCCATTTCATAACTGATCATCCTGCAAACACCTAACGGATTATTCTCCTAACATCAATATTGTTATCATCTCAGCAACCCACATTTGCCAACGTTTAACGGATTACGATTTTGTTTTACATCTTTATAATATGTATAATATGGCATGAACCACTGTAACTATTTATTATTCAATTGCCAAGGGGGGCCTCACTGGATCTTTGAAAATCCCGATAATAAAGAAATAAAAAAAAAAAAAAAAAAAAAAGTATTGAATCCGAGCAATCTTTATTTAATCATTGGCACAAATAAAGAAACTCCATTCGTCCACATCATATTAAAATTCTATTAATGATTACTTTTTACACATTTTGCAGTAAAAACCGTACTTGAAAAATGTGTACAAAATACACTGCTATTGACGTTTAATGGGTTTACACGTAAATGTTTACACATTTTATGAGTAGACCCCTTTTTTCCCGATGTGTGAATTTTTACACATTAATGTGTTTACGCTGGTTACCGTGTAGTTTTGTTGAGCCACGCAAAGGTGCTTTCTGGCAATCTGCCAGCACGGAAAACATAAGTTGTCATCCCAGATTTCCGAAAACAACATTCACGACCTTTGTGCGGGAAATTTCGTTTGGTGTCGGAGGCAAAATTAATCAGATTATCCTGTATTTTTACAACATATACGCTTGCAAACAGCGCCCCGGTATCGTAAAACTGAAGGTAGTTTCCTAAACATTCTATTTTTTCATAAATCTGCAGCAGGAATTTGTCCTGCTGCGCTCGGTTGAGGTTACGGCGTAAACATAAAATGGCGCAATTTCGGATTTACTTACCGCTCTCTTATGTTTTCTGCAGTACTTTCCCTGGTAGCGTCCATCATGACCGCAATTTCCAGTTTGCAGAACTTTGTCGCCGATGCACTCGATTGCACCAGGTTCAGGTTGGTTCGCGATGAGCGGGATATCGAAGACGAATCGATTGCGTTCCATCCGGATATGGCCCATCAAATCTTTGGGGAACATGAGAGCATCTTTGGGTATCGGGATTTGCAGGTTGACGTTTGCTTCGTGGCCAGTTCGCTGGATATCTATTTCAACATCAAATACTCGAAGAAGGTAGGTGTAAGGTGTAAATAATTAATATAAAAGTTTGTCATTGATTGATTCTTATCCTGTTCAAAGGTTGATGATGTTTATTCGGATGGAGTAAAGGCAGATGACGTCGAAAAAGCTCTCGCTACCCTAGTGGAAGATGGCTGCTATTATACCAATCTCGAAGAGTACAAGAAAGTTGTGAAAGCAAAAACCGAAAGTTTTAAACCATTCGGAGAGAAGGTAGACGAGTTTGAAATAAGTTCAGGAACCTCGGATGGTAGCACCCGTACTTTCGAGGTGTATGTGAGTGACGTCACTGATAAGGAATTCCTCAAATTTCATTCTCGGCTGGAGTCGTTTTCTTTCTGGTTCATCGATGCCTTCAGCAGAGTGGAACACGAACCCTTGTGGATGTTCTTTATGGTGTATGAAAAGTACTCAAACAACAATAATGAAACTCGTTACGCCACCGCTGGGTATTTCACAGTCTATCAGTATTTTTCGTATCCGCAGTTTATAAGACCAAGAGTAAGTCAGATTCTTGTGCTGCCTCCTTTCCAAAAGCTCGGAATTGCTTCGAGACTGATTGAAGAAACTGTATTCAAACACTTCGTTCCGAAGGAGAACGTTGCCGACATCACCTATGAACAACCGACCGATATTATCCAGCATATTCGTTCGGTGGCGGATACAAAACGCTGTATGACGCTGCCGTCATTTGCCGAGAACAAACTACTGGCTGGATTTTCGAAGAATATGCTCAGAGAAGCGAAGGAAAAGTTCAAGATCAATCCCAAACAGTGTCGTGTCATCTACGAAATTCTGCGCTTGGGGGCTATTGATATGAAGAACGAGGTGGAGTATCGTAAATATCGGGTGGAGGTGAAGAAACGATTGAATGTCAATGACAGCCGGAATCGTCGTGAGTTGTTGCGACTTCAGAAGAAAGGAGTTGATGTTAGTGGAGCGTTCAGCATTTTGCCATCTCTGGAGGATAGGATTGAACAGCTGCATGCGGCTTACAAGGTAATTGCGTGTGGGCTTTGCAAAGATTACAGTTATGGGTAATTATTTGTTTTTCATTGCAGGAAGTGGAAAAAGTCTACCTTCAGGTGCTGAAGAAAGTACAATCCATTAATAAGTAAATCTTCTGGGAGCATCCGTTGCATCATCACTATTTTTACCTCTTTTCCTTGAAGGAGTCCGTCATACTTCATTTGTTTCGTTTGTACCAGAAATCATTTGTTTTAGTAACTTACATTATAAAACTATTCTTATGTTACGATAAAACAAAAATGTGGTGTAACGTTAAATGCAATCGTTAATTAATGAATTCCGAAAAGTTATCCTGCAGTATGGCACCTGTTTTTTTAACTCATTGGTGTCATTTGATTCGTCCTTTAACAAAGCTGTGGAAAAAGCCTACCTTTAATTCTTTTAATTTAGCGGATAACTTGAAGGAATTGAAGGTAGCTGTAAGTTCCAGTTCGGACATTTTAGCCATGAAGAAGAAGAAGTTCGAATGGTGAATGCAGAAATCCGTCAATAAGGTGCGATCCCAAAACCGCTTGAAACTGTAATTTTCCAGGACATGATCGGAGCGGTACCAGTTTTTTGGCAAACATTCCTTCAAAAGACCACGTAGCGCCAACTGTTGATCTTGAACGACTCCGTTGCTTGGTGTAGGCTGCATTGGTAGTCTGTGCAGCCTGCCACGATATGGCCAATGGTGCCCGGTGCTAGGTGAAACATCAACCAAACATATCGCCGGAAATCCTATCCTGGGCTGGCTATCATATAGGTCACTACGCACTGAGGATAAAATCGCTAAAATGTCTCAACATTCAATTATTACTGTTCACGGGAAGACGAAACAACTCAAAATTAAGTCTTTTGTACATTGTACTCATCTTGACACCTAAGTGCAACCAGTCAAAATTGAGTTCTTTGCGAAGTATCCAATTTTATGTCTTATAGAAAGACATCGTTTTGAGTTGAATGTAACTATTCACACTTAGAAAATAATACCGAACTCGGTTTGATTTCAACCGAGTTTTTATCTGCTGAACGCTCGGTAGTCTGCTCGGTTCAAAGAGGAATAACCGAGCAGTCGTTATTTTTTTTGTACCCACAATCTGTCAAAGTTACCGAAAATCTCGGTTGACGAAAAATAAATTTAAGCAGAAATTACCGAACATCGGTTCACTCAAGAACTACCGAGTGCTGTCAAACAAACCGACCCACCTGTTGTAATTACGGAATTCGGTTCTTTTGGGCAGCGCTCGGGTTTCACTTCAAATCCTGCTTTAAATTTGGATTAAGGATACGTTGCTTCGAATTTTCATAAAAATAAAACCAGTTTTGTCAAAGAAATGTATGAAGTGTGTTTATTTTATTTGTTTTGGGATGCAGAAATGTGATTTTATAATTGCAAATTATTAAAAAAAGAAGCTGTTCAAAAAGGAACCGTCGCTACCATGAGAAGGAGAGGCTCAATCGAGCGAAACTAAAAATTTCTCACATGTAGTGCTCATACTACCTACACGATAGACTGCGCCGGCAAGAAAGGAATGGAACTGCTTGTCCTGTTGCGGTGGTTCCAAACCGAATGCAGTAAACGAACCGAACCAAACCTCAAATGCAGACGCAACGTCAAGTTGGACATTGACCAACATTGATCCCAAACAGACGGCAAAGTCTGCTGAATCCTCCATGAACGCTCCTCGGCAAATCAATACCGGGCCATTCTTATCAGTGGGAAAATCATCTTCTGGCTGAAAATAAAAATTAAAGGTACTTGTATAATACGATAACCTATCCAATAGGCAATCTAATAATCTTACACTTATCCACTCCATGACGCCAGCCAATGGATTTTTCTTGGTAGCATCATTGATTTTATTTCGCTTAACACCACGTGATGGGCATTTAGCACGGATTATTGCCAGCGCTCTGATGAATTCTATGGGAAATTAATTATCTAAATGTGTGGACTCATTGAAGCTTTAAACGCAACTTACTGTTTTTCAACTCCACGAACATATCAGCGTACTGCTTAAGGATCTTATTCTGTAATTCTTCCCAGTGATCGGTGAACGACTTCGCTCCAGGCTTGATTTTTGTAAATTCCAGTTTGATCTACAGAAATAAATTATTAATATTCGATCTACCAAATCTCAAGTACAGTTTTTGTATAGGTCCTGACAAGGGTGTGAATATAGTAAAATAATCAGATTGTTTTTATCTATCAAAGAAATCACAGAGCCTATTGAAAAAGTACTCATGAGATTATTCAATATACACTTACAAGTTCTCCATTAAAGGCACCAATCACGGGAAAATCTTTCAAATATTCCACCAAAGTCCCCGCTGTACGTTTTTGTTGTCGACTTGCAAATGTTTTCTCCCATAGTTCAACAATTCTCACCTTAGATTGAACATTTGGAACAATGAACTTCAATTCAAGCACCTGAAATTTGTAAGAAAATATTAATCGTTTACCCATTTTGATATTTACCTTTAAATTTACAAGGTCCTCCATATTGTCATCTTCTTGTTCAAGAGTCGCATCAATTTCATTTGTATGGCTGAATTCACCAAGTTTTCGGCGTTTGATTATGCGTTCATCTGACTGCCTTGCCACATTCTCCATTCTGTAATATACACTGCCAGCATGACGGTTCAGCCCTCTTCCGTGGGGATGGAACCACAGCGACTAAAAACGAACGAGATTCAGTTTACAAGACAAACTTTCTACTATTTGGCAAACAGTGTTTGTGTCGAGGTTTGTGCTACTGCCGTAGTTGACATTGTTTATGAAACGTAGTGTAAAGCCAATGAGCTGGATTACCGAGGTGAAGCAATCACACACACAACTGAGTGACAACACTGTATAGAAGAAGCATCAAAGGAAAAGGAAGGGACAAACAATAATTCTAGATTGATTTTAGAATGGGTCCTATCTCCATTTTTCGATCAAAGAATCGATTAACTTTATTCGGTTTCTACCGCAACCTGAGCGATGGATTTGAAATATTTACACATGCAATCAAATCTCAAACCTTGAACTGTTGATTGCATGGATCAGTATTGCAAATCCATCGCTCAGATCGCGGTAGAAAGCGAATAAAGTTAATCGATTATTTAATTGACAAATGAAAATGGGACCTATTCTAAAATCAATCGAGAATTGTTGTAATTTAATTATTGATCGATATTAATCTCGTGTAACATTTGAAAAGCGCCTATCATTGTTGATCAAGCTATCATTCAAATTAGAGCGCCTTTATTAGTAGAGTAACATGTCAAAATTGAAACAACCGATTAGGTGTCATTTCCATACAAATCGCCGTTTCAATCCAGCAGAAGGCTTGTCAAATGACTGAGATGACGTCGCTCTACTAATTCAGGCACTCTAATTCAAATAATACGCGATACAATCCACAACATTCGTGAGAGAAAAACGATGAAGAGAATCGATCAACAATAATATTCCCTTTTCAAATGTTGCGCGAGAAATTCGACCAATTTTTTGTCCATTTCAATTCCTTTGCCTTTGACGCTTCGCATTGCTTGCTTTACACTAAGTTTCGTAAACAATGTCAACTACGGCTGCAGCACAAACAATGTTTTCCAAATACATAGTAGAAAGTTTCAATATATTGCTTATTAATTATTGGTGATAATTAACGCTATTAGTTAAAACTGTTGACTTACTTGTGGAATCTCGGCATTCTTCGAACTCAGTGCAGGATATGTTTCAACCAGTGACAAGGCGATCTGATTTTTGTAGAAGTTGCTGGCGTGCCTGGAAACAAACAAACAAATCAATAATTAGCTATGCTTGTATTAATCAGAAACATCGTCAGCTAGGTTTTCGTTTCATACAATGATTTCAAGCAATCGCAAAGAAGTGCTGTGATTTGTCTTCGAATCGTTTCCTTGGGTCGTCCACCTTCTTTCAGTAGTTCCATGATGCATATTCCGTTGTCGGTTCGATCAAATACCCGATCAATATTGATTTTCTAGAATATATAGAAACAAATATACGTTGATTGAATGACCCACATATAATATTGATACGTTTCAAACCTGCTCCAAGATGATCCCTTCATACGGATTGTTTGCATTGATCACCCTTCTGGACACATCAGCTTGTTCATGATAATCAGCGTCAACCATAGTGTCCTCAAGCCATTCTTCCGTGCTCTTAGTTTCATCGTAATTTCTGTACTGTGTTTGTATCTTCTGTATAGTTTTGATCATTTTTGTAGTGAGTCCGAGTCTGGTAAAGTCATGTTCGTTCAGTGATAGAAACATTTGTAAGTTGTCGATCTCTTCCTTAGCTGAAAAAGAATTACTGCCATTAAATATTCTAAAGTTCCAACAGAGTTATTTGTTAACTACTTGTACTAATAATCTTGATTGTACACTCGCCGTGAAATGTACTTCTTCGGACTGTCGTATGGTGACCAGAATGAAAATATTGAATGCGTATGGCATTCTTCAATAGACATAAAATCATCTTTGGCTAGGCTTTCTATCTCGTACGCTTCTAGAAAATCATTATACGTCGCAGTTTTACAGGATCGAATTAGGAAGAAAACTTTTCCATCGATGACATTGATTTCTCGTATAATCCCGTATGTCGGATAGAACTCGTTGTCATGAATTTTTAATCCAAGTATCGCGTTCATTCTGAACTCAACCCCATTAAGCGTGACGGTTTTTGGTTTGCAGATAAACTGCAGATGTGGATACAGAAATTGTTCACTGAGGCAGTCATCACGTAAGGCTAGGGTTCCAGAGTTGAATGTCAGCTTGTCGCGGAATGGCTTATCAAGCACGTTCATTATCATTCTCTGACATTGCCGCTTGCCCAAGCTGGAACAAATATTCTTAAAGTTTTTGCACGTATTCGCTTGATTCTTGCTTATTTTGTTCGTTTGTTCAAATTGAAAGCAATTGTATTGTTTCATTGAACCACTCTTCCTTATGCAGAGAGCGTAGTGACGCAAGTGATGCAACTTGTTGATACGCTGCTTAAAGTTTTCGAAAAAACTATCCTCAAAGTATGTTATATGTTCTTCCAGCTGTGCAAGTAGGTGTTCAGATACGACTGGTGACGAAATTATCCTCACGATATTAATTAGATGACCGATCATACGCATGAGCATACAATCCTTGGAGACAACATGACCATAAAGGAACGGGAAAGCTCTTATCAAGAGAAGAGACTGTGCAGATGTTTGTTTGATTTTATGCTGGGCAGGGTTAGCGAGCATTTCGTCTTTAAAATTTGGTGAAGGTTTGTTGCAGCGGTCAGCGTAACCAAAAGGAAATGTGTTAATGCGATTGTTTATGAACTTTGCTGTTATCTTTAAATGTTTTTGTTTGTATAAAGTTGATAGCACTAGTTGGATCGTCAGGGGCACTATCCCTTCAGCAAGGTCGTGCATGCTGTCGAGGCAGAAGTTGTTACTGGTATGGTAGAACTCTAATTCATTGAAAATACATCCTGATGTACTCAGTCCACAATCTTTCGGTATCAGCAAACCATCCTGTACTGCAGCAAGTTGATCTTCATACCATTCTTTCGATCGCAACGGATATTCTTCGGATGGATTTGAATGAAATTGATTCCTTGTAATCTGGCAAATTCGGCAAAAATAGTTGGCCCTTGGTCCAAGTAACCCAAACACGTCATGAACCGCAAGTGTATCGCCGCAGAAAATCGTCATAACAGCTCTTAAGACGAATTTCTCTGAACCGTAATAAACCGTTACGCCTTGTTCCAACTTTTTTAGGTCAGCGACGAAAGGCTCCAGAATTTTTGTGAATCCATGCTTTTTTATGTCTACTGAAGTACAGAATAGAAGCGGAAAAGCTGTACGTGGTGAAGAATTCCACTTCTCAGGAATATTCTGTATTTTGAAACATAAGTTAGAAACTTTATTTATCCCGGCTTTTGAACCGAATGCGTTGCCAAGTTCCACATCGTCTTGGTAAACACTGATCCTGATGGCATTAGGATACAGTTGAAAGAATTCGCTATTTTTGAAAATTTCACCTGTCCTGAATGAGCTGTATTCGGTTACACAAGGCGTGCTGGAAGTTTCTAGATTCGGTTCATTCAAAAGTTTCCGATTTTCTGGGCTTCTGAATATGAATTTCAATGAATCAATAATGCTGGTGTACGAAGCGGTCTCGTTTACCATAACTTTTTTAGGAAGTGATTCGATGTGGCGTACATCTTGTCTCCGATTAAGCAAAATATCCCTCGGCTTGGGTGTAGAAACGGCAAGCTTATTCAAGTACTGTGTCTGCTTTTTGAAGGATCTGACCTGGTCAAAAAGATTGCATAGTCTAAATGTATTTAGAAACGCTACGGAATCCTTCGTGTCAACATCAAATCCTTGTGCACTCAAAAATTTCACAGTTTCTGCCTCAAGGTACCCTGATACGTGCCGAACTATTTCGTCACAAAGCTTTATAAAATCATTGATTTTTGTGTAAGGTAAACCTACATCATATGTAATGCGGCAGATGCTAATATTTATTATTTTTATTAACTCTTCCAAATCTATACTTGATTCGAGTTTAGGACCGTTCTGTTGATTCTGGAACAATAAATCATCATATGTTCCTTGTCCTGCCACAGGACAATCATCAAAAATTTCTTCCACGGTAGAACGTCGAGAGTTTGCCGGATGCTTTTCCACTATATGCCGTTTCAGCGAATAAAAACTCCCGTAACGCGAGTTACAGCGTGGAAAAGCACAGTCAAAAAAAATATCACTGGCTTTGAAGTCATTTTTATGCAAATGGTTTTTAAAATGCCTTTGCAAGCCAGTGACATAACCCTGTATATTTTCACGGCAGTAAAAACAAACGATAGCACAAGATTCCTGCAAATAAAATCATAGCATTAGTTTCAAATACTTACAAAAGATGTCAATCAAACGTGCATCCTCCTGTTGCAGCTGCTCCAGAACCTTTTCCATTTTTGCACACGTCCGACACACGTCCACACTCGAGAAAAAATGGCTGAATAGTTTTAGACTCAGCTTATAGAACCTCGTAGAGAACCGAGTTTTCGGTTAAATTTTCCGTCGCGAAGTTGAGCGCAAGTGGAACGTTTGACGTTTAACACGTTTTAGCGAATATTCGGTTCAGTTTACCGAGTTCCTCGGTTTTCACGTACCGAATTCGTAAATGTTGATACTTTACCGTACTTTTCGGTTCAGCCTTCGTTTTTATCTGTCAAATTTATACTATTTTACCGAAATTCGGGTCTGATTTTATAAATCCGCCTAAAAAAATGTTTTTAAACGATTTATTCGGTTTCTCGTTGATAACCGATGAGGTTCGGTAGAAAATTAAACCGAGTTCGGTATTATTTTCTAAGTGTGCATATTAGCTTATTGCGTGCTCTCAACTTAGTGTTCTAGATGCACTTCCACAGTTATTAATTGAGAGCTTTCGATGCCTGTACCATTTTTGCATTGATATGATTGTGTGGCAAGTCCAATCATACTCTTATGCCCAGGGAAGTCGAGAAATTTTCCAACCCGAAAAATTTCTAGACCGAACCGGGAATCGAACCCAGCCACCTCCAGCATGGTCTTGCTTTGTAGCTGCGCCTTTACCGACTGAGCTAAAGGAGGCCCCTTCTTTATTCAAATATTATAATATATATTATTGCCTTCTTTATTCAAATATCAAAATATCAGAAAACAACGTAATAAATACTCAAAGAAGAAAATACTCCCATTTTAGTAAAAATGTAAAGCTTTCTTTTCGAAAACGAAACTATTGCGGTTAATGTTATGCTGATAAATAACCTATTCTGAAATCCGGGAAATGTGATATCACCCTAGCTAACTAACAAGACAAAAGGAGCACATATGTGAAAAGCCCCGTTAAATGTACTGAAAAGTCACCTCCATTTCTTATTTCGATCAAAACCGATTATTACAACCCGTTTCGATCGAAATCATAAAAAGGGGTAACTTTTCAGTACCTTTAAACTCCCACCACATTCCCTGCCAATCACATATGTGCTCCTGTCCTAGCTCCTAACTGATTTAAAAAAACTTCTAACGGTGGCATAGCATTTCCCAGAGTTTCACTTCCCGAAATAGGCCATTTATCTGAATGTCTAAAATCATATGCTTTCAAAACGGAAATATTTCATTCTATATTAAAAATTTGGCCAATGGGAATATTGCCTTCTTTATTCAAATATTAAACAAGAAACAGCAATAAGCAAACATAAAAAAAAAAAACAAAATAATAACACCAAACCAACGTAATGAACACTCAAAGAAGGAAATATTCCCATTCTATTCAAAATTTTAAAGTTCTTTTCTAAAATATTCGAAAACGTAACTATTGCGGAAAATGTCATGCTGATAAATGGCCCATTCTGAAATGAAAATCTGGTAAATGTGATACCACCCTCCTTGCTAACTAGCTAATATTTGAGATCGGCAAATTTGGAAGTTGCTAACTAACAAGATAAAAGGAGCACATATGTGATAAGCCCCGTTAAATGTACTGAAAAGTCACCTCTATTTCTTATTTCGATCAAAACCGATTATTACAACCCGTTTCGATCGAAATCATAAAAAGGGGTATCTTTTCAGTACCTTTAAACTCCCACCACATTCCCTGCCAATCACATATGTGCTCCTGCCCTAGCTCCTATCAATATCCTACAAAAACTGATTTTACGATTCTTGCTACCTATCTAACTAAAACCTGTAAACTCTATCTTTTCTAAATATATTCTATTGCGGAGAGGTGCTGGCCAAAGCCATCGGACCGACACTTTCAGCAAATATGACATAGTTTTGATGTCTTTGAGTCAGCTACAAAGCTATTATAATATATTTATTAGCTTATATAAACATTATATATAATATTACTTACAAAATCGGTAACTGGTTATTGGAAAACAATTGATTCCAACCGGCACCTCTTCACTACAATATCTTCACGATTGTACTCAGTATGCATTATTAGATTATCGGTCAACAGATATTAGGGATGATCACTTTTTATATTGCTCAATTCTGAGAAGCGCAAATTTACGCAACAAATTGCCAACAGATTACCGGACGGGATGATTTCCGAAATAATAATAAAGCAGAGAGACGACCGATAGTTAGGATTTATGTTTGAGTTGCGCAGTATTATTATTTTCCTGCAAGGGGATACATGTAGGTTTTAGATTATATCCTTGTACATAATGTTATCATCATACTCAAAGTTAGCATGCTATCACCTAATTTATTAACTTACGTTTAGTCCGTTCTATTGTGTGCGATCTGTGATCAGAAATCGTATCCGGTGTTCAAAGGTGTTCTATCGGTACGAGTAGGCCGTACTATTATCTGATTTGACCTTGTACTAGCTGCCCGTACTATAAATTATTTAGGTGTAAGTAGGTTTTAAAACAAATTATCATTAAATTCAAATTTTACCTTTTAGCATCCGATATAGACTACACAATTTCAGGTTATAATTATGTAGAAAAACATCCTTTGAGATTCACTATCAAAATGATTCAATTATAGTTCAATGTACTAATTTTAAATACTACCTTATACCTACATAAGACTGCCACAAATAGAAATTCACTTGGCGTTGAATATAATAAGTTTAAGTATAAAATTAATCATCAAATTTTACTGCATGGAACTTTCACTTTCTATGGGTATCTTTCCTTTATGTGGTTCTCACTCACTACTACTATGATACGACGAACTGTCAAGGCCGGTGCGTATTGGGCGGTTGCGATGATGTACGCGATGGTCAAACCCACGCTACAGTAGAGGCGCGCTGGCGTGAACGCGCCAACACTCCCCCCAGGTACGTTGACCACCTAGTCTACTTACTCCGTTCCGCGCCGCACGTCTAGCACGGCTATCTTGGCTACCGGACGCTCGTAGATCCCGGTCAATGTCCTAACTGTTGCTGATCTGGGTTGGCCGTCTCGTCCAGGTTGGGTACATATGATCCTGCCCTTCGGCCAGCAGTTCCGTGGCATCTTCGGGTCAGCTATGACCACTATATCGTCGACCTCGATCGGCTTCGTATGGACGAACCACTTGGTACGGCGAGTTATCTCGGGCAAGTAGTCGCTTACCCAGCGCTTCCAAAACAGGTTGGTTTGGACTTGAGATAGTCGCCAATTTTGGCGCAGCACGGCACCGCTGTCATCGAGGGTGCAGAGAGGCTTAATTCCATTGGATGCCCCGAGTAGGAAGTGGTTGGGTGTCAAGGCTGGAGCTGAATCGTCGTCAACTGGAACGTGTGTTAGCGGTCGGGAATTGACCGTGCCTTCTATTTCGGTGAGCAGGTTCCGCAGGACCTCGTCCGAAAGCTTCCGTGCTGGTAGGATCGCCATCAGGTTCTTTTTGACGGAACCGATCAAGCGTTCCCAGCTACCACCCATGTGCGGGGAAGAGGGAGGCAAGAATTCCCAGCTCGTGTTGACATCGATGAACTCCTTCATTAGCTCCTCTTGGCTCACTAGCTTTTCCGCTTCCGTCATCTCCCGGTTCGCTCCGATGAAATTGGTGCCCCGGTCGCTATAGATCACTCGTGGTTTTCCTCGTCGGGCCACGAAGTTCCGAATCGCCATGACGCACGAGTCAGCGTTGAGGGAATGAACGACTTCGATGTGAATCGCACGTATCGTGAGACAGGTAGCGAGCATCCCCCAGCGTTTCTCAACTCGGCGGCCAATGATGACCTCGTACGGCCCGAAGAAGTCTACGCCAGTATGGGTGAAAGGGCGTTCGAAAGCGGCAAGTCGTGCCGCCGGCAAGTCAGCCATGATCGGCGGGCGTGGAATTACTCGGTCGTTTTTACAGCGTTGGCAGTCTCTTCGCACTTTCGTGTAGGTCATGCGAAGTTTAGGTATGCTGTACTTTTGGCGAATCTCATTGATCACGGTCTCGTGATTCTGATGGTGGTATTTTTGGTGGTATTGTGCAACGATTAACTTGGTGGTGGGGTGGTCACGGGGAAGTATTACAGGATGCTTAGAATCTTCGGTCGCGTAATGACAAGCGGCGATACGTCCTCGCATCCTCAGGATCCCATTCTGATCCATCCAGGGTGTTTTCTGGTGCAGCACACTTGACTTGGGAATCGAAGTCGAAGGTTGGTCCGAGCACTGCTGCTGCTGCTGCTTCCGAAGAACTGCTATCTCGTCCGGGTAGGCTTCTTGTTGGGCTTGACGAATTAGGTACGACTCGGCGGAGGATATGTCGCGGTCGGAGAATGGTCCGCTCACGATTGGCTTCTGCAGTTTCTTCAGCCTACAGTTGACGGGAAACCGTTGAACAAGAGCGACCACTTTAACCAATCGCTTCCAGCTGGAGAATTTGCTCGTGCTAACTATCGGCTCTGGGGCAATGAAGTGCGTCAATACACTAGGGCGAAGTTCTAAATTGACGGAATTCGTTCTAGTTGGTGAACGCGGCCAATCTGTTTCCAGGTACTGTAGGAACTCGGGGCCGTTGAACCATCTCGCCTTCGGGGCCAAATCAGGAAGTCCTTTCCATTTTGTTCCATCATCAGCTACGTTCAGATCTGTTGGAACGTATCTCCACTCTCTCATTTCCGTGGTGTCCAGGATCTCGCTAACCCGGAATGCGACGAATTGCGAATAACGTCGATGGTCGGAATTAATCCAGCACAGTACATCTTGCGAGTCCGACCAGTAGTAGCAACAGGAGATTCGGACTGAGAGGGCATTCGATACGGATCGAGCTAGCCTGGCGCCGACCAATGCTGCTTGAAGTTCTAATCTAGGAGTGGATAGAAATTTCAACGGAGCGACTCTGGTTTTAGCAGCCACCAATCGGCATTCCACTACGTCGTCTTGAGCGAAGCATAGATAACAGACCGCAGCCATCCCGTTGTCACCAGCGTCTACAAACGTGTGGAGCTGGATATCTTCACAATCTGGAGTGGTTCGTGTGCGGTAGCATCGAGGAATGCTGATTTGTTCAACTTGTGGCAGTACTTGCAGCCATGTTTGCCACTTGTCGAAGAGAGCATCATCGATTTCGTCGTCCCAGTCGATTCCGGAACGCCATACGTCCTGAAGCAGAACCTTCAAGTACATGAGGAAGTGCGCGATCAGTCCGAGTGGATCGAACATGGACATGAGAACGCGTAACATCTCTCTCTTCGTTGGATGTCGTTTACCTTCCAAAAGCGCTTGTCCGTAGCGAGTCCATCCTACTTTGTACGTAAAAGTATCCGAGTCAGTGCACCACCACATTCCGAGCACTTTCTCAGTTGCTAGTTCTGGCGACAGGTCGAGGTTCTTCTCTTCCGTGTGTTCCTCTTGTAGAGCCTCCACGGCACGCTTAGAGTTGCTAATCCAGTTACGGATCTCGAATCCGCCTTTCGAATGCACCTTCTTCACTTGTTGAGCAAGTTGGATAGCTTCATCTTCGGTTTCAACACTAACCAGCATATCGTCAACGTAGTGGCGTTTCTGAATCACTTCAACTGCCGCTGGATTTTCTGCCTTGAAGCGCTCGGCGTTCAGGTTTTTGACATACTGGGCACTGCTAGGAGAACAACAGGCTCCAAACGTCATCACCTGTAAGACGTAGACAACAATGTTACCGTCGTCATCGAACCAGAAGAATCGTTGGCAATGCTGATCTTCCAAACGCATGAGGACTTGCAGGAACATCTCGCGCACATCTCCAGTAAGTGCGATTCGGCCTTCTCGAAACTGAATCAGGATAGTGTACAGTTCGCAGAGCTGATCCGGACCTTACAGTAGAGCTGAATTCAACGATACTCCACACGCGGAGGCCGCAGCGTCCCAAACTATTCGGATCTTTCCCGGCTTGTTGATGTTGGTCACCGGAAATGTAGGCAGATACCAAACCCGTTGAAATGGTTGTTTTAGTTCCTCGTCGGTGAGTCTTCTGGCGTATCCTTTCGTGACGAAGTCGGCGATTTTCTGATGCAGCGTTTCAGCGAGCTTTGGGTCCTTGTCCATTCGCTTCTTGAGGCACTGTAGCCGGCGTAGAGCCATCGGGCGACTATCTGGTAGACGAATATTGTCGTAGCGCCATAACAGGCCGGTTTCGTAACGGTCTCCTTTGAACACGGTGCGAGATTCCAGCAGGGACTTAGCTCGTTCATCTTCTGCAGACAAAAGCGCTCTTCTCGGCTGCGCAACTCCCAAGCTATCAATTGCAAAATATTCTTTCATCGCCTTGTGTAGATCCTCATCCGTTTGTGATTCGCATGGGCACACATGGAAAACTGAGTGCACCAGATTACTGGCATCGTCTTGGTTTCCTCCTCCGCAAACTGTCCAGCCTAGTCTGGTTTTCACGGCGATCGGTTGGTTTCGTATACCCTCTCGGCTCTTCAGGACTAGACTGAGGTGTTGATCCTTCATACCGATCAGGATTCTCGGCCGAACATCTTGATACGAAGCAATCGGCAAATCCTTTAGATGAGGATGCAGTTTACGAAGTTCCTCTATGTTGAGCGTTTGCGATGGAAGCAGAAGTTCATTTACTGTGCGCACGCCGTTCAAGGTGTACTTCTTGGAAGGATGATGTGCTGCCGCCACATCCAGACTGACTGCTCTCGAACTGTTTTCTCGTCGTTGCGCTCCTCCTGTCCAGTGCAAACACAGAAGCTTTGGCTCCCCTTCAAGCTGCAGCTCATCGGCTAGCTCTTTGTCGAGAAGTGTGAGCGCCGACCCATCATCCAGGAAGGCGAATGTCTGGATCGAACCGTGTTTTCCTTGAAGTACGACCGGTAAGTAGCGGAAAAGAACCTGACTGGACGTAACCTGATGAGTATGGCAGCCGTGCCCGGACGTACTATTTCCTGGTTGAGCAGGGTCGTTGCGCTGAGTTGATGTAGATTTGTTCGTGGTATTGGATGACGTATTCGTGGATGACGACGTGTTCTTCTGATCGTTGTGCAGCAACTCGTGGTGCTTCAACTCGCACCCATTCTTTCCACATAGCTTGGCTTGACATCCTCCATTGTGCCGGCGTAGGCATCTCCGACATAGGCCGAGGTCTCGTACCGTAGCCCAGCGTGAATCACGGGAGAACTCTATGAAGCTCTTGCATTTGGCGATCCACTTGCAGGTTCCCTTGCATACGGGGCAGCTATCATGGACCACTTTCGCGTTGGATGATGCTGCGGTGCGATGATCCGATGGCGATTCCTCAGTGTGTGCATTGACAAAGTTCCCTTTTTTATTTCCACGAATATCGTTTCGAACAGTTTTAGGATCGAAACCGTTGTTGGGAATGATCACCGCGCTGGCAGCCTCTGCTAGAGAATACAGCCAGCTACTGAACGACGGAAGGTTGACCATCGGAAGCGATTGCCTGTATTGTGCCCAATTCAGCTTGATGGAAGAAGGCAGCTTGTTGACGAGTTGATGGAGAAAGGTCACGTTGTAGAGGTACTCCTCCAGTCCACACGCGTCCACTGTCGCACAGAAATTTTCGACGTTGACGGCAAAGTCTACGAGTGTTTCCAGTTTATCCTCTTTCAGCGCTGGTAGGGAGTTGATCTTCGACATCATCGAGTTGACAATCACCTCAGGTTGCCCGAACAGCATCTTCAGTGTCGACATAACTCCATTGACGTTGGAAGGATGCATCAGCCGACATTTTACCGCCTCGTATGCTCGACCCTTTAAACTTCGCTGCAAACGAACTATATTTTCCTCGTCGGTGAACCCACACATTGTTGTAGTGCTATTGAAGGTTGAGAGGAAGAGGGGCCATTCCTCAGGATTTCCAGAAAACATCGGTAGATCCTTTGAAATAGCTTGTCGTGCAGCTAATTGCTTTCGAGTAAGCGGACATGGATCGAAATCGTCCTCTTCGCGACCGTGAGGTCGACTGGATCGTCTAGGCGGAAAATTCGGATGATTTTGCGGAGTACCCTGAAATGGAAACGGCATAGGCATCGGAGGATCCGGGCAAGGATCGAAGCCTGGATGCGAAAGAATCGGTTCTGGTTCCGGGTGTCGTGGAACAGGTACCGGTCGTGGATTTCTTTGAACAGGATCTGGAACAGGTCGTGGTGATTCCGAACGCCGCAGATCAGGATTCGGATATAATTGTTGTGGAATCTGGAGCAAGCGTGGAGATCCACGATTCGGAACTACCTTCGGAGCACCAGGAGTCGGGACCGGGTGCATACGATTCGGTGTCGATACCGAACGAGGATGTCCTGGATCCGGAAATACTCCTAACGGTTCTGGAATCGGAAACGGCTGCGGATAATTTACAGCTGGAACAGGCCTCGGCGATTTATGCGATAGAACCGGACGTAGAGGAGTAAGATTCGGAACCGGCCTTGGATGTTCTGGAATCGGGTACTGTTGTCGAGGATTTGGAATCGGGTCCGGTATTGAAAATGTTGCCGGATGGCCCTGAACGACGGCTGGTTGGCCATCGGGGTCAAGCTGATTCTCCTCTTCCGGATCTTGCTCTGGATCTGAAGCCTCTTCTTGATGTTGCTCTTCCACCCAGTTCTTCATGCGACTTAATGACACGATGCTACTCGAATCATCCTCACTTAAGGCTTCCTCCAGCAGTTGATATTTTTGTTCTAAATAGGCCTTTTCTTTCCTTGCTTCTTCCGCTGCGATTGCTCGTTTCAGTTCCGCTTCCCGCAACTCAATAGCCCTCAATTCGTCCAGCTTCTGAAGTTTCAGTTTCGCAAGGGCTTGTGAGGAGCGACTCGATGCAACAGACGCTTTCGATGCGTTTCGCGATGAATTCTTCTTCTCGCCAACTTGCCACTGCACAGTTGTGACGGATGGAGCCGTCGACCGCTTTTTATGACCACCACTTTCTTGAGGACAGACTGCACCAGAAGTTGAACTTGTTGCCTGGACACCTTTCGCGGTTTCGCATTTGGTACAGCTCCAGGAATAATTCTCGACTTGCTGCGTGACTCCGACACATTGGAAATGATGCCATTTCAGGCAATCGTCGCACCTCACCATATCATCCGTGTCTTCTCCTCGGCACACCTGACATGTATGGCCGGGATGGGACTCCTCCGGATCTTCCGTGACCACCGTTTGCACACCATCATTTGCACTTTTCACCACTTCACCAGACTTGCCCGACTGTTTCGACCGTAAACTTCGACTTGACATGACCGGATTTCTACGCGCTTATTTCGTGTATAAACGAAAATAATAATATGTTGGAAATTGCCAACAGATTACCGGACGGGATGATTTCCGAAATAATAATAAAGCAGAGAGACGACCGATAGTTAGGATTTATGTTTGAGTTGCGCAGTATTATTATTTTCCTGCAAGGGGATACATGTAGGTTTTAGATTATATCCTTGTACATAATGTTATCATCATACTCAAAGTTAGCATGCTATCACCTAATTTATTAACTTACGTTTAGTCCGTTCTATTGTGTGCGATCTGTGATCAGAAATCGTATCCGGTGTTCAAAGGTGTTCTATCGGTACGAGTAGGCCGTACTATTATCTGATTTGACCTTGTACTAGCTGCCCGTACTATAAATTATTTAGGTGTAAGTAGGTTTTAAAACAAATTATCATTAAATTCAAATTTTACCTTTTAGCATCCGATATAGACTACACAATTTCAGGTTATAATTATGTAGAAAAACATCCTTTGAGATTCACTATCAAAATGATTCAATTATAGTTCAATGTACTAATTTTAAATACTACCTTATACCTACATAAGACTGCCACAAATAGAAATTCACTTGGCGTTGAATATAATAAGTTTAAGTATAAAATTAATCAGCAAATTTTACTGCATGGAACTTTCACTTTCTATGGGTATCTTTCCTTTATGTGGTTATTCTCACTCACTACTACTATGATACGACGAACTGTCAAGGCCGGTGCGTATTGGGCGGTTGCGATGATGTACGCGATGGTCAAACCCACGCTACAGTAGAGGCGCGCTGGCGTGAACGCGCCAACATATTCTATACCTCAATACCTAACACTTATATTCCGTAACGCAACGATCAAGCTCACAATAGTGGTCCTTCGAACTTCATAAGCAAAAAAAGATCTTCGATGTAAGCATTCTGCCACATCGATTGGTTTGCTCGGAAGGCACTCCCAGAATTGGAATGGGCCATCCAAGCACGGTCCCTAAACAAATTTTGATCACCAAAAGGTCCCTATTCGGTGTTAATGGGTTCCGAGGAAATCGCCGGAGCAAAGATGGTAGCACAAAGTATTCGCTCGTACCCGGCTACAACATCTATACTCTTTAGAAGTCCTCGGAGAAGCTAAATAATTTCGATGAAATTCATTAGACCACCACCAGTGAGCTCGATCCAATCATAAAAAAAAATCAATGCCAAACATCTACCTATAACAGATTTGGAATTTCCATCAAGCCGAGGAACACGGCCGAAACCAAAAAGGTCGATATAAATGATTTCCAGCCAAAAAACTTTTTTACCAAATTTGGATTTTGATGAAGCATCGCAGTAGGCTGCTTCGAAAACGTCAAATTTGTTTCCTCGGTTTGCATACTACAATTTTGACGATGGGTACAGCTCTCCCAAAACCCAGCGTACACAAGATTTGTTTGCGAACGCTGCAATTTGGGAGTTGCAGTCTGCGTACAAGCGTCAGCAGTGGTCGCTGCATACGTCGAACGTTCCAAAATGCCATGTAATGTTCTGGCGTATGTTTCGAAAACTGCTGAAGTTGTCTTGCAAAGCTGAACCTCCGCAATTCCTGCTGAAAAAATTGATTCTAATTCGCTTTTGCTACACCTAAATCCCTTACAAAAAATTTGTAAATCTTCATCAAAATCTACCTTATCTCCTAATTCTTCATTAAACTCCCTATCTACTCCTTCAAAATCTTCATCTAAAACTTTATCTAAATCTAAATCTAGCTTACCATACTCCGCGGTTGAGGCATTCTGGGTTGTTTCATAACATTGTACTGGCACCGGTGGAATGTGCCTCCAAAATCCCTCACCACCCATCTGTTTGCTTGCTGTTGAAATAAATGGCCGCCGGATGTATTCACCAACCGGCGACCTTATGTTGGCATACTCGTCGGTCACCGGTTGAGTTTTGGCCCTTTCACAACGGTCCCGCCCTGCTGGCAGCTTGGGTTTTGCAGAAGCGGTTTTAATACGCCTATACATAACCGCAAGCTTGCCGTCAGGGTCGGACCGCATGAAACCCGGCAAAATAACCGGTTTGGCACTCCTGCCGGACCGGTTCCGACCAGCATCACGACCATTTGTTACATTTCTGGCAAACATTTTTTCCTCGTAAGGCTGGGATGGAGAGCGATGGAAAATACGTCTGTTCAAAAATTACCTCAGAAGCCTCTTAACGATTATTAGGAGCGTCATTCCTTATATAGGCTTTTGGAGGGTGAAAATTTTGTTAACATGGTGTTGCTAAGGTGACGACTGGACGTCGATGCGCGTGGGGGGGGGGGGGGAAAAGGTGAAAATCAGAGGTTTTGATCAAAGTAGGCATGCATGTTTTTTGTTCACTGAAACGTCATTTTTTCAAGAGACAACTTCAGTAGGAAAATTTGTAACTGGCAGTTGTGGGATGCTTGAGCCCTTGATTATGGGACAGTGTCAAGTGGTTATTTTGTCCAGCAGTGAATATAGTGGTTAATATTTGATGATGGAGTCGTCATTCATTCCGGGTGTTGTGCATCGGTTAATCCCTGGGTAGTTCCCGACTGAATTTAGCTGAAAAACATCGTCCGAGTTTAAGACAAGAGATAACCCATGGCCCCTTATTACAGCTTGAAGTCAACAATTGGTCCAGCGGTACTAAGCAGCCAACATAGATGGAAATCACAGTGGATTTGGCATCCTGCACGACATCTGCTATATGTACTTCCGGTGCGCAATATGTAGGTCTGATGCCGACGTAATTCCGAACTTCTTCAAGACTAACGGCTTCAAAGTTTCGTTCTAGTGTTTGACCAACCGATCCCGATGTGATCAGTATCCGTGCTGGAAAATCCAAGATCGTCTACGTAGACCAGAATGGAGCATCGTTTGCCGTTAACCTCTTTGCTATACCAGCACGGACCTGCATCAATTCTCTTGAAACCAAGGTGAGTTGATATATTCAATACAAAAAATCATGGTTCAGCCATGTTGGATTTTTGTATGCACGGCCACAGAGAGAGAGAGAGAGTCACTTCTACCCAGAGGTATGGAGAAAAACTGCAAGAACTCAGCGCTGAGTAGAAGTGACTCTCTCTCTCAGTGCCCGCGCATATAGTGACAAAGGTGTATCACCATCGTTTTCCAGCAGCTGATGAAGCTTGATGTTCTATGAGCGAACGATGTGCTTGAGCCCGTGCAAGCTCCTTATCAAACGGGAGACATTGACTTCAGCTGCTTTGATGATGAACCCTGGAGGCTGGCGCATAAACAGCTCATCCTCAAGGTCACCTTTCAGAAACGCCATAGTGCCTTCCAGTTGAAATATCAATCAGACGGTAAGCCTTCGATACCTCGTTATAGGCTATAAACTTCACCTTTTTCGTTTTTATTTCCAGCTTTTCGTCCAGTGTCTAGCAGAAAACATCAACGCCGAACGGCTTTATTCCATGCCAGTGTTCATATGACGTCACTGGAATCGTACGAGAAGGGAGACGACACAACTTCCAGGAAGTTTATTGCAACACAGCATATGTAAGTAGATCTCTGACAAACTGCTACGATGTACCCTACACAGAAACAGAGATCAGTGAAGTTCATAGAGGTTTGCTAAACTTTTACGGAATTGTTTGATCATCTTAGGAATTCTCTGGACTTTTTCAAAATTCTCCGCACTTCATGCAATTTTATGCAGCGCCTCGAATTGCTACGCAGTTCGCTTAGCTTGTACACCTGCATTTCTTGTTGATTTTACGTGAAATTCACAACGTTTTCCGAGCTTGTGTGTAATTCCCTACATTAGTCATTTAAACTTCAACGAAATTGAATTGCTCCTTCTATTTGAGTGACAAGCTTTCATTGTTGTTTTTATTGAGGTATATCTCAGGGAACAATGCTAAACACCATTTTTGTACATGGTATTGTAACTAATCTTATATGTGCTTCATTTTGATTTGGGCTAAATGTTTGACCTATGACTCGGGATTTCCACTGTGGTGTGCTTCTATTGTGACATACTCATATGTATTTTTGTGGTGAGACATAGTGAAAACGTGAGAGCGTAATTGGAACATTTACCCTATACAATACACAATTTAAAATTAGCTTGGAAACTTACTTCAAAGTGAAGCATTTGAGTCAGTTGAAGGTGTCACCTGGGACGAACAAAGATATAATTAATATATGTCAAAGCCAGAAGTACTTGAAACACGTTAAATTTTAGTTTATTACCCCGTTCACATTACAGCCTATATCACGTAATATAGGCTGTCTTGCAATGAACACTCATACATGGAATTTCCAGTGAAAACTAGATGTATGAGTGCTCATTGCAAGATATCGTATATCACGTGATATACGCTGTAATGTGAACGTAGTATAAAAGCATACGTTATGATTGTGTAGGTAGATTAGAGATTTCAGTTATTTATTAAATAAGTCTAAATAATCATCAAATGAACTTCAATTAGAGAGTTCAGAAAGTTAATTAACATAAGAGATAGGACGCGGGGGGTCCGCTTAGGGAGGCGACTAGCCTTTGAAGTTGTATAATAAATCTTCCTATTTAGTGTATTTGTTAATTACAGGCAATGTCAAAAGCGAAAGTCATATCTTCAATCAGGCGCTTACGAATAAGTGAAGTTTAAGGAAAGATGTGTTAAATATGTTGATAGGTTTGAAATAAGAATTAGGATTGTTGGACTTTAGTTTTCGGTAAGGTATGATGTGTCAACTAAACTTTTTGAGCAAATTTTCAAAAATTAAATTGTTTGAGTGATTTATTGAAAGACATTGTGTTGCGGTAGAAAACAGTATTCTTCTCTAGCGAAAATTGACAAGTCATACATCTAACATAGTAGTAGTAGCAGTGTCGCATAATCTTATCACAAGGCTGGAGGGGCTGGCAGGGCTGAATACGGATCAAAACTAACATAACTCTTAACACTTAAATGATCCCGGAACTAACACTTAAATATTGCACTTTTAGTTATATATTAGTTTTATTTTGCGCTTTGGTCAGATAGCGTATAGGGCGTCGTTGTGCCAATTAGGTCGTGGCACATTTCGAGTATGAGAGAGTGATTGCAGTTTGCTCAAAAGTGCCTGAGTAAAATGCAAGTACTTTCGATGATTACCCGTAGTTGTTACAGTGAAGATATGCACCCATATTCTCGTTTATGTCTAGGCATGTTTGCCATACAGAAACATTTTTATTTGATTTTGTGTGGTGGATGGGTTTCGGGCGTGGACGGGCATATGGGTGATAATATAAAGTTTACGTTAGGATAACGTCGAAAAATTGAGAAATGTATCGCTTCAGTTTGAGAAGCACTTCACTTCGCAACCGATGAACCATTCTGACGGCCCACATTACCGTGCAGGCGCCGTGTGTTGGCAGGGTCCAATATTGGACAGTTTGATGTTTATAAAGTACCATCAGTCAAAACAGTATTTTGAGCTTTACCTCTATACATTCTTAGTTGTTTCTTAGTAAATGGTATTAACATTGAGCTGTCCATAGTTGGACGTTGTTGAACTTGTGGTACTTGCAAACCATTTTATGTGAGTAGCCAAGTAACCATACAATCACAAAATAACTTTAAATGTAGGTTCAGAGTGAGACAATGTCACTGAGATATGGTTAGTTGGCTATTCAAATAAAACTATTACTTCAAAAAAACTAATCCTGGTTGTATCTCTTTTTCGTTTGCATGTAACACTATTTGATATTACTAATCATATCAAATCTATGATGCACCGAGCGTTCATTCCGGGTGGTAAGCGAACCTGAAGATGAGAAGCCCCTTCTCGGAACGAGAGTATTGAAGCATCTTCAAAATCGGTTTCTGTGATGGTTGGTATCACAATAAAAAAGAGGTAAAATAGGTAGCACCATCTTCATCGAAATGTAAGTATTGTTGATAATAATCATAACTAAATGATATGCAAATTTATACGATAGGTACCTGGATCAACGATATTTAAACATGTGCATTCAATCTCGACGACATCTAATTCTGCATTTCAACACCTTTACCTCTCCTTTCTCTCATCCTTCACCTAAGCATGCATCTACGCTTCTATGTTAAGGATCAACTTAACCCTCATTTAGTATTGGGCTGATTTCAATCGACTCGCATAAGTCATTATCTAAGAGCCATCTCATCTTTATCTATTTAACCTGCATGGAAGGTGTATAATTGGTCATCAACATTACACTGGCGACCAGGCTCAATGCCCCCTTCAGCATGGCACAATAACAATAACAATAACAATAACAATATGACGTGAGCGATGATGAATATGTGAGGTGCATATACTTGAATCAAGAATGGATAGAAATTCTGTGAACGCTTTTTTTTCTTGCAGAAATTTTGAAGACATTCGAAGACATGATGAAAGCGAAGAAGACTTCTGAAGAATTTTTGAATTTCAAGCAAACGTATGAAGATTTTTTTTATAGGAGTGAAGATTTTAACTTCATATTTTATCCAAGTTCCTTCTTGAAAATATAGACTGTGAATAAAGTAACCAAATCAGATTGAACTGAAAATCAACAGGAATTTACTGAAAGTTTCGACAACCTGGAGCTTCCTAATCAACGTGCCATTTTGGGAGAAAATCTGAAGGAAGATATTTGAAATTTGTGAAAGGACTTAATTTAAATCATCGATCAACTGGAAATAGTTTGGAATAATTCCCTCTGGGACTTTGCGCTGGCTTTCAACTTAGTGTTCTTTGAGCACTTCCACAATTGTTAGTTGAGAGCATTCTAAGCCTGTATAATTTTTGCATAAGTACCTATAATTGTGTGGCAAATGCCGAGGGATGTCAAGGCCATTCCCCCTTATTCTGCGAGTCACGTGACTCTCTCTCACCGGTGAGGTGACAATTGTCACCTCGTGTGAGGTGACTCTCCATGCAAATCAAATGGAGAGTCACCTCACACGAGGTGACTATTGTCACCTCACCGGTGAGAGAGAGTCACGTGACTCGCAGAATAGGGGGGATTATTACCGATGTCACTCCATTTAATTTCGATGTTTTATTTGATTTACACGGCAATCACTTCACCGTGAGTGACAAAGTGGTAACTACACTTCGTTTTCACCGAGAAGTGACACCCGTAAATGTGCCATTAAAAGTTATGGACCGCGGTTTGCAATTACTAGGTTTTAATAAAGATTTCAAAATTTTCCATACCTCTTTGCTGTTGTTTTGATGCTGATCAATTTTCCTCTAAATATATTCACATCGAGTTTTCTTTTGTTCAACTAATTTATTGGTACAAGTTTTCAAAACGTTAGTAAGAACAGCTGCACCTTCATCTAAAGTTCCGGTAAATAATGGAAAATCCACGCTTCTCTCAACAAGATTCGTAACAGCTTGCTTCGAATATTTCCTCCATTTCCTCGGAAAGCAAACTTCTTTTAGTTCGTCACACGGACTCTACAATAATATAATTTTATTATCAAAATATTTTCTAAAGCATGAAAAATAAAAACTTACCGTTTCACTTCCATTTTCACGCTTTTCAAACGTTCTCGATTGCTTCTGACGTATCGACAACACTCGCATGAAAACGTTATTCCGATCCGAGTTTTCCGACTATGGGAATACACCGAAAGTTCATCGGAGATCATTCGTATCGACAATTGTCACTCTATTCGAGTACGGGAATTGGGTGACATAAACGACTCGACTCGGTACGCGTCACGCGAGAAGCGGAATAAACACACATGTCAGTCTGCTGGATATACTGGATTATGTTGGCGACTCCGTGATAGCGGATTTATAGACCTAGCATATTGTGTGCCTGGGCTACACTAGTAGATTACTAAGAACTTCATCCCTCCCTTTGGCTAGTTTTTGCACCTTGCTGTTGGTGGGCGGTCTTAATTTCATGCTTTATAGTGGAGTATTGGAGACGGTAGGTTTATGGCCGGCGTTGCTGGCTCATGCCGCGATAAAATGGCGCCATGGGCGGGCAATAGGGATTACTAAGCTTCCCCTCTCTGATAAACCACTGCATGAGAAAACCAAAGATCTAGTCCAGCAGTGATAGTATCACCACAGACAAACAGACATAACACTCACAAGTTGTTCATCGATCAAGCATTTAACGGTTAATTTAAAAGTATCTCAGTTGTTAGTACTGCCACCTGTACCGCGCATAGTCAATTCCCTTGCGTTTGACGTTTACACACTACCGCCATCTGTTCAGCGTACTACCCACCACAGTGTACTCAACCGATGGCGGTAATGTGTGTTATGCCTGTTT
This sequence comes from Ochlerotatus camptorhynchus, assembly GCF_037179485.1. Classification (NCBI taxonomy): domain Eukaryota; kingdom Metazoa; phylum Arthropoda; class Insecta; order Diptera; family Culicidae; genus Ochlerotatus; species Ochlerotatus camptorhynchus. The sequence continues at coordinate 667,711 of NW_027040647.1, forward strand.
GTCTGTGGTATCACACTTGTTACTCCTTTGTTGTAGTACGCTTACGTATATGCACTGACGTTGGGTGCGATACTGGCGGGTTTTGCCGCAAATCACTCTTATTTTATTTTATTTTTTCACAGATAGATTTATTTGGGCTTGCAAGGGAATTATACTATTGAAATATTTCAGAAAGTGCCCAACAGTGTTCCTTCTACTTGCGTGACAAGCTTTCATTGTTGTTTTCATTGATGTATTACTTTACTTTACTTTTGTACATGGTATTGTAACTAATCTTATATGTGCTTCATTGTGATTTGGGATAAGTGTTTGAACTATGGCTCGGGATTTCCACTGTGAAGTGCTATTATTGTGACATACTCATACGTATTTTTGTGGTGCGACATAGTGGAAGCGTGTGAGCATAGTTGGAGCATATACCCTATGTAATTTAAAAATCAGCTAAGAAACTAACTTCAAAATGAAGCATTTTAGCGAAGACAACAAATCAAGAAGACTGGCAACTTTGCCAGAATCCAAGCGACATACAGAAGCGCTGCGCTTAAGTGAAGGTGGAAGCAACGCATAGAAAAATGAGCAACCTTCTAAGGATGTAATCTTTGCTATCAAATTCGTTCGAAGCATTTACCTTTGAGCGGCAGATGACGCGATTGTACCTGTCTCATAGCGTACGTATGAGAAATGGAAGAGTTGCCAGTCTTCTTGATTTGTTGTCTTCGATTTTAGTCACTTGAAAGTGTCACTTGGGTTGAACTAAGATATAATAAATAGGTATAGGTCAAAATCAAAAATACTTGAAACACGTTTAATTTTAGATTACAAGCACAAGTGCAGGTACCTAATAAAGCATGGGTTATGATTAATTAGGTGAATTAGAGATTTCAATTACTTAGTAAATTAGACTAATGAGATATCATAATCATCAAACGAACTTAAATAATAAAATTCAGAAAGTCTAATAACATTAGGTACATTAACACACAAGCCACTTACCATTTTGTAGAAGACCTCTTTTCCTATAATTTGATAAGCTTTTTGATCACCAAAACAAATGCAAATTTTAAATTTCAAAAGTGAAAATTTGGATGCGAGTCGCGTTTGACAGTTGTTTACATTTTTTTCACCGCTACGACAACAGCGCCACGGGTGGCGGTGGCTGGTTGGATTTCACTATTTACTCGGAAGAGTTTTTTTCTGTGGCATGAACTCAACCCGCTGGCACCGGTGGTGTAGTGGTAAGCGTGGATGCTTTCTCAAATCTCTGGTCACGTCATCCTTCGGAAGGGAAGTAAAGCCGTTGGTCCCGGCCCATGTGTGTTGAGTTGGTGCGATGTCCGTCGGTGATTGGCACTGGATTGCGGAACAGAGACCGACGTTAAATAAAGGCAAGAAGAAGAAACTCTACCTACCCGTCATCATTAGACATTTCTCACCTGATCTTACCGGTTCAAGTCCAGAGACTAGGAACGCAATTTGCTCTAGTGAAAATAGTAATCTTAATAGGGTTGGGTAGGATTATATTATTAATTATATTTTTTTTCATTTGTAACCTTGTTACAAGTTCCTTGAACTTGTGGGAAGTTCCGTCAACTTATACAGAGCTCCCCGTACTTCAATGATTTTTCTATAGCTTGTACAAACTACAATGGAATTTCTACTAAGTTTGCTGAACTTGTACGAATATCATATAATAGCTTCTTTCATCGATCTGTGTACTGAAAATAGCTGAGAATGTCTTAAAATGGCCGTTAGGATGCAAATAGAAAGTCAACGAAGAGAATCGGTCAATGTTACTTGATATGAGCAAGTCAAACGCGCACTCTTTTGCCTGTGGATTTGAAGAAAAGTTTCAAGTCCCCTCATCAATTAATGTATGAGTTAGGTAAAGGAGTGTGCGTTTGACTAGTACGGTCAAATTAATGGCCCTTCGCTCAATTTCCATTTCTTTTCAGTTTTCACACTGCCACACTGTAGCGGAACAATCAACCTACCCTCTTCAGAACTTTCTCTTGTTAGTAAATTATCACACTAAAGTTTCCTGTTGATATTAGTATAGCTTTTCCAACCAACTCTGAAAATCGTGAATTTCACTTATGAAGTAACAAAAACACACTTTTCTATTTGCTATTTTTAAACAAAGACTTAAGAATTTGCTGTCTTTGTCGTTAGTTTACGTCCCAAGTGATTTGTTTTTAAAATTTCTTTTTCTTTTTATTTTTTAGCGTGCCAAAGTACGCCGTCTGACGAGCTGTTTTCAGGATTTTATGCAACTCTTGCTGACTCACCTCCGGCAATAATTTCGTTCGTTTTGTTATGTTTTTTTTATTATTTCGTCTTTCCAAGCAAAATTACGGTTCCCAATTTGCCAAAATTTAGTAATTTTGTTTTGCTCAGGAAAGGAGGTGCTTTTGCCGTGTAGTGCAATGTTTTTCTGAGATTTTCAGCAAAAACTGAACACTCTCATTACCGGTTCATAAAGTTCGGTTGCCGAACGAAAAAAAAAAACACCAAGTGAACCTTACGATATAATTAACAACTAAGGAAATTCTCAAGAAACACTATGTTGAGAGTATACGAGAAGTTTCAGTTGGGACGTAAAACGCTGTGCAGACTGGAGAGTTATAACATGTTATAACGGTTGTCAATAGTACGTTCAGACTACAGAGTTATAACATGTTATAGCGCTATCTTGATGTTGGTTTCTGTGTTGCAATTATTTGACAACCGTTATAACATGTTATAAGTCTCCAGTCTGTACAGAGTTTAACAGAGGAAATAAAAGAATATGGGACAACGTTTCCTACACGGTCAATGAGGTCAACCCAAATTTGAGTTCAATTTTCTCATAAGTTGCAAAAAATGCAGGAACTCAGCGATGAGTAAATTTGCCTCATGTTTTCGTGTGGAAAACCTCAACAATCTGCCGGAAAATGAGGAAAATTTACGAAAATTTTACTCAGTCCAGAAGTACTGAGTGAATTCAATCTTAACTTTTCTCATATTCGGTAAATTTTCCCAGGAAAAACCTGGAAAAACTCAGTTCCTGAACTTTTTGCGATTTATGAGTAACAATAAATGCAACTGCTCCCAAAAATGGCACCCTAACGGTACTCATGCAACCACACTATGGGAACTTGTTGAGTTCGCGTAAATAGTTACTATGACAGCATAGGGCGAATATTTTCTTGCTGCAATGACGACCGGGAAACATCTCAAGCCTCATTCTAGAAAAGAAACCAGCGATGTTCTGACGAACATCGAAACCGTTTTTCAAAATGTGATTTCTTCAAATATGGTTCCTTCAAACTTACTGAAAAGTGTTCAAGTTTATAATATAGAAAGTTTATAACAGTTGATGACCGTTAGATATATTAAGGAGAGTGGAAGTGTTCTGAAAATGTTCTTCTCGTCAATACCATCGCTGCCTGCAATCCTCAACAGTTTATCGGACGATTCGATCCTCATACGAAGGACGCGATGGTAAGTACAATAACCTGTCTCACCTATATATGTATGTCGGTATCTACCTACAAATCAATTTATGTGTGTACAAATAGATCACTAAACAGTGCGTGTGGTTGGAGGTCGGTCCCTTATCGATTACAATCTAATGGAAATCGCTTTACTTTTGGAAAAGCGCTTCCCCTCCTTACCATGAAGTAACACCTTGGACGACTCATATCGTATGGGCATTGAATTCCTCCGAAATAAAAGTTAAATGTGTGTCAAGGCCTCGTGGTACCCACTCATGGTGGCTCTATCATTATTTGGTGACTTGCTGCTATCGTTGACAGCAGCAGGGACTTTCCGTCAAGGTTAGGAAATGTCCTATTCAAGAACCTCACCAGTAAGTTCTAAGCGAATGGCAATTTTGCTTCATTTCCTTTTAGTAATAAAACAAGCAATAATTTGCATATCATTGAGTTTGAGGTGGTGGGTGTATTTATTCTTTCGTTCGGTATCATAGATAGACTTGCCTTGATTAGAGTGAAAATGTTGAAGAAGGAAGATGGAACGTTTTAAGCTGGGTGTCGTTCTGTCATTCATATCAGAAAAAGTTTGCGTGGTAAGATCTTATTCATAAAGTGTTTACCTTAGTGGATCATATTTCAGTGACGACAAGTAATGATATACACACTTAGAAATTATTACCGATTTCGGTAATTTTTTACCGAACAATAGATGAAAGTTCGGTAAAACATTGAACCGCATTTCAAAAGCTGTTTCACTCAATTTTTATTTCAAAACACTTGTTTAACTCTGTTTTTTTTTTTTTTGTAGGCGCCGGTGGTGTAGTGGTAAGCGTGACTACTTTCTAACACCCCGATGGGTCTGGGTTCAATCCCAGCCGAGGTCGGTGGGATTTTTCTGAGGCATAAAAATCTCTGGTCACGTCTTCCTTCGGAAGGGAAGTAAAGCCGTTGGTCCCGGCCCATGTGTGTTGAATGGGTGCGATATCCTACGCAGGTGTGGAAGCTGCCTTCCTGCACATTCGATTGCCGTCAATGGATGGATGTCCGTCGATGCTCTATGGTAATGTTCGAGTTGTGGGAAACGCAATCGTTCTCGAATAATTTATGTGTTTTTAACTAGATACTAGTTACTAACGGGTTTTATTTGATTTTAGTCAAAAACTATTGATAAATTATGCGTAGAAATACATTACTGATCAGAAGGATGATTTACGCAGTTTCAAACTGCTGAACAATTATAAAGACTCAGATGTACCTTTATTTAACGGACAATAAAAGTCATTTTCAGAAGTTTTGCCTTATCATCGGCTTTCTCGCTAAATTATAACAATCGTTCTCTTAGTACCTGAGAGCAAATAGAAAAGCTAAGAGTTTCATGTTCCGTTCAAAATACTTGACCAGCAGTGAATTCATTCCGTGTTATCCGTTATTGTGTCTGTGAAGTAGAAAATCTGTGCACTGTTCAGTGGGATAAGTGTAGGTGTTGCTCCAAGATTGTTGAGATTTATCTCATGTTGTAATAATTTGTTAATAAAAAACCACAAAGTGTATGTTTCTGAAAGGTAAAACGTCTTAGAATCTCTAGAATAATACAGTTTTTAGACTTGCTCCGCTACGAAAAATTCTCTGGTAACATCTTTTCTTTGGAAGGGAAGTAAAGTCGTTGGTCCTGGCCCATGTGTTGATGGGTTGGATAGGTTTCAGGTGTGGAAGTTGCCCCCTGACATTCAATTGCCGTCGGTGATTAATTATTAACTGTTAAAAAATTGAAGAAAATAACAACAAGAAGGAGAACAAGAATCTAGTCACTCGCGCTAAAAATAGGGTGGTTTTTCGGTATTTTCCGTACTGGTAGTATATTTGTTTTTAACTCAAATTTAAAAAGTCTTAAACATTCAAATGTGATTGTGAGTGAGAGTGATAAATAAAGCAAAATATGTCAATTTAGTGTAATTTAGATTCAAATTCAGAAACTTACAGACTTCAGTACCGATCCGGCTAACGAAAATACCGGATTCCGGTATTTTCGGTATTTGGGTCAGTAATGGAGGCCGTGAGATACCAAAATTCAAGCAAAATATATCCAATTGACTTATTTTATTTTATTTGTCTCTCACTCTCTTTAAACCACATTTGAAAGTTTAGTTTAGTTTATAACAAATATACTGCCAGTATCGAAAATACCGATGTACCATCCTTGCTAAAAACAGGGATGCCAGATGATATTTTCAAAAGTCTGTATGAGTGTCAAATAATATGTCTGTATTTATCTGTACACAAAAAATCATAGCATTGATTACGTATTCTCCACATGTATTTTTGCTATATAATTGCTCGTCACACACTAAACTGGATAAATAAGCATTTTTGTACTTAAAAAAGTGCGTTTGTGTGTTATTTAAAAAAAAAATATTCCTAGTACAAAAAATACGAAGTCAAAACTTAAGAAGCATTTTGCTGTTTAAAATCACGAGATTTAAAAAGATAAATATCCCCTTCAAGGTCCATGTACCGAATCATCGGAATAAAGTGAAAACGTAAAAAAATAACAAATGAAAAAAATATCGAAGATATCTAAATTTGAGATTTAGATTTCAGTAAAATGGATTGCTGGATCATGATCACCAAAGCAATGCTTTACTGAAAGACAGAAAACGATATTTTTTATCGAAAAATACAGCTATCATAAACGGTTTGCTGGACACCCAGCAATTAACTGTCAAACTGTTAGCGTCACAGTCGCAAGTACGTACGCACCACCGTCTACATCGAAGGAGGAGGATATAACTAAAATTATGTTGGTAAATACACTGGTTATATCTAATAAAATATATATGGCACCGATGACTTGTAAGTCTTGAAATACCAATATCGATGAATGAGTCGCTGGCTTGGTCGGAGGTCCAAAACTGCACTAAATACCCGGAAAATTAAGTATTTAGAGGAAGTATAAAGTAAGTATATTTCCAATATACTTCCCAGCAAGCTGCTGTCATGTGCTACCATTCAAAAAGTTCCGTGGTTGCTGTTTTAAGCTGTATCACATCGAAACATTTAATTTTTACTCTGCGTAAGAGACATTTTTTCTTTGGTGCACCATTTTGAATTTTGGGAAATTATTATTATATCCATTACCTACGCATGATGATGGTTGAACCTATGTGTTTCCTAAGGCGGCCGCTAGGTGCGCTTCGGTTTGTGTACATCCTTCATGCGCAGCTGATTTGAAATTCGATTTCGTTTTGGCCGAGTGATCAGTTTCTTCGATTGAAAAATGGCTAAAGAAAAGAGTTATACGGTCGAAAATCTTCAAAAGGCTGTTCTTTTAGCAAGAAATAAATCACTTACCGTGTATTAGGCACAGAAAAGGTACAATATTTCGAAAACGACACTTCACGCAAAAATTAGGGAAAGCCACGGCAAGAAATATGGAAGGGAAATAGTGTTGAGTGTTGATCTGGAGAACCAGCTAGGGGATTGGGTTTATATGTACGCTGCTTCTGGCAGTCCCAAGACGACCAAAAAGATCTTGGAAGCTGCTAAATACCTTGCGTCACTAGTTGGGCGTAAATTCCATCGTCCGATTGGCTGAAAGCGTAACCATCGATTTCCGAACTACCACGAATGCGCCAAAAGAATCTGTTAATATGAATTTACATTAAGCACTTCTCATACACCTTCTGTGTGTGAATTAACTTGAAATAAAATGTTAACAAACTAAAAATTGCTAACTGAAACTTATTTCCGAAAACAAAAATTCCTAGGAGAAAAAAAAAATAAAACCGGAATTAAGTTCTGATATTCTGTCATTTTAAGCCCCTAAATTCCCCGGAGGCACCCAGAACATGCCCGGAAGTGGCCAATGTGGTCGAAGGCACTCAATTTTGTTATTGATCTTGTTATCGAATTTGGAAGTAATGTGAAGTGTCGCATGATAGGTTTTATTCCTTCCATGTCAAAATTAGGAACTTCATGCCATATATCCGGAACCAGTTGACCGATTCCAAAAATATTCGATAGCTTCCAATGGGACCACAATATCTATAGTTTGACGTTAAAAAATTTCCAAATCGGGTCAATGATTTCCGAGAAGATGAGCCATAATGAATAGCTGATGCGTGGAAAGTGAACTTTTTTAAAAACGAAGTTAAACTCAAATTTCTTGATTTTTTTAAATAGCAAATTCATAAAAACTGTATAAAAAGGGTTTTTTCATGATACCAATAAGCTTTTAACAAAGTTTTTGAACAAATATGGGCTAAACTAGCATTTGCAAAAATAGGTCCAACCATCATCATTTTTTAGGTCCAACCAAGATCAGTATAGGTCCAACCAACATCATAATTCTTTGCTGAATAAAAACGTTTTATAAAATCATTTGTTCGTAATATTTAACTTTTTATGTTATTATTAGAAACAAGAAAAATAGATCTTTCCCCTAATCACGCATTTTTCATAATTATGTGTTGAATTTATAAAAAAATACGACATGAATGTTGACGTCGTGTGAAACCGGCCTAATTAGGTCCAACCATCATCAGTTACCCTAGTGTTCCATTTTTGGCAACACGCTTCTCGATTTCAGTCACCAAAACCTGAACCGTGCTTAAAACGGAAAGATTTTCAATTTCAAAATATTATGTTGAAACAACAGTATTTTTTTCTATGCATAGTTTTCCGGCCGATCTTGTTTTCTGTACTGAGTACCAATGCTACCGACCCCAGAGAGGTAATGGAAGCTGCCTCTCTGGGGTCGGTAGACTCTTCCTATAGACCCATCAACTTATGGACCGAAGACCAACGGTTTTATGCCTCAGAAATTCCCGACGGCACCAACTGCGATTGAACCCAGGCTCTTTGGAGTGAGAGACAATCACGCTTACCACTACACTATCGGCATCACTTAAAAACCACCTTGCAATGTAGTTTTACCATTATTTTGAATACATAATGAGTGCTTGTATTTTATTCCTATTTTTATGTACTGAATATAATCTTACGTGTAACGGTCATTTCGAATTTTACAGTCTTTTTCTTTTGTTAAAAACGCGATACAGTTTTACCGACATTGGTGAACTGAATTTAGTGTGCACCAGGAGACATTTCATTGTAAAAATCAAGTAGATCCAGGATTTTATAAAGACAATAAAATGTTAGCAATAAGAAGCATCAAAGCAAAAATTCGAAATATTTCTTTCAGGGGAGTTAAATATTTCAATGATAAGCCTTAGGACAGTGATGGCCACATGGTACTTGGATCTCTATGAAGCAACAACATCAGTTTGGATTTCTTTTTGCATTACGAATATATGAGCGAAATGATTGGATAATACGCAAAATTCAACTTATGGACTTATGATAATCAAACAAAGATACAGCTATTGCAAAAATGGGCATGGCAGATTCACACAACTTGCGTCAAAAGCCATACCAACAAGTCGTGGAACTTTCACTAAACGTGAAATAAAATCTTCTTAACACACCCTTATATCAGTTTAATCTCATTATGTGTTCCCTTGAAGTAGGACAGGTTTTCAGATTTGCAGTCAAACTTGACTTTGCATCCCAGACCCCCACGAGAAATATTACAAATCTGTTATCGAAGTCAAATTTACCATCAATGAACCAGTTTCTGCTCATGCACCATGTACCGCTCACTGTTGTAAAAAAAGGTTTTTGACGTAGAACTACGTCTTTGTCGACTATACTGGGGTGCAAATCAAAAAAAAATATGTATGGTGAAATAGTGTTAGGTTTTGAACGATAATAACTTTGTCGTTTATAGATGAAATTTAAATCCAAATACGCCAATCGATAGGATATTACTTTACGAATCTGCTGAAATAAATAGTTTTCAAATTTTCCATAAAAAACTTTTGAAAAATGCGCAAATGATAATTTTCTCAATGTTTTCTGAAATAAACGTTTTCCCCAAACCCAGTCATCATAATCGAGTACCATTTGGCTGCACATCGTTCTGTTTGAACCTAAAAATATATAAAACTGCGCTGCTGTCGTGCCTCTGCTCATTACCGCTTCAGATGGCGTGTCATTGGGTCCTGCAAGCAGGAACAAGTCAGCGGTTAATGTGGTGTTTACATCTATGCGGATTTGCTAGCGCTAGTGTACTAGCACTGTGTAAAAAGTAGCCAGACAGCGTGCACATTCTAATAAACTGCCCTTGCTTCCACGGACCACGAGAACTTTACGGGATCCCGGGCAACATCAGTAGGCCAGGCATTCACTGCCGGTAGCGGGTGCCAGGTCTCTCCTGGCAGCTTCTACCGGTGGGGCTCTGCTGGGGTCCTCAAAACAAAACAGAAATCACAAAAGAAGACAGCATCCCTCCATCCCATACACTGACAACCTGAAAGTAAACAAATTACAATTAAGTAAAATTAATTCCATTAATGTTTTACCCGCTTCTGCCCATTCAAATTAGAGAAAAAAATCGCTCACGATGATGATTGTGATTTATCAACAACTGACTGTTTAACATCCGAAGTCCATCCTTTTTTACATATTCTTCACAAAAGATACTTTCTGCCCCACCCCATTCATAAAAAAAAACGGCGGGAAATCCTGTCAGGGGCGGAGTTAAGAAAGTTTTTAATGAGCAGAATATGTAAAACAGGATGGACTTCGGATGTTAATCCAATCGCACATAAGAGGCACCAGATATGTTTTACAGTCAAATGGATGCAAAAGATCGTCCAGCAGACGGTTCTCCGAAACGACCCAAGACCGCTGCAGAGAGAGTTCGGTGTTATCAAGCCTTCGGTATGTTTACAATTTCCTACGCGCGCATCAACATGATTTTCTGTGTACTTTCCTAGTCATAACTTTCTTAAACAGAGCATAGATTAAATAGATCAATTCGCACAATGGATTTTGATCAAAGTCTAAAACTGGCTACTTCCATAGGGGTTTCCAGAAATTGACTGGATGTGGCCAGCGTGATCCTGGCTATTCCTTATAATTGCCATTAAACAGGTTGTTGAATTTTAATGTAATTAAATGGTTTTTGACCATATTCAGAAACTAGCCACTTCTCCGGGGGATCGAAACATGGCCAGGTGTGGCTAACTAAATCAACAAAAACATGCTGAAAAAGCTAGAAGGAAAAGGAAACAAAATACAGCACGAAATTATTCTAACGTAAGGAACAACATACACAGCAACAGTTTAAAGCATCGTAATCATCGAAACATGAATTCCGACAACGGTTACAGTACCAATCACAGCAATATTTTCGGTCACCGGAGCATCATTCGACATAACGAACAGGATAACATTAATAGCAATAACAAAAACAACAGTTCCTACCAGTCCCACATCAGAAATCATGGCAACCCCCGTTTTCTTCCACCTGATCGAGAGCTGCTTTCAGCAGCAAAAAATGTCTTCAACAAACCACCGGTTAATTATCAACCTACGATGCAGTTTGAAAAAAGGGAAACTATAAACCCGTACCCAGTAAGCGGTCTTCAGAATTCACATGGTATGTCTCCGGGGAATTCTTCCTCTACATCGTGTCAGCTGTGCACATGTAGACATGCGTGTTTTCGGCACCACTGACGCACTCACCTGAGGTAGAATATGACAACATAGCTGAGCCCGAGGATCATGGCATCTCACATAACTTGAGGGATTTCGGACAGGATGCAGCCACTTCACCCCCTGACCAGCACGACGTAAGTGACCATGTCGCTAGTTTATCAAGTAGCTCTTTTTTAAGTGAAACTACAGTCTATTGCCAAAATTTTAACCGTATGCGTAGTGCGTATAAAATAAATGAAATTCAAAATAAAATAAGCGGATGCACATATGATATAATAATTGGAACAGAAACTAGTTGGTCTGATAGCATTAATAGCGAAGAGGTCTTTGGTAGTAAATATTGTGTTTTTCGATGTGACCGCGATTTATCATTATCAGGTAAAAAATCAGGTGGTGGTGTACTTATTGCTGTGAATGCTACATTTCAAGCTGAACAAATTGTTAGTGAAAGCCAAAAAGAATTTGAAGATGTGTGGGTTAAAATTTTAATAAACGGCGAAGAACATCTTTTCGCTTCTGTCTACTTTCCTCCACACTTTTCCAAAAAACCAGCTTACGAAAAGTTTTTCACTGTTGCAGAACTGAAAATTCAAAGAGAAGATCCAAGAACCAAAATTCATATTTATGGAGATTTTAACCAGAATACTGTTAATTTTATACAGGATAGTGATAATGATTCTCTGTTGTTACCAATTGTAGGAGAAAACGATACTTTGCAATTCATCTTTGATAAAAGCAGCCACTTGGGACTTCATCAAATTAACCATGTTCGTAACCAGCTCAATTCCTATTTGGATCTTATGTTTACTAATTGTACAGAAGATTTTTGTATTGTAGAAGCAGCAGTTCCATTATGGAAGAATGAAAAATTTCATACGGCTATTGAATACTCAGTGTTCACAGACTCGCATCGGTCACGCCCAAGCGTTGTTGATTTTGAATTAGTTTATGATTTTAAAAATACAGATGTTCCTGAATTTAACAACAGACTGAATAACATAAGTTGGCAAAACCTTTTAAAAGATGAAAACAACATGGACAAGGCTGTTGACATATTTTATACTAACTTATACAATATATTATTGAAGAATTCGTTCCTAAAAGACAAAAGAGAATAGTGAACAGCACCAAATATCCTGTGTGGTATACACAAGAAATCAGAAATATTAAAAACAGGAAGCAAAAAGCACACAAGGCGTATAAAAAGTTTAAAACGTCACAAAATTTAGAAAAATACGTTGAAATTTGCGGAGCACTTGAGGCAGAAATATCGTCAGCATATGAGAATTACAATTCAAGAGTAGAGAACAATATAAAATCAGATCCCAAAACGTTCTTTAACTTCGCGAACGAAAAAATGAAGTCATAAAGGGTGTCCACGATGAAATTGCCACACTATGAAATTGCTCTAACTTTTTAACCGTTGGGTAGAATTTAATGAAAATTTGGGTGGATTTAGTTCATAGTGCATTATTTACATCCTGCAAGTTTTAAAGTCCTTTATCGTGCGTGATAAAATCTTGCGCATTCATCACGAGAACAAGGATCTCTCGCATCGTTCCATCGCTAAAACGTTGGGAATCGCGAATTCCACGGTGTCGCGAGTGATTAAGCGGTTCGAGGAACGGTTGACCACCGATCGGAAGCCCAGAAGTGAAAGAAAAAGTATTCCGTACAACACCAAAAATCACAACCGCGTAGTTGGGGCCTTCAACCGAAATCCGAACGCCTCCGTTAGGGATGTGGCTAAGAAGCTGCACCTAAGCCGAAGTTTTGTCCAGAAGGCCAAAACTAAGGCTGGGCTTCGAACGTTCAAGGTACAAAAGGCCCCTAATCGCGACGAGAAGCAGAACAAGTCCGCCAAAACCCGTGCCAGGAAGTTGTACCTCAACATGCTTACGAAAGTTGAATGCTGCATCATGGACGACGAAACATATGTGAAGGCCGACTTCAAACAGATCCCCGGCAACCTTTTTTTCACGGCCAAGGATAAGTTCAGCGTTCCGGAGCATGTCCGCACTCAGAAGATGTCCAAATTTGCGAAGAAATTTCTGGTTTGGCAAGCCATCTGCACGTGCGGGAAGCGGAGTGCACCTTTCGTGACCCAGGACACGATGAACGGACAGGTGTACATAAAAGAGTGCCTCCAGAAGCGGCTGCTTCCTCTCCTGAAGGCCCACAACGTCCCAACAATCTTCTGGCCGGATTTGGCCTCATGCCACTACTCCAAGGACGTGCTGAAGTGGTATGCGGACAATAAGGTCAATTTCGTGCCGAAAATGTTCAACCCTCCCAACACTCCGGAGCTCCGCCCCATCGAGAAGTACTGGGCGATTATGAAGCAACACCTTCTTAAACGACCTAAGGTAGTGAAGACAGTCGAGGAACTGAAGAAAGTATGGGTTTACATGCAAAAAACGGTTGATTCACAGGTTGTGCAGAATCTTATGGCCGGGTTAAGGCCAAGGTGCGGGCATTTGCGTATGGACTGTAAATAAAATACGAGTAAAATGGTAAAATGAAGTTTAATAGTTATTTCCCTCAATCCCTGAATATTTGATGGCAATCGGATGAAAACTCGAATTTTGCGAATCAATTTTGTGTGTGGCAATTTCATCGTGGACACCCTTTATACATTCCCATCACGCATGCAGTTTGAAGAGTGTGATAGCACTGATAGTGAGGATATTTGTAACCTATTTGCTCGTTTTTTCCAAAACACATATAAGAAATCCAGTAATGCTCTCGATTTGAACTATTTTTCTTACCTACATGAAGGGGAAAATGACGTATCAGTTAAAAATATCACTGTTAAAGAAATTTTTATGACTTTTGAAAGTCTCGATGCTGGCAAAGGACCTGGTCCTGATGAAATACCTCCATTTTTATTGAAAAAAATAGCAACAAGTTTTGTTAAACCATTGTTTTGGCTTTACAATTTATCTCTCAAAACAGGTGATTTTCCAAAAATTTGGAAGAAATCTTTTTTAGTTCCAATATTTAAATCTGGCAAACGGTCAGATATTAAAAACTATAGAGGTATTGCAATTATGTCATGCATTCCTAAAATGTTTGAAGCAATTGTTAACCAGAAAATATTTAACCAGGTTAAGCATCGCATTTCAAATAATCAACATGGTTTTTTTAAAGGTCGGTCAACGTCTACTAATCTGTTGGAATTTGTAAACTTTTCTATTGAAGCAATGGATAGAGGTAATACCGTTGAAACCTTATACACTGACTTTAGTAAGGCCTTTGACAGAGTAGACATTCCCTTACTTCTGTTTAAATTAAAACGTTTAGGTATGACAAGTACACTTTTAAAATGGATTGGATCATACTTGACAGAAAGAACACAGATGGTCCGCTTTAAAGGAAAAATATCTTCGCCAGTTAATGTTACCTCGGGAGTTCCACAGGGATCTCATTTAGGTCCTTTATTATTTATTTTATTTGTGGATGACGTGAAGTTTGTGTTAAATCGTTTAAATGTGCTCATATATGCTGACGATATGAAACTGTACATGGAAATCTTTGACAATTCTGATTTGCTACATTTTAAAAATGAAATTGATGTTTTCTACAACTGGTGCGTTAAAAGTCTGCTGGATATTAATGTTAAAAAATGCAATATTTTATCATATTCCAGAAAAAACACTACTCTAGATTTTACATGTACTCTAGGAAACCAGCTGGTTGTAAGGTGCGATAAAATTAGGGACTTAGGAGTAATTCTTGACTCGAAGTTGACATTTGTAGATCATGTGAATACCACAATTCACAAAGCAAATAATATGTTGGGATTCATAAAAAGATTTAGTTATCATTTTAAAGACCCATATACCATCAAAACACTTTATATAGCTTACGTGAGATCAATTCTCGAATACTGCAGTGTGGTTTGGGCTCCATACCATGAAACTTATATAAATCGTATGGAATCAGTTCAAAAACAGTTTTTGTTATTTGCTCTTAGGAAACTTGGCTGGACCTCTTTTCCCCTTCCTTCTTATGAGTCCCGTTGCATGTTGATAAACATTGAAACACTTAAGAAACGAAGAGAAATTTCCATGATTTCCTTTGTCAATGATATTATCTCACAACGCGTAAATTCAGAAAAAATATTAGCAAGATTAAATTTTTACGTACCATCACGCATGTTAAGAACTCGAAATGTATTTCAACTGTCACCTCACAGAACGAATTATGGTAAAAATGGACCAATTAATAGAATGATGAGAGTGTATAATAATTATTGTGAGCATATAGATCTAACGATGTCTAAAGATACAGTAAGGAGAACACTAACTGCTAGGATTTCATCTCGTTAAGTTTAAAACAATTTTTATTTTTTAGATATTTGTATATGCAGTCTACATTTGCTGACAATTTCAAATAAAACGTATGTTTTAAAATAGCATGTAAGGCAACAGCACTATTGTAAAACGGTCTACACTGATTGACGACAAATAAATAAATAAATGTGGATTAGGCCCCCCAAATGACTACCATTCAACTAGTGTTTGAATTCTAATGTGATCTGAGGTGTCACATGATAAGTTTTATTCGTTTGAGGTCGCAATTAGCCTCATGCCTAATATAAACCGCAGCATGTTCCGGTAAAATTTCTGGAACTGGTTGACCGATTCCAAAAAAATATGTGCTCTATATGACCATAATACCTTTCATTTAGCGGATGTTGATTAGTTTATTATACTCGGTCCTGCGGGCTCTTAAGCATACAAATGATACTTAATATAATAGGCCCAACCATGATTCAAATTCATTGCTGAATATAAACGTTCAATAAATCCTATTAGAGAACATAATGGATAATTATTAGAAACTAGAATGGTAAACTTTTTCACCAAACACACATTGTTCATGTCCATATATGCATAGGAAAAATCCATTACCCTACACTAGGGCAAGTTGAAACGCGTGGGGAAGTTGAAACGGTAGATGTATCTCTTAGCGGAAGTGAATAAACACTGCAACTATTTCTAATATAGTAGTTTGCGGTAGCACATAATGCCTCTCAAAAATAATTACAGTGAATATTCATTTTCGCTAAGAGATACACGTAACGTTTCAACTAACCCCGGTGTACCTTAACTATGATGCTTAGTATCAAAACATTGAACAGGTGGAGAACCTGTATACGTCTGTGGAAAACAACCGGTGGAAACTAACGATTTTAAATTGGCTCACTACTTGACTAGCCTGTTGGTCCCAAGCAAATCGATCCGCGTACCCCATTATAGTCGATATTCTAGTACTACATTATGTTTGTTTTGATTCGCTATGAAAGTTTGACAGACAAAATGAAGGGTTCGTGGATTTTCCTATGTTCGAGGGGTGCATCGATTAGCATGGGACCGAAGAAAGTACCGGAGCTGAGCCAAAAAGTTGAGCACGTTTCTTCGGGACCTTATAGTCTTAGAGTTACCTCTATGGTTATACCCCTTCCTCCCCTACTTCGCTAACATATGAACCAACATTTTGCTCAATATTGAAAGTACCGTCTTCTGATTCTTTTGATGACTGCCTGTTGCGTTATCATAAAATGCTACAGAGACCTAATTTAAAACTAATGATGGAGCTACTGAAAAAAATTAACGTATTTTTTGGCAATTGTTTTATCTCACAACATGCATGGCGTCTTTTTTAATTATACTGGGGTGCTACTCCAATATATATAACGGCTTGTTTAGGACCCCACTTTTAAATTTTAATAGTTTATTACATTCCCGGAAAAATACTTCAACCAACATTAAACCATAACCGAAACATTGAAATACTTGAAAAAAATTAATATAAAGTATAGTAATCAAAAATGCATGACATACATCAAATTTGCGTAGTTCTACGTCATACTGCGGTCGTGTCTAGGAAACAACTCTCTAATTTTTTTTACAGATCAATAGGGATATGAATGTGTATACATGCTTACACGTTCATTGGTATACATATGTATACATGTGTATATGTACATACTTACACATTGATTGGTTATTATTACTTTTGCTGAAATATGGCATATTGCTGAGAAAAACATCTTTTTTCAGTTGCATGATCGACGAAAATGTCAAAAGTCACGCATTGTTATTGTTTTGTCTAAGGTGTTGGATTTTGAAATTTAAGTTAAATCTTTCTTGTTTTCGTGGTTTTTAGGCAAAAATCAGCACATGTGGGTAAATTTGAATGTAATATGCATTTCTAAAAAAAAAATGATAACCAGTGCTTTTACTCGTTTCTAAGTCAACATTTATTTAGCGGTTTTGGTACATTGCTCTTCTCACGCACTTCTCATACTCTCAGCGCTAGATGGCGTTGCTAGATCGCTGCTCCTTTATTCATTTACGCTGCAGCTTCGACATAATCTGCGTGGCTGCTCTGTTGACGGCATTCCAAGTGACCTCCTCTCGACACATTTCATTGGTGACATTCTCCATATCAAGGACGAACCTTGGACAGACGAAGACCACATGCTCCGGCGTTTCGTGCACATTGACACACTCCGGGCAGAGGAGTGACGTTGTGTATCTCAAACCGATGCAGGTATTTCCTGAAGCAGCCGTGGCCAGACAGGAACTGCCCAAGTAACAATTCTGCAATCATTTGGCATGCACTCTGATTTATGATGATTTTATAATGGCAATTAATAATCCATTTAGTTTAAATACAGCATTTCACAGTGTAAAACGTTCCTGCTTAGTAGTTCACCTTTTCGCTGTTTTAAAAACCTTTAACAGTCTGGCGAGAAGCCAAAAACTGTCTTGTTTTAAAATTAAATTTAAAGTAGTTCTCAATCCCACCATAAAACTGTTCTATAAATCAATCATAAACTTCATTAGCAATTTTTTATTAATGTCTTGATAAAATACTCTATAAACCCGTTATATAATTATCAAAGCAATCATAAAACCATTAGGTTTTAAATGAGAGTAAAAGGCATATATTGTTGCCTATTAGGCTTTTAAAAGTGTATCATAAAATCTAGTCTGTTTACAAATTGAACTTTAAGGATGGATCCTCATAGTGAATAAAAACCAAATTTATGACAAGGATATCTCGAAGGAAGTTGGAGGAAAAATTCAAGCGATGCTAACGATCGAAGGGAAGTCGATTTCAGTAAAATTTAGTTCTTTAGAAAAAACCAGCACGTCCGGCGGAACGGGTACCATCAACGACTGAGCATCTGGTGGAGAAGAGTGAAGTGAGCGTGGTCCTCAAATTCATAAAACATTGTCAAAACAGCCTGAAAACAGACCAGCCTTCTCCAGACCTTGCGAATAGATGAAGATCGGAATAACTTGCGTCAGTACCGACAGCAAACCACTGAAACTGTCAGTTAACAGACACTAGTTGGTTTCCGATCCATAGCTGCGATTTTGTTCGGCGAAAGGGTCATCACTTGGGAAACATTAATTCAACCGTACATTCCTGCATCGTTTGATGGTGCACTTCCAGAACCATCCGGAAGAAGGGGATCTTTTCGGGAATGATCGAGGTTACAGCTGTGCGAAATGCGAAATGTTGTGAACACGTTCTGAGTAACTGCTTCCAAGCCATCGGGAGAGAATCGCCTGGAAGAACGCTGAATCGCACTGCGCAACTATCGAAAGATAAACAAACTTTGACGTTTAACATTTTGTAGGCAACATTGCCGCCATAAATGCTGCCATAAATCTGAACGGGTTAGGATCAAGCAAAATGGCTTTAGATAAATACAATTCAGTCTACGAGTTTTCTTCGTAAAAGTTATTTCAAAACCTTATGAGTTTGTAATGGATTTCTTGAAAGCAAAATAACTTTTTCACAAATGGCCCATGAAAATCAACTTTTATGCTTCCGCCATATTAAAATTATTTTGTTTGCTTTTTTACAATCTTCGATTTTCAATCTCTATTTCCTTGGATATAACTTTATTTTAGTTAATTTAGCTATGAGAAAATATTTAGGATGCAAAAATCATGAAAAACAAAAATCTTGGCTAAGCTTGATTATCGATCTGAAGAATGTATTTCTTTCTTAATGTATAATAATTAGTAAAATCGATGTTTTCCGTGGGCGGACTCAAATTTTTCGATGTTTTCACGTACATTTAACATCAAATTTTATATGGCACCTAAAACTAGGCCACTTCATGAGAACTATTTTATAATTTTGGAAATTCGGCAGGATTTTTATACGATCAGATTATTTTGATAAGATCGGATGGTATTTATGCATCCTTTTTTATCTTGATTGTTGTTTTTTTTCTAATGAACTTAGCAAGTGCCTAGGGTAAATGGCTCGGATAATGGTTTTAATTGTTGCCAAATAGCTTTTATTGTAGCTTAAATACGGTTTTGAAATGGATCTCATTGCGTTTATCGTACAACCATTTTGCAGTAAATCAATCTAGAAGAGCTTCGAAAATATATCCTTCAGAACCTTCTCCAGGGTGGGCCAACTAGACAGATTCGAGCATCAATGAGGTTTTGGTGGATGCATCAATGGTAAAGCAGTCTTGACCAGGGTTTTATGAATGTTGTTTTATAGTAGCTTTGTAGTATTTTATAAAACTTAAAATGTTACTTGGGTGCGTCAGGTGCAAGTTGACTTCTCTTCCTCCGACTCCGCTTTCACCACTTTCCGTACTCTTCCGGCTTCTCTACATCTCTCTACACGGCATAAGTAAATGTATCCAAAGTTATTTCGAAATTTTCTTTACTTTCTAAAATGATTATACACTTTTCAAAGTCATTACTAACTGATTGATTTCTTACGGAAGTGAATCCAATCTTCCGAAGTAATTCCAAAATTTAATGTGGGGTTATTCAGTACTTTCCTAAGTGATTCCGAACTTTGCTGAAATTATTCAGTACTTTATAAAGTTTTTCAAATTTTCATGAATTGATTCAGTACTTTCCTAATTAATTCCGATTTTTTCTGAAGTGATTAAGTTATTTCTGAAGTTATTCCAAACTTTTATGAAGTGACTCATAGACCTATTCTGCACGGCGTGTGCGGTGAGGCGGCAGCGAATTGATGGTGATGTGACAATTGTCACCTCGGGTGAGGTGAGTCTCCGTACAAATCGGATGGAGAGTCACCTCACCATTGCCACTTTTTCATTGATTCCAAATTTTTATGAACTCATTCAGTACTTTCCGAACTGACTCCGAAATTTTCTGAAGTTATTTAGTACTTTCGGGAGTGATTCCAAACTTTTCTGAAATGATTTAGTACTTTCTGAAGTGATAATGAACTTTTCTGAAGTGATTCAGTTGTTTCTTGAATCCAAACTTTTCTGAAGTGATTCAGTACTTTCTGAAGTGATAATGAACTTTTCTGAAGTGATTCAGTACTATCTTAAGTGATTCCGAACTTTTATGAAGCGATTCAGTCGTGCTCAAAGTGATTCAGTACTTTCCTGAAGTGTTTCAAAATTTTCTGAAGTGTATCCGAACATTTCTGAAGTCATACACTACTTTCCGAAGAGATTCATATTTTGATTCAGTACTTTCAGAAGTGACTCAGTACTTTCCGACGTCATTTCGAACTTGTCTAAAGTTATTAAGTACTTAAAATAGTATTTTCGATGGGTTTTCAAGGTGATGTAATATTCAATATAGTGTTTCAATACGAGTCGAAGTGATTCTATGCTTATGACAAGTAGTGTATCTTATAAAACATAATGATTAAATTTCCGAATGATTTCCCAAGATATTTTTTTTTTGAATAATTGTATTTTGTTTGAATCGAAGTTAGAGTTGAAGAGACGGAGTCGGAGTTGTCCCAAAAAAATAAACCCAAACCTTAGAATTTTGAAAATTTTGCTCGGATGAAAACATATCTTAATTCAAAATCATGGTTTTTTCCCTGGATTTGAAAATCAAGTTCCTTAATTTCTAAAAATACCATAGTACATCCAATTTTTTCATCACATTCGAAAATAAAATAATCAATGCGGGTAGGGTAAACGCTCCAATAGTGGAGGTACGTTAGTGCAATGGTGTGAATAAAAGCTAGTTTGAAAGATTTCACACATTCCTAGTAGTACGTCGGGTCAACAGTTCCATAAAACTCGCATGTTCGTTGCATGCCTTCAACCTAATACGGCTGACATAACTTCATTCATTATGCATGTTTACTGGTAATAGTGATATGTAATACCAGAGGAGTAATAAGGAGCAAAATGTATGCCACTTGAAGGCACCATCAACCTTCCAACGATGCTGCATATGCTACTTCCTGTTTCTATACATTGCTGCTGCATACACACCGACAACGCCGTATGCGCTGCCAAATTGCCGACACAGTCAATAAGAACACACGGCTCTGGCTCCATCTTTGCGCATGTCCTTTCCGTATGCACCGTCTGTCGCGGCTTGGTGGAGGATATGTTATTGGTTTGGCAATACACAGACATCCCGTTGTGATGGAGAGATGAGATCTCAGACTCCGTTGTCAGTATCATCTGCTGTTTGCTCTGCATGAAAGGCGACCTCGATCCTAGTGATACCGGACTGGACGTCGGTTATCATCCGTCTGATATATTGGATAATCTTGGACGACACGCGACCAGTGATAGTAAAGTAAATTAATGGTGTTGGACGTGCAAGCCAACAGAACATAAAGAGTGGTGCCGGAGAAGATTGGCAGTGATTCTGAATTGTGTTGTCTTATGAGACAAATAATGTAGGAAGAGGTGATGTGGTGGCTAGAGCGTTTCTAAATTTAGTTTATTGACTATTATGAGATGAAATTATTAAATCTAGTTGGTGTCAAGTTCAGCTTTTAGGACGCCTGCTGTTGCTTGATGTGCGCTTGTAGCTGGGTGCTTTATTTTGGCCCAGAGGAGTTACTCTGATGAGACTGAGACGATAGTGTGACAATGTGGATATCTGCTAGCTGTCATTTTTTGCGTGTTAGATTTTAATAGATGTGATTCTTAAGTGAGAAACAGTGATAACAAATACAACGGGATTTTCGGTCAGTTTTGTGACTTTAATTTGATTAGGGTGAAATAAAAAGGTGCCATTAGCAGCACATAATCCAATATGCGGCGTGACGAAACCTACAGGCGTATAACGCGAGAGAAGGTGGTGGTGCGAGGCAACACAACCATCCGGACGCTTGATTCGACCGTATCTTTTTTGCCTATCGTTGAATCGTAAGTAGTTTACTTCGTGTCCGGTAATGCTATTTTAATGTAAATTAATTCTAAATATTTGGCACATCTTAAATGATTACTTACATTTTTATTTCACATGTTTCTAAACCAATAAATGGTTATTTAACCAAAACATGAGTTCAGGCAAGGTTTACAAATAGCGAGAGGACACCGTAACATAATACATTATTTACACACATGTTTCCCTCCGTTAAGGAAATTGGATTTCTGCTATTTTCCAAAGAAGCTTGAATTATTTATTTCACTCTCAAACATTACATCCCCCAGATTAAAGTAAATCTAGAACGCGAGTTAGAAAACCACCGACCTGGGTTTCTTTTTAAAAAATATAAAAGACAACTTAACCGCTACACTACTGAACTAAGACTGATTTATTATAATCGAATTATGCTACAGTTCACCTTCTCTGCACACTCAGCACCTCGCGCGATGAGTACTAAGTCCAACGATCGCCCTCGATGCCGCTGCTGCTGGGTTGACGAATTCTGCTGATCGATGCCATGCTGCTGTTGCCGTGTTGATAGAAGTTGCTGACACCGTCGATGAAATTTGTACAAGTCCAGGTAGCGGGGTCGTTAACTCGCCCCTCCTTAGTGATGAACCTCCAGGGGCATAATATCCGCTATTGTACGTTTTTTGAAGTTATGAGTGATCTCCTTGGCCTCCGTTTTTCCATGATGATCCTTAACGTTTGGAATGGTTTCGGGAATGGTGGTATGTAGCTTGACCTTGGTTGTTCTGTGGGAGAAAATACTGAGAATAGCTAAACCGATTACGATAGGAATAATGGTTATTCCTCCAAAAATTGACCAATGTGGAAAACGCAAGCTATTGCTGTTTAAACGAAGTAAATCCAAATCTTTCCGTGCCTCTATTTGAAGCTTGTGAAGGTGTTCCATACTAAGGTTCAGTATGTCACCGTGTTTGCTGATAGGTATTCCGTCCAAAGGGAGGTGAATGGGTTTTCCAATAATATTTCGGGTTTTACTTGTATACGAAACGTTATCGATTCGTGCCGTGCAGTTTTCGTATTGGATCAAATATGATCCGGAAAGAGTTCTCTCGGTAGTACCACAATCGGATGATAGGGTAAAGTTGCTTGCTGAGTTGATAAGTATGTGTTGCATGTCGATTGGCATGACTTCCTTCTCTATGGGGTTTGACGTGTAGTTACATATAGATGCTTTTCCATCTAACAGATTCGGTATGCATGTACTATCGGCTACTTCAGTATCTTCAATATTGTAGATAGTTGATTCTAACGTTTTAACGGTAAATTTTGCAGTTCGATGAATCAGGAAAAACTTCTTGGTTGCATGGATTTGTCGTTGACTATGGAATGTTGGATATATATGAACTTTGCGGAAAATTCTGAAATCTAGTTTTGGCATTTTGATGAATAGTAGCATCTCTCGTTGATTGGTGACTATGGATGTTTTGGCGTACGTGACGACTTCCGATGATGAATGAACTGTAACATTCTCTCTCTCTAAATCCTTCCTTAACATTTCTAATTCAGTTTTGGTTAAAATTTTTTCATTTAAAATCCCTAGTTTAGCTAACATTATAGTTTCGATTATGTTTTCTACTTTGTAGTTTAAATCTTTAAGATTGAAGAGAATGTTTATGGAATGCAATTCTGAGGATTTTGATCTGAATAGCTGAATGGCTTGTTTTGTTTTGAATACTGTTTCCTTAAGTTGTAAAGTCATTTCTCGATTAATTTTTACTTGTTTGTTATTGCTATATACCAGATTATTGATACTAGAATTAATTAATTTCAAATCATTTGCATCGGGAGATCCTGCTATAAATTTCCAAACGGTGCCTACGGCATCCCATCGTTTTTGCCTTTTAGAATGGATAACCTTTCCTAATGAGTCATTGATATCATCAAATTTTTGTATTATAATTTCGGAAAATTGATTCCTCTCTATCTCTTCAAATTTATTTCTCAAATCAACAATATGGAGTCTTAGAGCTTCTATATTAAAATGGTGTATATAGTAGTAGTATTGATATTGAATTCGGCCAATGCCATGGTCGTAAATGAAGATTGGTCCGTCGATTTTCTGTATAGTCAAAGTCCAAATCTGCGGCAATAGTGCCAAGAGTCTGTAAATAATGATAAATTTTGCGTCAGTCAAATCTGTCTTATCTTTATGTCATTTTTATGTATTTTCCTGCCATCGTCAGTCGTTACAGTACTTCTATTAACATTACTTATTTTAACTTTCTTATACCTATTTTTGTACTTTAGTCTTTGTCTGGTCTTCTCGAAAGCTTCTATGTTACTCTTTATGTTTGCATATTTTTTGTTTTTATTGATATATGTCAAGTCCTTTTTTTGTTTGGTCTTTAAATTTTGATAAACAGTCTCAACTATAGTCGAGGATTTGCTGGAGGGGATGATAATTTCGTAAGGGGTATATCCGGTACTGGAATGAATCGTGGAATTGTACTTGTGCATAGAAATATTCACAAGGTCGATCATTGATCTTCCTGGGTTTTCTGTTTTCGTAATTCGATAAATTTCCAACAATGTAGAATGTAGTCTTTCAACGGCTCCATTCATTTCACTGCGTCCTGTTGCTGTAATGTATGTTTCAATATTATATGTATTGTAAAAGTTTACTAGTTCTCCCGTCATGAATGATCTCTCACCATCCATAACTAGAACTCCTGGTGTTTTATATTTTAGAAGAATATCTTTAATAGCAGGAACCAAATCAATTGCAGCTCTAGATTCGGTCATTTTAATTTGTGCAAATTTTGAAAATTTATCGATATACGTTAAAAAGTGGAGATTTTCTAGGAAGAGGATATCTATGTGGGCTATTTGGAAAGGACCGGTAGGGATAGGAGTTTTTTGCACGGGAAAATTTATAGGGCTTCTGTCGTATTTGCATTCGTGGCAAATGCGACAGTTTGTAATGAAATCTTTTACTTTCTGTTGGATTTTCGGAAAGTAAAATTTTCTTAGAATTTGTCGTTTGTTTTCCTCAGCACCCCTGTGTGCTCTGAGGTGTGTATCCCGAACAATATTCCACTGCTCATCGTCCTGGCAGATATCTTCCAATAACCTCTGTGTGAAACGGATTTTTAACGATTTCTTTTGTCCAAAATGTTCTTTATAGACTTCTTGTACCCTACCCATAATTTCCTCTTCTGTTAATAATCCGTTTACTTTACCTGGGTCAAAATGTGTTTTCAATACCTGTAGGAGAGAAGCGTTGTTAATTTCATTCATATAAATAGTTATTCTTTTGAAATTTGTGAATGGGGTTTCGATCTTAACATTATTTATACCTTTTTTAATAATTACCTGATGCTTGAACGCATTCAATGGTGCTTCGGTAGAAATAATGTAAAAATCATCGCTTTTTTCGGCTGAGTGTTGTGTACCCGTTAAAGAGCATACTATCCGACTTAAAGCGTCGGCGACTACATTAGTCTTTCCGGGTTTGTATTCAATTTGATAGTCGTGCTCTTCGAGATACGACTTCCACCTTTTTAACTTCGCGTTTGTGTTTTTTGGTGATAATGAAAATGTTAACGGTTGGTGATCCGTTAAGATTTTGAACTGTGTTCCATATAAGTAATTTCTAAAGGTTTGTAAAGCCCAGAAGATTGCGAGCATCTCTTTCTCTGGTACTGAATACTTTTCCTCAGATTTTGACAATGTCCTAGACGCAAAATGAATAGGTTTGTCTTTTCCAACTTCTCCTTGAGACAATACTGCTCCAATGGCAAAATCAGAAGCATCAGTAGTTAGGAGAAATGGTTTGCTGTAATCTGGGTAAATTAATATATCCGATGACGTTAAAATATTTTTCATCCTTTCAAAACACGTTTTTTGCTCAGAGGAAAGAGAAATTTTTTTGTTCGAATGAACTCCCTCCCCTCTTAGAAGGTTAGTGAGGGGTTTTGCGATTTTCGCAAAGTCCTTCACGAATCTTCTATAGTAACCCATCATACCAAGGAATGATCGTACATCCTTGATTGATTTAGGTTCAGGAAATGCTCTAATTGTTTCAATCTTTTTTTCATTGGGTTTGACTCCATCTGAACTAATAATATACCCTAGAAATTCTACTTGGGTATGCAGAAATTCAGACTTGTCCATCTGTATTTTTAACCCTGCGTCATTTAAAGTTTTTAATATTTTTGAAAGATTCTCCAAATGTTCGTCGAGCGATCGACCGAACACTATTACATCGTCGATGTACACATAGCAAATTTTCCCTATGTGCTCTCTAAGGATGTCATCGATGGCTCGTTGGAATGTCGCGGGCGCATTTTTCAACCCGAACGGCATTCTAGTGAACTCGTACTTTCCATTGTTGATGGAAAATGCGGTTTTTTCTATATCGCTCTCTTTCATTCGGATTTGATGAAATCCGGAGGCTAAATCGAGAGTCGTGAAATATTGCTGTCCTTTAAGTTGTCCGATGACATATCCAATTTCAGGCATTGAATACCTATCAGATATGGTTTTTTCATTGATTTTTCGGTAATCAATCACCATTCTAAATTTTTTTATGCCCGAAGCATCAGCTTTCTTCGGTACAATCCACACTGGAGACGTCCAGGGGGATCTCGATGGTCTGATAATACCGTCTGACAGTAATTTTTCTATTTGTTTGTTCACTTCATCGGTATAGGCGGCGGGATAAGGGTAAACCCTTTGATGCACTGGTATGTCATCAGTAGTATTAATCGAACACTCTATTCTAGTTGCACATGTCAACTTGGAATCTGGTTCGTGAAATACTTCTTTGTTAGTATTCAGAATTGATTCTAACTTGTCTCTTACCGATTGACTAAGATGGTCAGTTCTAAAAGTGAGATTAGAAGATGATTCTACTGTTCCAGGACAGTATTGCAAAATTGGAATAACTAGCCGTTCATTACCTTTTTGTAGGGAAAGAGTTCCCCTCGAAAAATCAATCGCGGCGTTGAGTGCTTTTAAAATACTAGTTCCAATTATTCCCTGGAAAAATGGGTGGAACTTGTGTAACAAAAATTGAGCTTGAAAGTTAATTTTTGGTTCAAAAAAATTTATATTTATTGCCGATGTTGCATTGAAACATCCATTAGCACTGGTTATGTTCTTCGCATTGAAATCGTATGGTTTCGTTTTACCATAAGCATAAGCCAATTTCGGTGAAATCAAGTTAACGTTTGCTCCCGTGTCAACTAAAAATGGGAAACTGCCTATAGTAGTTTGTAAATTAATATATGGTAGAGTTGGTTTTACCAACTCGTTTTCCACTCTAAAAAATTAGCGGTGTTTTCGTCATTTTTAAGCACATTACTCTCCGAGCTCTGTTGACTCGAAGTTGATGGCTGTGGATCATCTTCATGGTATGTCGGCATTTCAAACTGTTCAGAAAAATCGGAATGATCATAATAATCAATTTCTTCCTCCTGATAGTAATGATCGGGGTAATAGTTGTAGTACTCGTAGGGATCTGCCTCATACTCTACCGGATGAGCAACTCTCTTAAAGTTTTGGAATTGTTGAGACGGTGGATGTGGTCTCTTAAAATTGAATTGTGGCCGGTTTCCATAATTAATGTTCCTTGACCGAACGCTGGGATCTACATCCATCGGTTCTGGTTTCGGTTGATTAATTTGACCAAATTGGTTTGCTCGCTGTGGGTTTGTTGGCATAAATGGCCTACTAAACCCTTGATGTTGCATCGGACGTTGTGGAAATGGGGCAAATAATCTCCTAGGTGGTGGCTGTGAAGCCAATGCCATAGGAGGCTTTACTAGCAATCTTGGTGGTGGCCGTGGTGGAAGCCTGGGCACCTCCAATTCTCTAGGTTTTGGAAGTGAAACGTTTGACGTTTCATTTCTTAGTGGACCAGATCTAATGTCCATATTATGATAATCGAGGCAAAATTGGTACGCACTACTTAATGTTTTAGGTTTTGCTGTCTTCAGCAAGAGGCTAAGATTCCTCTCATGGCCCCGTATAAAGGAGTCAAGGGCTTTTTCTCTGAAGTAGTCTATATAGACCGCTGCATTGTCCCTATATTTTTCATCGGTTTGGACTTGGGCTATAATGGCTGACAACAATTCATTCACCCTGCTGTAATAGCAGGATAAGGACTCTGTCTGCCCTTTCTTAATCGTCGTCAACTCGAAGTCGAGTGTCTTTAATTCACGTTTGTCGCTATAGTATAGCAACAGTGTGGACTTAATTTCAGTCCAATTTGACGCGACGTTATTGGCGTTCAGCACATCAGCTGCTTCGCCCGTTATACGTCGTCTTATACTTTTTTCAATTAGGTCATATTGCAATGATTCGACAGGAATGTGGCGGTACATATTAAAGATACCTTCCACATCCAGGATCCAGTTCATTAGTTCTGTAGGATTTCCATTGAAAGATCTAAGATCTTTTAAAAAATCAGGAATCCTACCAATCTCAATGAAATTTTCGGTTGGTCGTACCGGCTCTGGTACTGGTCGTGGCCCAAGGCCAGGCGCTGGTGCTGGCACTGGAAGTGACATTTTGGTTTTATGGTAAAAATCTAACCTGCACCTTTTCTTAATTTTGGGACCTTTAATGTAAACTTTATACTCACAAATTTAAATCTACTGTACTGTTTCTTAGTTTTGGAAAATTTTAATGTAAAACTGTTCACTCGCGACTTTAAAATCACTGTTCGCACAAAAATTATAATACTAAAATTGGTATAACTTTAAATTTACTTGTTCACACAAAAATTATAATAGTAGAATTGCTACTTACAGTACTGCTAGCATGGTCGGCTGCTAGACTTTTGGGTTGTCCGCTGGTCTTCGCTCGTTGGGGGAAACGGAGGCAGGTGGGCCGGAGTAATCCTGTTTGCTGTCTGCTACTGAGGCTCCTATCACCGATCGGGAGTTTTCCACTGTGTCCTCACGTTCCGCTTCGTTGACTGTAGGCTGGCTCTTTGAACCAGTTTAACACTCTCACTACACTAACAGTTCGGCTCTTTGAACCGGAAATGTGAACTTTTTTAGATTATCACTTTTAAGATTTCAACTGTGAGCCAGAAAGCTTTTTCTTCAACACTTTTAAGATTTTTCACTACCGTTCAACTTATACTATTCCCACTCGCGAAGGTCCCTATTCGGGCGCCAGTTAGAAAACCACCGACCTGGGTTTCTTTTTAAAAAATATAAAAGACAACTTAACCGCTACACTACTGAACTAAGACTGATTTATTATAATCGAATTATGCTACAGTTCACCTTCTCTGCACACTCAGCACCTCGCGCGATGAGTACTAAGTCCAACGATCGCCCTCGATGCCGCTGCTGCTGGGTTGACGAATTCTGCTGATCGATGCCATGCTGCTGTTGCCGTGTTGATAGAAGTTGCTGACACCGTCGATGAAATTTGTACAAGTCCAGGTAGCGGGGTCGTTAACTCGCGGATGGCATAATAAAAAAATACAATTTCATGGAAGTCATAAAATGATTGAAATTTCGGACCAGACAAAACATTTAATAATATGATCAATGGAATGACCACAAATGTGCTATTTTATATTTACGTGTTAGAGTAGTAAAAGTATTATATACAACAATAAATGATAATATATAGCATTGTGATGACACAAGAAACGGTTTTAGATCATAACAAAATATTCAAAAGATACCGTAAGTGAGGGTGACATTGGGTCATAAAATCAAAAATATTCGTTCTCTACCTCACAGCATTCACATATTAGCAAGAAAAACAATTTTAAGTATGTAAATACATTCATCAATGATATATTTACGACTGTCATGGAAATGGTTGATTGAAATTGATACTTCATTTTACTAAAATTTATGAAAACATAGACCAATGGGCGGTGACATTGAGCCAAAACATTAATTTTATTAAAATATTATTAGCTTTTAGGAGTACACTTGGGTATGGCCACAATGAAATTCGTATGTATGGCTAAAGATCGTGTGTAACCTTGTCTATCCACATAAAAGTGTGATCAAACTTTTGTTTGCCAGTGACCATTTTTAAAAGCGTGTTTTTGATATTATTTATGACACTTAATTTTACAGCACTATTTAACTAAAAACAACTGGTTAATGTTATCTATACTTTACTCAAGGACTTCAAGAAACATGTATTCT
This sequence comes from Ochlerotatus camptorhynchus, assembly GCF_037179485.1. Taxonomy (NCBI): domain Eukaryota; kingdom Metazoa; phylum Arthropoda; class Insecta; order Diptera; family Culicidae; genus Ochlerotatus; species Ochlerotatus camptorhynchus. The sequence goes on from NW_027040647.1 coordinate 698,068, forward strand.
AGTCATCATTTTCTGTATATTCATAAAATTTTCATCAAAAAACTTTTTTAAATATTGGTTTAATGTAACCCCTTCTTACGGTAGAGTTAATGTCCCTAATGTCAGCCATATTCAAATATTCAAAATTTGATAATAAGAGATTTTTTATCCATGTGCCCAATCTTTAGATCCATACACTGAACTGAAAATTTCCACAATACATCAAATGATTATTGCATTGCTCGAGCCCTTTAACAATATGCTTTGGAATTTCGGATGAATGCCTTATGGTTGTATTTGTCGTCAGCAGATGAGCATCCATATGACTGTCATTCAAATAAAGGATGATATTTATTTCAAAATTGGCTGTGAAACATACAGCGCTCAGAGACTATGTTTCCACCTCGTTTGTCAGCTTAGATCAGCAAATGACGTTCGATAGAATTATTTATATCATCATTTTGGATGATTTGCGTACGCATTTCAATTTGGGATGACAATCATTCTACAGGGAGCATTACGTATTTCAACTGAGGTCCGTTCGCTTTTTGTATCAATGTTCATCCTGTATTCCTGAATACAAAACAACCGTCATCCGGTTGCAGATATCATCAAAAGCGATTTCAATGTTTCGATTTGAATGGTCTGATTTTTCATTCGATCAGGGAACGATATATTGGTACAGTGTAGCCAAACACTAAAGTCATTTCCCCTATTTCTCAACACGCTATTCTGAATCTACCTAGTGACTGGGTAGATTGTACCCATTCTTGTATCCAGTAAGGAGTTGTCAAAATCTGGGTAAACTAGTTTTGTTCTGATGAGTAGATAATTCTAATCGAAATTTTCCCAAAGTAAAAAATGGCGAAAGTATGAAAGGGAGATTGTTGAGCTGCCAGTGAAAGTTTTAATGCTCAAAATATATAAATCTGATGGTAAAAAAAAATCAGATATGGAACTGTTGTCATGGCGAATGCTACCGGTAGCTTTAGTTAGTAAGTATATTGTTAGTTTCTGGACTTTTGACCTTCTCCTAATTCTAGGTTATCGAGATATTCTGTGACACTTTTCTCGATGCCAAGTGTTTATTGTGATTCCTAATTTAAAGATCTGATTTTAAATCCAACCTCAATAAAAGGTTAGGATTTGTAGCGGTATCGTTTTTTGGGTATTTCAATGTCGTATTCCGTAGTTATATATATATATTTTTCCGACAATATGACCTCAATAATCAATAACAGGCTAGAAGCACCGACGAACCGACGTGACAGCTCATACAAGTTACTTTAAAATTCGTGCCAAAGACGCCATATTTAAAATACGTTAAACACTACCGACATCTACTCATCCGATCGCGTCATATCATAAGCAAGGACACGACCCACGTATAATTTATATTGCCATGGATAGCGTCTCACCTCGTTTGACAGATTTGATCACCCGTTTGAAAGTTCGAATCGCTCGTTTGACAATTTGAATTGTGGACAAACGAAATGCTCCTGTGGCATGTCGGTTCGTCGGTGCTAGAAGAGCTAGTCGGATGAGGCTACGTTTGATAGAGCTACTGCAGCGGTCATATCATCTAATTTCTATTAAAATGGGTAAAGTTTACCCTGTTATCAAATTTTAACATCTGAGTAACCGATACCTAGTTTCATGTTTACCCATCTTTGGGTAGGTTCAGTTTGACCTATCTGGGTGAATTGTACCCAAATTTGGGTAGTTTTGGAATAGCGTGAATTGATTTTTTTTTTCACTTTCATCGCATTTGACTACACTACTAGCTACGATTTTAAAATTATCGGTAAAAAAATTCGGTATTTTTTACCGATAAAAATCGTTACTTTTTACTTTAATGTGCTATTTTTTACTATAAATTAAGACATTTTACGGGTAATCCATGATTACCGATAATTTAGGTATGTGCCTAAGAAGAAGAGGTGACAATTGGCTTCTTCCTCTTTTATTTCTATCTCTATCTCTATATTTATCTATATCTATCTCTATCTTACTCACATGAAATCGGCGAATCAGGAGCTGGTTCACGTTTGACAGAAAAGTGGTTCATTTTCGCCCCCGTATTGTCACCTCTTCTCTTAGGTATGTGCACTTTCTTCGATTATCGGTCATTTTTACCGATGTCTAGGTATTCTTTACCGACTTTAAGGTATGTGCATCTTAGCGTGTAGGCAAAGTAACATAATTATCCGGCTGAGGGAGACAATCCCTCATCTATGCATAATGTTGATTTGAACACGGCTGATGAAAGTAATTTAGAGACCGAATAAAATCAGTTTCTGAGTTACTTTCAATGACGTTTATGATTGAGTCTTTTATTCTTGTTTATTTTCTGTTGAAATTATTGATCTGTCGCAAGCGAGTGCCTAATACCGACGCCAGGATAGCACCTATACACCTAAACCCTATCGGATATTTGCTTTAGAAAATTCAAATGACTTCCACTGGATATGAAACTAGACCCACTAGGATAATAAAGCAGTAAAGTGGGACACACAAAGCTGCGTCAGCGTCAGCGTCAAATTTGGCGTTGACGAGAGCTCTGCAACTCTTTACTCCTATGGAGAAATCTCATATGTAACTGTCAGTCTATGTGTGAAACATGGCAGACTTTTTCTTATTCTCTCACTCCAACGCAAAACCCCATAAGGAACTGTCAAAATGTGTGTGAAGAAACGTCACTTCGGGACTGGTATCAAGGCGATTTGAATCTGATGAAAATTGACGAACTAACGCAGCGTCGATGTGAAGTCACCAAGTAGAGATGTCGATGGAAAAGCAATTTGATATGCGTTCACGCAGAAAAATTTACCGTCGAACCAAACATATTTGAGGTAAATTTAAACGTAAACTCAGTTTGTTCTGGCCACAAACATAAACTAGGTTGATTTCAAACGTATTCCATGTTTGAAGCCATTAGGTCTACTTTGAAGAATTAACAATTTTCCCGGTGACTCCGGATATCCAGAGGACCTTTTTCTGGCCAATTAGTTGCAGAATCGAAATGGTGAAGGTATATTTCTTCTATGCTCATGATTGTATGAAATATAGAAAAAAAACCGCGGATCTCTAGGTCTACTTTCCGGAATTGACAATCCGGTGATTCCGGATATCCAGAAGGGCCTTGTATAACCACTGCGGGACCAAATCAATATGGCACTGAGATATATCTTCTCAACTAGGGGTTCTTCACATTTTCTAAAAACTCCCGGATCTCTAGGTCTACTTTTAAGAATTGTCTATTTTCAAGGTGATTCCGGGATTTAAAGAGGACTGTATTCTGGCCACCCGGTAGCAGAATCTATATTTTGATGTCATATTTCCTCTATGCTAATGATTATATGCAAGTTAGAAAGACTCGCGGATCTCTACACACATAATTTTTTTCTCCGAGATTCCAATAGCCGAGTAGTTCTGCAATTTATTTTGCTGAGATTCAGTCAAACAATTGCCGATACTCAGCTAACAAATATCATTTTGCTGAGATATCAGCTAACAAACCGATATTTTGCAGATATATCAGCAAAATTAAATGCCGAGGTAATCGGCTATTGGAGATTTTACCGAGCTAGATTAAGTGTGTAGGTCTACTTTCTTGAATGGACTATTTTCCCGGTAGATCCGGATATCCAGAGGACCGTTTTCTGGCCACCTGTTTGTAGAATCGATATGGTGATGGTATATTTCCTCTATGCTCATGATTGTATGCAATTTATAAAAAATCGCGCAGCTTTAGGACTACTTTTAAGAATTGACCATTTCCCCGGTGAATCCGGATATTCCCGGGTGATCAAATCAATATGGCATTGAGATGTATCTTCTTAAAAAAGGGTTCTTCACATTTTCTAAAAAATCACGAATCTCAAGGTTTACTTTTATGAATTGACCATTTTCCCGGTGATTCCGGATATCTAGAGGACCGTATTCTGGCCACTCGCTAGCAGAATCGATATGTTGATGACGTATTTCCTCTATGCTAATGATTATATGCAAGTTAGAAAAAATCGCGGATTTCTAGGTCTACTTTCTGGAATTGACTAGTTTCCCGGTGATTCCGGATATCCGTTTTCTGGCCACTTGGTTGCAAAATCGATAATGTGATGTTATATTTTCTCTATGCTCATGATTGTATGCAAGAAAAAAAAAACGCGGATCTCTAGGTCTAATTTCAGGAATTGACCATTTTCCCGGTGAATCCGAATTTTCACTGAGCCACCTTTCACGGGTTTTATCGTTCCGATTGGCCACCCACAACTCTAATCGGTTCTTTGTCTGTTCCTGTTGAAAGTAGATAGTCATACCATTCAAGTAGTGGCTCAATCCTAAGATGTGGTAACCAAATTGCCGAGAACCAGTTATGTCAACATGAATCGACACGCATTTTGCTCGGGACTTTTCCGGGTTTTTCCGTGCCGGCTGGCCAATCATAGGTCCAATTGAATGTCTACATATTGCAAAAAAAAAAAAATAGATAGCCATACCTTTTGAATGATGGGTGAATCATAACGATTGGTCATTGCATTGCTGAGAACCAGCCATGTCAACATGCATCGACACGCATTTTGCAGCCTTGGGGTTATGTCAGTTAATAATGTTTAAAACAAAAATATTGTTCCGTTTATTTTAAAAATATTCGTGTTGCAAATAAACGTGAATATTTTTGGTTGATTTGACAACTATAGTGATTAAAAATAAATATGTTTGTTTTAAACATGCTTATCAAAAAAAAACCCCTATTTTGAAATTATTTTAGCATTTGAATGCGGTATAAACGAAAATATTTACAATGGATAGCAAATAAATGGAAATCGGCAGACAGAGCATCTATATTCCTGCTATTTTTCGGTGCGATAAAGGGTTGTCTATGGGTTTTGGGATCCAGGTCCGAGATGCGGTGGGCCGTCGGAGTTGGTGTCCGCGGGTTCCAGTTCAGTAAAACCGGTGAAACTTTGAGATATTAACGTCGTTTCTTCGTTTCTGACGCTGGTCCTCATACCGGCCTTTTTCTATGTTTGGTGTTGGGGGATTATCTGTTTTTCTTTCGACGTCGGGTGGAAGTGAGGATGACATGGGGATCGGCATAAGAAACGACAGAGTGACGTTGATATTGTGGGGTTCCACCGGTTTTGTCGGGCTTGGAACACTTTCCTGCGTGGGATTCCGGACTCTCTACTTCGGTTTTGCCGCTTGCAACCCGTTTTCGGTTGAGTTTGCCGAATGTAAACAACAAGGAAAAAAGGACACGCTGAAAATTGTTTACCCAGATTATTCATTGTTGAAATAAACATGCTTTTAAATTTAATTCAAACATTCATATTTTTGTTGAAAACTTTTTTTCAATTTATTTTGAACTATTTATAATTTTATATAATGAACATATTGTGCATTTCACACCAAATTGGACTAATAAGCGCGTTTTCACTTATTAAAAAGTGTGATAAAATTGCAAGTTTACGTCTAATCGTCTTGGTGTCTTCGGTGCACTTATTCCTTATGATGCAAGCAATAAGTGCTCCCAAGACATCAAAACGATTTAACGGAAACGTGCACTTTTATCACACTTTTTGCATTTTTGGAACAGTCCAGTTTCAGATGCAATCAGCAATATATATTTTTGATTTAAATGTACAAAATTTGGTTCCGTGTTACATCTGTCATTTGACGGACGAACCCCTTCGTCAACGCTGACGGTGACGCAGCTTTATGGGTCACGTTTATCGCTTACCACTCAATCACTGGCACCAATCATGTATGACTGAATTGTTGTTTGCGATAAATCGACGAAAGTCAGAAAGTCAGTTTGATGAATTTACGTATTCTTGCCAATCTTTGCTACGTTTGTTTATTTAAAGTCATCTGCTGCTTGGTGCTCTTTCCATTCAAATCGATATACTTGTTCAAAACTATTTTAGAACGCATTCATATCACAGAGAACAGACGTCCACCAGAAACTTGTGTAAAGCTAAGTGGGAACGTCGCCGTAACGGGGCGCTAGCATTCCTGATTTCCTCTATAAATTTTCCACTTTCTACCAATTTGGCGGTAGTATCGATAAATTTTCTGTTTGAAATTACCACTGGGCGCTACCGGCACTTAGTGTCTAGTATAAGTTGTGCAATGTCATCGCCATCATGTTGGCAAAGAGGGTTTTTAAGTGGGGAAGTTGACGTTGGTGGCGCTTAAGTCGAATAGGAATTTACACTGTTGTATTATCTTCTATTATCGACACAGGGTAACCACGAGTTCTGGGTTTTCAAATACATGAAGCAAAGCCTACTTTGATCAAATCGACATAGAGTGTACGTCGACTTTAGTTCCGTATACATTTCTACCGAATCATTAATATAGCTCATTTCACACTTTCTTAAGCTCATGACTGTATACCGCACATATGGGCACGTTGTATTCGCGGCATTTCTGTATAACCTGCGAATCGCGAAAATTTGGTCCGTGCTAGCACGACCCATGAATCCCATGCACATTTTGATGAAGACCACTTTATTACCACTTTTAATTGAAGGTCCAGAAAATAAGTTATAGTAAACATGATTTATAAATTTGGGTTCCCCCCAGCTCGATCATAAGTTGTGTGTTGTGATATGATGGGCTTGACTACCTTTGACAGCCGTTTTTGCTTACAAAGCAGCAAATCGTGGGATCAAACCCAGGTCCATCAAATTAAGTAGCTTACTAGTTAAATTGCTTGCTCATCGTGTTTTGGGAAACTTGTCGTCGTCGGTTCCTGGTTTGAATAGTTACAACAACAACTCAATAATAGGTAGTGTGATGTGATATGAGGGGTTTGGTGGCCTTAGAGCTTACTGAGCAGAACATCATGAATTTAATCTCAGGCTCTTTCAAATTCAAGATCCGTTAGGCGCTTTCTTTCTTAACTTGAATCCATCACATTTATTCAGCCTTCCGTTTGCCAAACCCAACTCTTCTATCCAACATTCCAGTGATTTCTCGTGGAAGAGCAGGTGATTTTTCGGCATCCAACAAAGCGAGTTTCACGTCAACAACGTTTATTTGCCATAAAACATCATCGCACAAATTATGCAAATGATGGCCTCTTATAATCAATACTGCGAAACCATTGACTTTACAATGTCTCGGCATAAACTAACACAATATTTTACTCCATAAGGCTCAACTCATAAAAAATAGGAAAACTGACTGCTTAATTTTTATTAATGACAAAATTATACTTTTAACCTCTTTTCCAAAGTTACTTAGGGCCTAATGCAGTGTTCAGCTTGATTTATCTACAAATAAATAAATAAATAAATTTATGAAAACAATACTATATTCGAACATGTACTAGTCTACGTAGGTTGACGAAAGAAATAAATAAATAAATAAATAAATAAACACATTCCAACCCATTCCTTAATTAACCTGAATTCTGACGTATTGCTTATTACAAAGTTTGGAATAATGGAGTAGCAACAGCGGGCGGTTAATCATGCTCAATTCATACTCATGCTCTTAATAAACGGTAGAACGCCTTTTTTCGAGGCACTATTGCTTGCACACCTTCGAGTCCATCGTCTTCTTTGTGGCGAAAACCTGGGTGTTTGGTGCCACAACTGCAATTCATCGTCTTCCTGGAGCATACATCAGCGAAATCGAACTTAAACTCCCTAGCGAAACGGTTCCGCAATTTTTTTAAGCTTACCTCGATGGATTTTCGATAAATTTGTGCAAAATAAACTTGCCTCTCTCGTCTTCCATCTGTCATAAATTTTTAAAATCGGCACGAATGCTGATGAAACTTCCAGGGCTGTATAAACATTGAAAACAAAGTGCTGTCAAAACTTCCAGAACCGATCACTAGGGATGTTACTATAAAATAAATCCCTCGTCCAGATTCTAACTGGACCAAGCTTTAATCATTTTCATGTGGTCCAATAAAAGTAGATTGTGAAAACATAAGAATAGCTCTCAAAAATTTGTGTGTGACAACAATGTGACGTAAACGACCACGCAGTTTGATGTCAATTATAACCAGGGTTGTTAATCGATAACCGTCAAATCCCCAGACGTTAACGCTGACGTTATCGACGGTTATCGATTAACAACCCTGATTATAACCTTATTTGACATCCTCATGCAAGAAGGAGTAAGGAAAAATCGAATCTGAATAAAACAATTCCTCAGGAATGATGGATTTAGCAGTTTAAGAAACCAAACAGGCACTTGCTGGCGTGTAATCATTGTTTTTTACTGTTACACTTTTGTGTGTTAGCAATGACCCAGTAGTCTGAATTGAACTATGTCTGCAAAACAAATCGTTACTTCGAAGTGAATAACTGCTCTACGAAACGTGCGAATGTCGCAAACCCACAATTTGTAAGATTTCCAAAAATTTGTTTCGATTAACCCGGTTAGCGGGACAGGGTAGCACCTAGGTGTAGCAGAAGGATTCTACTTTTGCTTTTGCTGTGAGTTTTCCCCTATCCGTGCCTGTGCCTTGCCACAATGGAAAGACAGCGTGCAAAACAATTCAAGTCACACATATTGGCTGCTCACAACACCCTTCTCTATCCCCACGGAGCCGGAGATGTCTTGACTTACTTTCGATTTTCTTTTACTCGCTCCAAAGGGTAGTTCGGTGACGCGGAGAAAAAAAGATTTCCTTGCATGTTTTTCCCATTCTAATCTGGGTTCGATCTTAGTGGAGTGTTTGAGTCCTATAACGAAACTCGGTGTAGTTGTGGAAGTGGAAGGGTTTCGAAGAGTGCGTGCAAGGTGCTACTAGCGAGCAACGATGGGGGTCATCGTTTTATATAAAATTGGTCAACCTCTTGAAGGGGGTGGTAAATAGAAAAACTACCTCCCTGAATACTCGGTACAAGCACCCTTAGCTAGTAGTAGTACAAGCGTCTATATTTGCGTGGTGTGACCGCACTGCTGACTGGGGCCAACACAGAACGACCAGTTGACGGTAGTGGTCAATTCATCTACGATGAGGGGATCCCCCGTTTTGATTTTTTGTGGGATGAGAATTTGTTCTTCCTAGACTGACGGAGAAGGGTGGTCTGCGCTGGGTATAGTTTTTTTTCCTTCGACCACGGTGTCGCTGGTGAGTGTCACAACGGTCGGTCAGTTTAAGTTTGCTCGCGGTCGTTGAAAGTTGTGCCTTCGCTTAAGTGGTCGTCCCTCGCGGTGGGTCTGAAATGGATTTTTTGTGAGTCACTATGTGGATGATAGTTTTTGGAAACAAAAATGTGTGAAGTGTTGTTTAACCGGAAGATCTGAGTTACTCTCATACGTGATAACCAATGCTCCAATACGCTTCGCGTAGTAGTGACATGAACAGTTACGGCTGCTACAACCAGCAGTACGAACATTCCGGAGGGACTACCGGTAGCAATTTGATTGAACATTACAGCAACAGTTCGAACAGTTCGTACAAAATGTCTCGAAATGTGTCCAACTCACATCCGACTCTGGAGCGATCTGATGTCCACGTGGAATACGAAGTGGCCGTTCCGATCCACAGTATCGAGTCAATACGACACACGCCATATCATTCTCTCTGGAACCTACATGAATGGTAAGGGAATTTTCCGATTCCGTCCTAAACACGAATTGTTTTGCCTTGGCCGGTAAGATATATAGCATTCGTCTATTCTAGCGGCTCAAACTGCTTTATATTCAAATCGATACCAATTACAGCAGTGGTCGTTCTTCTATCGTGTGGCTGAAGAAATAGTGGAAAGTTTTTTAGTCCCAGGGGCTATCCACTTAAAAGTGTGAAGTATTTACAAATGTTTATTTCACCTTAACCGTAGATTGATGTTGTCAAACAAACTCTTTCTAAAACTGTTTCAACTTCATATTTGACTATTTGGAAAATTGCAAGTGAAATTTTTCTCGTAAATAAAAAGAAACATCTACCAAAGTTCATGCAACTCGAAAGGAAATTCCTGGGTGGCAAGGAGTGAAAAATGTTCTATGATGGCAGCAAAAGTTGTATGCTTTGGTATGTATATGCTCGAGCTCCGGACCGGACAAACTCCAAACTCACATAATGACCGGAGGCACGCTAGCGAATTGTTTCCAACTAAGTGCCACTGACTGCTAACCGTAGCAGCAAAAACGTTCCCCAATATTGTATCCTACAACCATACATCGAGTGTGGTTCGAGTTTGATGACCCCGGGGATTTCGCTGGACGATTGGATATTTTATAGGAGTTCAACTGTTGTTGGTGAGAGTGAGCTCCACCGTGGCTTTGTTGCATGTGAGTGGGTCTGATGACGCTACACAATTGACCAGGAGGGGTTCGCATGTTTTGAAGCATTGGCATAAGCAATTTATGCTTGATTGGGGGGAAATAACGCGCGCTGAAGACGACGCTCAAATTGACACCGGCAGTAACATCATGAGGTCTTTGACTACGTGACTGGTTCAGGTAGCTCCACACAGTATTCTTTTTTCATGGAGACGCGTGATTTTTTGTGGAAAGGGTTGAATTAAAATTGTGCACGGCCAATCATACCAACTCAGTGACTGATAATAATTGACTCAGACAATTTTCTTTCCATACGAAATCTACTCAGATTTGGAAGAAAAACTGCAGTTACTCATAGCTTATGAGTAACTGCAATTTTTTTTCAGATCTGAGTAGATTTCGTATGGAAATAAAATTCTCTGAGGCAATTATTCTCAGTCACTGAGTTGGTATGATTAACCACTTCATTCGAGCAGTTAAAATGACGTTTACTACCACTCGATTCTTCCTTCTAGAACCACGAGAAAACTAGCCAACATTTGTGCGTTTCATAAAAAATAGAAATTAGTTGGTACAGTTTTGTGAAATCGCTGGTAGTAAGTCACGCCAAAACTGCTTGACAAAGTGGTCAATTGGCCGTGTGATTTATTTTCACTAGTTCTCGAAAGTGATTTGATTAACAGTTTTTGTTTATGAAATCTAGTCCCAGTTGTAAACTGCCCCCCCCCCTATTGCCGCGTAGACAATTGTCCATACAAAAAAAAAAAAAAAATTGTATGGGTCGTCGACAGGCATGCAAAATTATTTACATTCATTTCATGTATTCATTTACATTCATTTGCCTCTAACTTTTTTCATCAACAGCATTCCGCAAAATAATGTATGGAACTTTTGTAGGTTTTGTTATTTGCCTGTAACTCAAATCTGTATCTCTTATGCATCACGAATTAGAGCGGGCAGAACTTATTACTGTTTTTCAGTGAATGTAAAATACATTCACTGGAAAACAGTAGTGGCTTGTATTCGCTCTGGTTCGTCATGCATAAGAGATACGGATTTGAGTTGTTCGCAAAAGTTGTAGCTAATAACAAAAACTACAAAAGCTTTTTTTTTTGCAAAATGCTGTTGATGAGAAAAGTTAGGGGCAAATGAATGTAAATGAATGCACGAAATGAATACAAATGATTTTCCATGCCTGGTCGTGGATGTTTGCCAACCTCTCTCCCCTCCTAAACTGTCTACGTAGTTTATGAACAGCCCCTTAACATGACTTGCATGTAAACTTACATGACAAGCTTGTAAATTTACAAGTATGAAGCAGTTACATACCAATAGCTGTAATATTAAATGTGCAATTTAATTACATGCTCCATTTTTTATCGTCTCCAACAGATTAAGTCAAATGTAATTTTCATTATTGTTAAGTGTGTGTGTGTACGTTAGTAATAACTACACACCTTGGAAAAAAAATCATGCAAATTTAGTTGCTCTGAGACTGACATATCCGGAGAACTTCGAAATTAGGGCGTAATTGCTTTTGTAAACAAACACGTCAATCGCCGATTTCTCAAGAATTAAAGGACACTCTCGCAAATAAACTATACGAAATGATAGAGGACCCATTCATCTACCTGTTTGTGTTGTTAGTTTTTGAGATTGAGCTTTAATTCGTGAGAAATCGGCAAATGACGTGTTTGTTTACAAAAGAAATTACGCTCTAATCTCGAAGTTCTCCGGATAGACGAGTGTCAATTGTGGCATAAAATTGAGTCATAGCAGACGTGTACTTCTGTTCAATCAAATGTACTTTTCGTCAAGCAACGAACTTTTCAGTCTTGGAGCAAATAATTTTACATTACACGTTGATTACGTCTCATCCTTTATGTCAAAGATAGTTTCCGCGACGAGTTAAATTAGTTATTTCTAAGTGTGATTCTGCCAGAATATCATTAATATAAAAAATCAGTATCGCTAAAACCCTCACAGTTCGAAAAAAGTATTGTAAATTTCTGTTCAATATAATGCACATAAATTGACCAACACGTATCATGTTAGTTTACATTACAAATCATGTAATGTCCTGTGTCATTTCATGAAATGTTGCAAATATTGTATTCAAAAGCCCATCTTTGTGAATCACATTGCTTGAAAGTTGCTAGTTTGAGTGAAATGAAATACAACTTTACTTGAATGATTGTTTACATCACAATTAAAATTAATATTTTTTATGTCCTCTTTCATTTGAGACTAGTTTCAAAAATTTGTTGAACTGAAATGGGCTTAAAAATTGTTTTTAGGACGAGATTTACACTAAAAAATACGAAACAAAAACATTCTAGGACATTTCGGTATGATAGGGGTTAGCTACATTCTGAACTTTAATTGTGATGTAAACATTAATTCACATACGCTTGTTTTTCATTTCACGCAAACGAGCAACTTGTATGCAATTTTGTTTTCTAATTTGGGCTTTTGTCAGGGGTTGGTCACTCTACACAGTGTGCCAAAATCAAACTTGGGCACACCCGGATGCAGGCATTGGCATTGTTTGGCACCCATGGTTACAATTTTTATGATCTTTAAAGTTACTGGCAACACTGAACTTTTTCTGCACCTGCACATTGTGCATGTGTCAAAATTTGTTATTGATGTTGCCACTCCTAGTCAAATTATTTTCAAAACAACCGTGAATCTCCACCAAGTCTCTCCATGGATTCTCAAAATCGTTACACCCGTGACGGAAGTCGCATCCACATTTCCTCCCAGACGAAGAACAGCTAACAGAGGTTTCTGGCCATGGCTACATGAACTAGCGATGCAGCTCCCACGGCTGCGGCTGCTTCCAATGCTGCTGCTGGTCCGTCATTTTTTTTAACGAATTTTAGAGGAGACGGACCAGCAGCAGCAGCAGCAGCATTGGAAGCAGCCGCAACCGTGGGAGCTGCATCGCTAATCCGTGGCCGACGCTGGAAATCTTGGGCCGGTCATGACAAGCGGTTTGAGTTTTCATTGGAAAGTCAACAACCAAACAAAAACTATACCATCCGACCATTCGAACTGCTCCAATACATCCATGGCTGCTTCACCAACCATTCCATCGTCCTTCATATTATGTTGGAGGACCGTCTTGGCAAAATCTCAAATAGTTCAACAAATTATTTTTACTCTCCTGCCTTTTTGCACTTCTAACTAACATCCTAATAATGAACGGGAGTTTTGTGCATTTGTGATCGATCGCGCTGTGGTTGCACTTCATGATGGCGTTCACCGCCAGGCAGTCCTTGGTGGTGAATGCAGTCAGCAGCAGATCCTCGGACGGCATACGGGTGGGGTATTGAAGCAGTGGAGAATGATTTTTGCTGACCTGGGAAGCGATTGTTCTTGGAGGCGCTGTAGACCTTGAAGGTGATCGAATTGTCCGGCAGGGTGTACTCTGGCAAGTAGTTCTGCTTGGAAAATTGGCTGTTCCGTTTTGGATCAGCGGTGCGTCCTTCATCAGTCTGACGTGTGTTCCGGCCGGTGTTGGTATCCAGTTTTCCGACGGATGATACTCGGGCGGTGAAAAATTCGGTGCTAATCCGTTTCCTCCGCCGGCTCCCAGAAGTGTTGGTTGACTTATGATTGACGTTCGTTGTGCGGGGTCGGCCTTCCGCCGATCGTGTAGCAACGGAGCTCGTCCGTTGCAGGCATCCTTGGAGACGGATGCGTCCAGTGTGTAGTCCCAACTGTAGTCCGTGTCGTTTTTGAAAACATTGAAAACCAAAACAAAAACAAGAGCTGTTAAAATACCGGTTCGCCAAACAAGGCATTATTCACAAGCAATCAAAAGTCAGTTCAATGACTTCTTTGCACTGCCGGTACAGCTGCGGCACACTGAGGTACACTGAGAAAAAACTTGGCGCAATACAAGTATGTAGAGTGAACTTTATACGATTTACATATAATGTAAACTTATATGAGGGGGTTAGATGGAAAGGGGTGTAAGTGACTTTGATCGATTCTCTTGATCGACTTTCTCTTTTGATAGTCACAGCTTTATAAACAGATTTTGCGCTATTTCTGCCAAATAGTTTGATAAAGGAGGTTCTCATCTAGCATCTCGAATGGCACACGAATCAAGGAATGTGTTTGTAGCTGAATTTTTAACGAAAGAGAAAGTCGATGAAGAGAATCGATCAAAGTCACTTACACCCCTTTTCTTCTAACCCCCTCATATGATATGTGACGCTCCATTTATGTGCAGCATATTGAACAGAAATTTACACTGCTTTTTCGAAATGTGCAAGCTTTTGTTTGGTGGGTGTTTCAACAATACTGATTTTGGTATGATAATGTTTTCCTTCAGAGACACCGTGGTCATTTAAAATGGACCACATCGTCAAGCAGATTTAGCGTGGCTTTCTACCAGCGATTTCTCAAAACTAGACAATCAAATTACTATTTTATAATGAAACTTTTTTTTCCTGTTAGATTCTAAGATTTATTACCTCGCTGCGCACTGCTTGATTCTGTTTGATTGTAAAATGAGCTTCCATTAAATTTCGATCCCATTTCTTCAAGAAATTGAATGATTAGTATACTTACCTGTTTTTTGCCTTTTAACTGAACAAACGAGAAACATCATTGCTGGTCCAAAGGAAAATGCAAACATACTGATAACACTGTTTTATTTTGATACATTCGTTCCCATAATAGAATATGATTTATTGCTTCACCGAAAATCAATAGTCAGTCCTAATGCTTCCAAATCTGACGTCATCGATGAAGTCTCGTTTTCTTCCACGACAGCTTATTTACCTACCACACGCATCACCAAAATTCCTTTCGCGTTCATTAGCATTTAATTTTGTTGGGCCACTTCAGCAATACGCACCTAAAAATAGGACCAGCTAACGACCATTTTGATTACTCCATTGACCATGGGCTGCTTAGAAGTATGCTGTTTTCTTTACTTCGACAAACGGCTTGTTCCCAATTATAAGCGCAGCCGGGAAGGAAGCAACTACAGAATCGGAAGTTTGCTTGACTGGAAATTTGTCGTTTTCCATTTAGGTTTCAATTTTATGTCTCATTGTGCAACATAAAACAGCTCCTTGCCCTACATTTGATTGTCACTTGTATTTATTACTGCTTCCCTTACCCTTATTCAGCTCAATCGGAAGGCATTCCTTTATGCTAAATAATTGATTCACGGCGGAACACGCGGACAATAATGAAAAAAAAGTCTCCGGCACTCAATTCCCTTGTAGACGAGGTGGACAACAATGCTCAGGTCGTTGTCCCGAGGCCGATGGACTCTGGCATTCAAGTACACATCTACATGAGTGAATACCAGAAATTAAACAAACATTACATCGAATGTCGAGTCGCTTACCGGTCGTGTATGTAGTCAGAATGTATTGTTTATAGAGTAGGGCACTGTCCTATTGACAAAGGAATTGCCGCATATGGATCACGGCTCATGTTCTATGTTGGAGATAGCATAGTTGGTTCCTGTCAGAATATAGGAAATAACTAGTAGTGATTGAATGTTGGTATAGTAAGAAATGTGGGTTCGTTTGTGTGTGCATGTATTGTGGTGGAGCTCTACAGAGCAGAGATTAGAATCGACAGGCTGAGGATTATTATATACTCTGCTAACGATGATTGATGGAGTTTTTAAATCTAGTTGACTGCAGATACAGCTAGTGAACCTCTAACTTATGATGGGAGTTAGTTATAAACCAAGAGGTTGGTCACTGCGCACATAATGCCAAAAATACAATAGTGCACACCATAGCATGCATGTCTGCGCAGCGCATGTGTCATGTAATTATTGTTTATTTAATCTATTTTTGTATATTGAAATAAAACCGTAAATTTTCACCTAGATCCTGTGGGACAGTGTACTACTGGATTTGGATGTGTGGATTTCCCAAAAATGGAGATGGATTCCCCAAGAAATTCCTCAACAGCACACATCCTAATGCATGTCCGAATCAATAATTCAATCCGTGCACACCAGATCAGAGCACTAATAATTCTTATTATCACCCACCATAACCAATCAATCAATCCCAAAATTCCCAAATTGCGTCCGTTTCACTGCAGCTATGGGTGGGATAAAGGAAGGTACACTTAGGTACATACTTCGAAATTATCACCAACTTTCGTTATTTGTTACCGAATTTTCAACAGCTGAACGTTCGGTAAAACTTTGACCCTCATTTTGAAAGCTCTTGCACTAAATGTTAGTTTCAAAACATTGTCAGCCTTGATTAAATAATCGAGTCTTGCTAATGATGCAGTTTTCCTACATTTTTACCGAGCAGTTCAGCTGTTGAAAGTTCGGTTAAAATTACCAACGTCGGTAATCATTTCCAAGTGTGTACTCTGCAGTTTTTCGGTCTAAACCCTTCGAACCCCGAGCAGGAGAAACTAGCATATTAATACTTTAATCTGACCTGATACAAAAATACCAGATAATACTATCAAAAAATTGCATGCAAAATACTTTGCAAATAACAAAAATTGATATTTGAATACCAAAATGATAACTTGTGGTATTGTATTTGCATTTTTGTGGGAACATTTTGTTGGTATTTTACCTCTTATGTCAGACTAATCCATTACAATTTAGAGCATCGGGAATTGGCTAGGCTAGTTTTAATTGGCTTTTATTTTAATGTGGATGTGGGATTCTGGACTAGCAATGGGCGATCTTAAATCGAAACACAAAAGATCGACTTTTTTTTGTGTTTTCGAAAGAAATTGATCGAAAGTGTACCAAAAGTGCTTCTGAACGTGTTTCGCGGTTGGGAGTGGTGAAATTCGTAAGTTCGCGGCTTATGTTCAGTGAAAATTCCGTACCACAAAATTGCTCACCGAGTTCCTTTTTTTTGCCGTTCGACGACGACGGGCATGCGAGAGAAAAATAAGCATCGGGAATGTGCTCCCGGATGTATTGATTTGGTGAGTACGTTCCAGTTGCGTCACTTTTATGTCACATGACAGTAGCGACCCGAAACACCTCTGGATCTCCATTCTTCACATCTATTATGGGAAGGGAATTAATTTTAGCCGAAAGGTAGCAGATCGAGATTCACCATGGTATTTGATAAGATCGCTTGTTTGCATTCCAACACTAACAACTCTTTAGAATGAATGAGCTGGGAGTTGAACCCATGATCATCTGTGCAGCAAATAAAAACGATTGCCACTAGGCCATCGAGATCGTTATTGTTTTTATGCATATAAAACAATCCTATTCCAATTGAGTTGTTGATTGTTGTTGTTATTATCGTTCAATATCTACAGTGGCGTCAACGACGATGACTGTCAAGCTAATTTAAACATTAGTAGGAAAACGACAGTAAAGAATCCATTCCGAATGAATGCCCTCCTGTCGCGAAAACGATGAAATCGACCAAACGAAAAATTAATAATATATTGGCCACGAGACCAAGACATGTCTCTGGCAAATTTAAGTTCGTTTTTGCCGACAAATTCTCCCAGCAGGATGCATGGCAACGAAATTTCGTGATTTCATCAGAAAACCATTTGAATGTTTTTTTTTTTTTTTAAAACGCAATAAATCCCGAGTTAGAGCTGATTTATTCCTTCCAAGTTATAACCTGGGGTCTCCCTTATCTCAATTGGTAAAGGCGCAGCTACAAAGCAAGACCGTGTTGGAGGTGGCTGGGTTCGATTCCCGGTCCGGTCTAGGAATTTTTCGGGTTGTAAAATTTCTCGACTTCCTTGGGCATACTTGCCACACAATTATACTAATGCAAAAATGGTACCAGGCATCGAAAGAAAGTTGATTAATAACTGGAGCAATAAGGCAATATGCGATATGCAATAAGCTTGAAATGCGATAAAGAAGAAGAAGAAGAATGACACATTTCATCCTGCGTAGTTGGCACTTTCATCACCACTACCGGTAATTTAATTAAATTATCCAATCTAAAACACTACATGATCGATCATGATCATGGCATCAACAAATTTAACGTGGAAACTAAACGTATCGCATAAACTAAATAAATTAAATTATCGCGTTCAATGCATGGATCAAATTGCGTTTGAACTGATCGACGGCTCTTACAACACTCCGTGATCGCGAAATCTATTCTTTTCACTCCAGTGCTGCCACATACAAATATTACTGTGTGATGGTACAGATTTTTAGACAATTTTATATTCTGAAATCTGTATTAAAATATACAGATTTATACAGATTTTGGGAAAATATCTACAGATGTATACAGATGGCTTAAGCAGAAAATTGAATAAATATTTATGGAAACTTAAATTTAGATGAAAAATGTGGCATCACTACGAGTCGGTACTGATAAAAAAATCTGCGTGACGGGCACTTTCATCAGGTAAAAAGTGAAATGGATCATTAAACAATGACGATATTCCTTAATATAAGGTGTCCCAGAATGTCTAAGCACGACTTTGGAACACCCTTGCTTGTTTCTGATGACGTTTAAATAGCTGATTATCGCTTTCGTGTATTGCAAGTGTCGGTTCTTTACATCGGAATCGGAGCCATTCGAAACGCGATTCGGAAGTATGGTGATGAAGCAACTTTCCAGGACAAGCAAAAATCTGGACGTAAACCGAGCCCTGCGTTGCGTTGCGTTGCGTTTGTAACGGAGTATTTCGTAGATTGCATACTGGTAATTGTCATGTATCAACTTTAACGTTCATATTCTGATTGCTTAAGGAAAACTATTTGGGAGTGAATAGTTCTCCAATCAAAGTTCAGAACAAGAAAAGCATGACAATTACCATTTCCGGCCATGCCCATCTTCTCCGTTACTGGGGAAAGAAAGGATATTGTTGATGTAGCATCTACTTAACGGGAGGCCAGTAAGCAAAAGCGGTAGCCACCAAGCTAGCCGAGCGCCTCAATTTAAATATTGGGACCTTATTTTGTGAAGTTAATATAATAATAATACTAAGAATATTGAAATATAATGTAAACAAATAAAAGTTAAAAGTCTCATCCGAATCAAATGATTCCAATCCTACGGATTCATAGAAATTAAGTTTAAATAGATAAAAGTAGAAAAAGGAACAATCTCACCAAATCAGTCCTAGTGATTTTTTTGCAAAAGCTCTGTCACGTTTGGTGTAGTAGTTCCGATCATAGACCCGCATTACGGGGATCAATCTTCTGGTCTAATAAAGTCGATTGCTCCAAGTGGAAGTGGCAACTTGCATCTCCTTGACGCGAACACGAAGCGACCGCTCATAAAATCATACAACGCATAAATAAACTGAAGTTAAAAACTATCACTCGCGATGCTACAAATTTCTGGACCGAGAGCAAAAGCGAAATCTAATTACAACTTCACAAAAGTCGAGAAAAAACGGAGGAAAAATTGACGGCTGAAAATTTTCCATGCCTCTCTTCCATCCAACTTGTTTTGGATTTTTTTGGACGTAAACCGAGCCCTGTTGACCAAAATCTGAACCGGAAAATCGTGCAAGCTTTCACTCGCAAGAAAAGTGCTTCGGTTCGAGACGTGGCTAAAAATGTGGGATTCTCGAAGAGTAACGTCCAGCGGGCCAAGGCAAGAATGGGCCTAAAGGCATATAAGAAGCAGATTACAAAACTCTTCCTGGTGATCAGTACTACACCGTTCGTGATGGCCGAAATGTTCGGTAAAAAGGTTATGGTTTGGCAAGCCATTTTTGAGAGTGGTATGCTCTCCAAAAAGTTTGTGACAACGGAGACAATGACAACCGATGTTTAAGTGCGTGAGTGTTTAAACAAGCGTCTGTTACCCATTATCCGCAAACACGACGCCTCAGTACTGTTTTGGCCGGGTTTGGGGTCGGTTAATTACTCCAAGGACAAGGTAGCCTGGTATAAAGCCAACAAGGTCCAATTCGTACCCAAGGAGATGAATCCGCCAAACTGTCCCCAGGCCAGGCCAATCAAAACTTTTTGGGCCCTGACCAAAGCACATTTGTGGAAACATGTGAAGGCAGTGGATTTCGTTACAAAGTTTGCGAAAGACTGGGAAAAAGTATCCAAAATTGTTGGAAAGGCATCTGTGTTGAAGCTAATGAGTAGCGTGAGATCAAAAATCCGCTCCTTGGCTTACAACTGATCGGATCTAGGATTTTCTACGTTTAACTGTAAGTGAATACTATAGAAAACATAAATACCAATTAAAAATCGAATTTGCTGTAAACAGTGTTATGTTATCGTTTTTTTTTAAATCGTGCCTAGACATTCTGGGACACCCTATAAGTAAAAAAAAATCTGCTTAAAATAGATCGTTTTGCTCCTTAAAAATCTTAAAATGCCCCGTAACTATTTAAACTACGCTCCGTAAAATAGAGAAAACTGTTCATTAAGCACTTGAAAATGCTCCTTAGTATGTATCACTTTCATCATCTCTTTCGGTCATCCACCTCAATCAACACAAACTGCCATGCCCAAACATTGCACGTTTGATCGCGATCACAGCATCTATTCTTTCCAAAAACGCAAGACACTCTGGCTCATCATAATCGAACAATCAGTTACCGAACTGAGGCCAGCTTCTGGTAGCGCTGTTATGAATCGAAAAATACACAAATTCGATTTTATATTTAAAATATCCTTTAAAATACAGCAATTAGTCTCAGTGCAGGAAACTTTTCTTTACGGTCACGTTGTATTTTAACGTAAAATCTAAAAATACGTTCTCTATTCTGTCACCCTAAGCCCGCATGCGGATGCAAAATGCATTGCAATATGTTAGTCACAACAAACGTAGTGCGGCACGTGCGGCAAGGTCGCTACCCCATGAAATACTTCCGGTTATGAGCCATTTGACACACATAACTATGTATGTATATACAGGAATCCATCGAATAGCACGGTCGGCGGTTTCGTCCACCCACCACAATTTCTTGGCTGATCACGATCCAATGTTGTATGTGATTAGGGTTAACTATAAACTTGTCACCTACAGAAAACTAGCTAACTAGGAAGACAACTGAGAAATTACGGTGGGTGGATGGCACCACGCACCGCGCTATTCAGGGGGCTCCTGTACGCACGTAACCCAGGATTCGATTCACGTTGCACTATACTGCAACCACTTGTTGCTCCTCAGTTGTTGACTGTTGGGAATCCCGTGCGCAAAGTTTGATTTATAGTCGGGTATCGATCCATTGTGGTGCATGATATGTACCAATGAACAGTAGAAGGACCAAATTCTTTAGGGTGTATTTTACCAGCAAACGACGACGACGAGAGCATTATTTCACTCCACCCGTGTTCCACTCATTTCCAAAAGCTTCACTGGTTCCACAGAGGATTTCGTGCGAAACTTAATACCACGGTTCCAGTCAGAGCTGTTTAATGACATGGAAAACAACAGTAAGTGAAAGACGACGGGTACCCTACATGACAAGTAAAGTGGCACAGTTGGCAAATCATAATTAGTGTCAAGGTAAAGGGGCTTGAAATTCTTGTACGTTTAATAAGTTTGGAAACTGCTTCTTCCTGTTTCTATTTTATTCACTATTTGAGGAAGTTATGCTTGTGTTGTTCCGGTTTGGTCAACCCGTTCAGAAAATTGGGGAAGATAAAGCAGCATTTGATTTATTTTTTTCAAATCAGAACGAAGGGTAAAGCAGTATGAAATGTCGTAGGGGAAATGGTTGGGCCACTAATTTGGGCCCATACGTAAATTCAGCAATTGACTAAATTTTCAAGAGCGACCAAAAATAGCCATTAGTACCGTCTCAATGACGCGTTGATCTATATAAAATTGATAAATAGCAGATTTTTAGCGATGGGCCAAATATTAGATCCATAGGCCAACATTTCCCTTACTTAAACATTTCATCTTGCAATTTGAATAGATTATGCTTAAAATGATACGAAAAAATCGAATAAATTTATCATAGAGTTATATGATACCCTGACACAGCACAATTAGTGCACTCTACCGTAAAAACCATACGACCCAGAGGGAATGGCCAGGGAATTCCAGAAGATCCCCCCTAGTTAGCATAATGTGTGTCCTTAGTTCTAACGTATTCAAATTTCTACCAAACGCTAATGGGCTATTATTTCAAAAATGTTCTTCTTTTATTTTTCAGCTCACAACCTTCCACGTCCAGCTTTCAGCATATGGCCCGGATGATGGACACGCTGATACTGGATAATTTAGCGCCGTTTGCATTCACCAAAATTACCACCACCCATCGGCCGTCAAGGATATCTGCAAACAACGGGCCTGGAGGTGCTCCGGGGGGTGTTGAAAATGGTTCTCGCGTTGGTGGTGGTGGCGGCGTTCCTATTATTGGTGGAGGTGTCAAGAGAGCAACCAGCACGTCCAACGTGGCCAGCTGCGGTGGTGGAGGAATCGGTGGTGGTGGCGGCGGCGGCGGCTCGATACGTGTCAACCTGCAGAAGAATAAAATTCCAACACAAGGTCAGCATAAAGATTATGCTACTTCTTCACCGGGCTTACAGGGTGAGGGCGCTGTTCTAGTTGTGCTAATTGTGTGCCGAGTGTGTGGTGGAGAGAAGGTTAATTTGAGCGTCTATCTGTTAAGATTTCACGAACGAACGTCGTCCGTCGGTGGCCCAAATACCTAAATTAACCGGCCAAAGCCGACGTTTTGCTTGGTGCTAGCTTGGCTTGAGACGTTCTTGGGGGGTGAATTTTACACCTTCTGGTTTCGATAACATTAACCCCAATTTCTTAGTCGATTATTATGGCGCGGCGTGGTTACATTCGTACACTTGAAGTCCGTTTGTTTTGATTGCCTGTGCTACTTTCGGCTAGTGCGAGCTGTTGACCTCAATTTGATTGGTTACATGCAATGGTACATTTTTCTGAGATGAATCAACCTTGGGCAGTCAAGATAATTAACTTAACTTCTAATATGGAGCTCGCATTCTGTCGGTCCAATTTTATTTGTTGATTATAGTATTGCGCATTTAATACCAAACAGGACAAATAAACGCATTTTCGCTTATTAAAAAGTGTGATAAAAGTGCTAGTTTTATTCTAATCGTCTTGGTGTCTTCGATGCACTTTTTTTTTCTTATGATGCTTAGTGCTCCGAGGACACCAAAACAATTTGACGGAAACATACACTTTTATCGCACTTTTTGCATTTTTATTACAGTTCAGTGTTAAATGCAATCAACAATGCTATTTGCGATATTCTTTTTTGCTGAAAAGTAGACAGTTATGTTATGTTTTATTCTATCAAAGTTTAAGAATTATTCCTTAGTATTATTCAAATTCCTGGGGCTGGAAAGGAAGCTTTTAGGCAAATTTGGCTTATTATTCACATTGACTCGTCTGCCATGGAATGATCCAGTAAACCTTCTGGACTACGCTGCTCAATGTTATGGGCGTTATAACAAGAAAGTTACCAATATTGCTAGGATTATTCGTTAAACAACATCAATTGATAGTTTCTAGTTGTATTCAGTTGCAATTCCAACGTTGGCTTTGTTCATTGCCTGTAGCTCGGTCAACGCCTTTTGGCGTCGTCGTTGGAAGCAAAACTTTTGACAATGGTTGAAACAAAGTGTACCCTTTGTTTTGCCTATTCAAATCGAAGTTCGAAGCCCACCATGGACAAGGTTGCCAATTTAGTGAAATCACTGGATTCGAATCCCGCTGACATGGATGGCACGTATCGGATAGCGGAGGAGAAGGCGATCTTCATCAAGTTCAAATCTGAAACAGGTATGCATTATGCCCTGATGCATAATCCGGAGCAGTGTTGGGAAAATATCAAAAAATCAAATCTCACCAACGCCCAAGATCACGCTTTATTTTCGTAGACAAAAATCAACAAGCAAACAACAGCGGTTGATTTTGCAAGCTGTGATAGCGCAGCTCGGAATATCAAGCTAACAAAACTCATCAACTGCAAATATCACCAAAACTTGGTGAGATTGAGTTTAATTTTTTTTTTTTTTTTTTTTTTTTTTTTTTTTTTTTTTTTTTTTTTTTTTTTTACTCTTTATTTGTTCCAAATTCAAAATAAATTACATTTCATTTTTAACCTAGGTGCTCCAGTTACTACAGTAACTTACCAGCCTTAATTGTTATGATATATATCTAAGTGTTTTTACATTGTTCCTGTCTTGGCAATTCAGTATTTTAAACAGGTTTTTTAAACCTGCATGTCAGTATAACAATTGATAGCTTAAAACTAAATAACTAAAACTAAATCTTATCTAAGTATAAAGGGAATTAATCGTTGCAATTGAGGATTGTAACGATTTTTGCCGGAAATTATTAATTATTTTGTTGGACATTTGTGCTAAAGTCTCAACATTCGAAATTCTATGTACTTCGGTAGTACTGAACCAGGGAGGCAACTTCAAAATCATTTTCAGAATTTTGTTCTGAATCCTTTGAAGTGCTTTTTTCCTGGTAGTGCAACAACTAGACCATATTGGCACAGCGTAAAGCATGGCCGGTCTAAAAACTTGTTTAAATATTAGAAGTTTATTCGTCAGGCAAAGTTTGGATTTCCTGTTTATAAGAGGATACAAACATTTTATATATTTGTTACATTTGGCTTGAATGCCCTCAATGTGATCTTTAAAAGATAATTTATGGTCAAGTATTAATCCAAGATATTTCACTTGGTTTGACCAGGAAATTGGAACTCCGTTCATAGTGACTATGTGACTACTACTAGGTTTCAAAAACGAAGCTCTAGGCTTATGTGGAAATATTATAAGTTGAGTTTTGGAAGCGTTGGGAGAAATCTTCCATTTTTGTAAATAAGAAGAGAAAATATCTAAACTTTTCTGAAGTCTGCTGCAAATAACACGAAGACTTCTTCCTTTAGCGGAAATGCCTGTGTCATCAGCGAACAAAGATTTGTGGCAACCCTGAGGCAAATCAGGGAGGTCCGAAGTGAAAATGTTATACAATATAGGCCCAAGAATGCTACCCTGAGGAACTCCTGCTCTAACAGGTAGTCGATTAGATTTGGAATTTTGATAATTTACCTGCAGAGTTCTGTCAGTTAAATAATTTTGAACTAATTTCATAATGTAAAGTGGAAAATTAAACTTTTTCAATTTAGCAATCAAACCTTCATGCCAAACACTGTCGAATGCTTTTTCTATGTCTAGAAGAGCAACTCCAGTTGAGTGGCCTTCAGATTTGTTTGAACGAATTAAATTGGTAACTCTCAAGAGTTGATGAGTAGTTGAATGCCCATGGCGAAATCCAAACTGCTCATCTGCAAAAATTGAGTTCGTATTGATGTGAAGCATCATTCTCTTCAAAATTATTTTTTCAAAAAGTTTACTTATTGAAGAAAGCAAACTTATTGGACGGTAGCTAGAAGTTTCAGCTGGATTTTTATCCGGCTTCAAAATTGGAACAACTTTTGCATTTTTCCATTTATCAGGAAAGTATGCCTGATATGTAAACATCTGTTAAATAATTTTACCAAGAAAGACAAGGTACTCTCTGGGAGTTTTTTGATGAGGATATAGAAAATTCCATCATCACCTGGAGCTTTCATATTTTGAAACTTTTTAGTTATAGACCTTACTTCGTTCAAATCAGTCCCCCAGGAATCATCAAAAATATTTTCCCGAGAGAAAATATTCCGAAAATCCCGAGCAACCTGATTCTCAATAGGACTAGTAAGACCCAAACTGAAATTATGGGAACTCTCGAATTGCTTAGCAAGTTTCTGAGCTTTTTCCAAATTTGTGATCAAAATTTTACCACCTTCTTTAAGCGCTGGAATTGGCTTTTGAGGTTTTTTCAAAATTTTGTGAGTTTCCAAAAGGGTTTGGAACTCGGGTCTAATTTAGAAACATTATTTTCAAAAGTTTTGTTCCTCAGGGCAGAGAATCGCTTTTTAATTTGTTTTTGCAAATCCCGCCAGATACCTTTCATGGCAGGATCGCGTGTTCTTTGAAATTGTCTCCTACGGACATTTTTAAGACGGATCAAGAGCTGAAGATCATCGTCTATTATAATTGAATCGAATTTAACCTCGCATTTTGGTACTGAGGCAACTCTTGCTTCAACTATAGAAGTAGTCAGAGATTCAAGAGCATAATTAATTTCATCTTTGGTTTGCAAAGGAATGTTTGGATCGAAGTTATTATCCATAAATGTTCGATATTGCTCCCAATCAGCTCTATGGTAATTGAAAATAGAACTGTTGGGAATAAAAATTATTTCTTGGGATATTTCAAAAGTTACTGGAAGGTGATCAGAACCGAAGTCAGCATGGGTAACCAATTGGCTACAAAGATGACATGAATCAGTTAAGACCAAATCAATAGTTGAGGGATTTCTTGCAGAAGAAAAGCATGTTGAGCTGTTTGGATATTGAATAGTGTAATAACCTGCAGAACAATCATCAAACAGAATATTACCATTGGAATTGCTTTGAGCATTATTCCATGAGCGGTGTTTTGCATTAAAATCACCAATAATGAAGAATTTAGATCTATGACGGGTAAGTTTCTGGAGGTCACCCTTGAGAAAATTCTTTTTCTGGCCTACGCATTGGAATGGCAAATAGGCAGCTATAAACGTAAGTTGTCCAAATTTTGTTTCAACAGAAACTCCCAAAGTTTCAAAAACTTTGGTTTCAAATGAAGAAAGAATTTTATGTTTGATTCGTCTATGAATAATGATGGCAACGCCACCACAGGGTCCATCAAGACGATCATTTCTATAAATCAAGTAATTTGCGTCCTTCTTAACCTTATGGTCAGGTTTAAGGAACGTTTCAGTTATAACGGCAATATGCACGTTATGAACTCTCAAAAAATTAAATAGCTCGTCTTCATTATCTTTAAGAGATCGAGCATTCCAATTTAAAATGTTTAATGCTTTAAAATCCATTACTGAATTTTAAAGTCATGACAATATTATTAGCAAATTTTACTCCAGTTTGAATAGCATCAAACATGGAGTTAGATTTAAGCATATCAGAAATCATGTCAATTAATGAATTCTGTAAAAATTCCATTTTAGGGGCAGTAATGCTTCCTAAGTCAAAATTGTCAAAATTTCCGTTAGAACGTTGGTTAGTATTTTGATTTCTACCCGCTGCAATAGCAGCATAGGTAGCTCCAATAACTCGCTGAACATTGTTAGCAGCGAGGGGAGTAGGTACAGATGAAACATTTGAAGCAGGGGTGATATTTGTACCTACGGGTACGAATGTAGAATTTGTTCCTCGCTGACCGTTGTTAACAGCAGAGGAATTTGTACCTGGTCGGAAACGTGGAGCGTTTCCTACCTGTCGGTTAGAACGAGATTGTAGGATCGCTTTGCGAGTCTTACATTCCCAAAAATTGGATTTGTGGTTTTCACCACAATTTGAACATTTAAATTTCTTAGGATCTTCCTTCACAGGACAGTCGTCCTTTGCGTGAGAGGAATCACCACAATTCATGCATTTAGCTGGCATGTAGCAATTTTTTGTTCCGTGACCCCATCCCTGGCACTTACGGCACTGAGTGAGGTTTTGGAAATTTCCTCCAGTCTTCCTGAAGTGTTCCCACTTCACTCGGACATGGAGCATAAGGCTAGCTTTTTCTAAGGCCTTAAGGTTGTTTAGTTCACTAGACTTGAAGTGAACTAAATAAAAATCATTAGAAATCCCGTTGCGCGAATCGCCAGGACGGGATTTCATTTTCATTTTGATTACTTGGAGTGGCACAACTCCAAGTAATTTTGCCAGTTCATCTTTGATCTGATCCAGGGATTCACCACTGGGCAGTCCTTTCATGACAACCTTGAACACACGTTCAGTTTTGGTGTCGTAAGTAAAAAATTTGTGCTTCTTCTCAGTAAGATACTTGAGAAGACATTTAAATCCGTCCAAGGTTTCAGCCAATACACGACATTCACCCCGACGTCCAATTTGTAGTGAAAACTTAACTTTCACGAAATTCAAAAGTTCCATGCGAAGAGCATGGAAATCGGAAGTGGTTATCACAATAGGGGGAATCTTTTCCTTCTTGGCATTAAGCCGGGAAAGTTTACTAGAATTTTTCTTGGATGATGGATCATTCTCATCATCCGTGAGCAAATCAAATTGATTACTCAAATTAATTTCATCAGAAGGGGGATCAAGGGTTTGCCCCTTTCTTTTGCGTTTAGGCGCCATGGCGGCAGTAAATTTTTATCCAAATCGACTTCCAAGCAGATTACTATAAGAATCTGAAGGATCGAAGAGGAATTTTCCAAATCGATATCCAAGAAGGATTACCTCGGGTAGGGCCCAAACAAGGATCGAAGAGGAATAAGAGGAGTTGAACAAGGTAGAAAATTTTTACAGGTTGAGCACTGAAAAGTGCTGTTTAAATTTGTTGTAGCTTTAGGTAGTAGTAACACTTCCTTAAGCAAAAAGCAAATAGATCCGCACGGCAAGAGAGCACGATGCGGACTGAGATTGAGTTTAATGATTTTCGCTTTACACCAGAATGCAACCGAAACTTCCATAACGGCTGGCAGCAGTCTCTCCACGTCTGCCATCGGTGAAGATTAAAAAGAGATAGCAAACTATGCTTTCTCGTTCTAAGAAAACGATGTGCAATGGAATCATTTTTGTGTCGAGTCAACCCTCAGCTTGCACGGAGATGAAAAAATACCCAAAATTAAGTACTTTTCCCTCAATTCCTGGGTTCAGCCCAATAACCCAAATTTGAGTAAATCGCATATAGTAGTTTCCATTTAACACCAGCAAAAAAAATACCTACTCTTAAGTATATTCTACCCAAAATTAAGTTTAATTCACGTAAATTTGAGAATATGCATTTTACTCAAAAGTAACTTATTGGGCTGAACTATATCGTTGGGTCGAATCTCTTGTTCCTTTTTTG
Source organism: Ochlerotatus camptorhynchus (assembly GCF_037179485.1). NCBI lineage: Eukaryota > Metazoa > Arthropoda > Insecta > Diptera > Culicidae > Ochlerotatus > Ochlerotatus camptorhynchus. Next base: position 727,154 of record NW_027040647.1, read on the forward strand.
ACAACAATAACGAGTGCAAGTGAGAGGCTGAAGTCAATATTAAGTAAAAAGAACTCAAATTTTGGGTAGTATTTTTTCTCCGTGTGAATTTAGCACGTTGTGAATAGTCTCGCAATATCAAAGGAGCTTGTAAAATCAATATCAAGTATGATATTTTGTTCCAATATCACGCGTGATATTGCGAGCCCATGAGAGCGGAAAAAATATCAATTGATTTCTGATTTTGCCAACACTGGTCCGGAGCAATTAATTTTCCATTATGCTAATTGAAAGGCAGTGGAGATACGGATGTCGCTTGTGGGGGCAATGTGCGCTACCGGAGTTGCCAGATAATGATCTAACGTTGGTGCTGCGGAAATGCGTCTAAGTGGAGTTGGGCCACTATATGGGTAGGGTAAATTGGTGGAAATGGTCATCACCGTACCATAAAAAAAAACTCGAAGACCAGGGATGCCGAAGAAATATACTCAATATTAGACCTGTTCATTTTAAACAAAATGTTCGGAATGTAACGGGTCAACCGTGATTACTGTTCGTCATGTTAATTTGAACTTTTGTGCAAATTTTCAGCAAAATCGGTGTTGATTTAGAGGTGCTTCTAGTTAATTTTATGTTTTCAAGGTAATTTACGGCTTATAATATTTGTATCTCGAGACTGAAACAACGAAAGCTGCTGTAACAGCTTTCATAGCAAAGCTTAATGTGTTATCTACCAACTTTGTGGCCAAAGGTTGACTATTCGAAGTGATTTTATTGAATTTTGACTTAGTTTCATGCTCGAAGATATCTTAAAATGTGAAGAATTTTAAAGTATTTGTTCTACGAATTTTCCACCCATATGATATAAAAATGTGTAGTGTACGGCATAATGTTCCTCATATTGTTCTAGAAGTTTCGTTCCAACATAGTTTTCGTGTATATTTCATAGATTGAGAGATAAAAATCAGAAAAGAGGCCGTTTTAGCTAAAATTCACAAGACAACAGAACCAATAAAAGTCAATTAGATTGACAGAACATAGTTGCATTGCTTTTCAATGACGACCGATGACTGTTTCATTGATATATGATTTTTTCATAAATATGAATCCTCAGTAGACGTGTTTTTTTTTATCAAAGGCAAGTGTCACTCGAACCATAACAGCAATTTATAAAATAACGAACATTTGAATGGCTCGAGTGACACTTGCCTTTGATAAAAAAAAAAAAAAAACACGTCTACTGAGGATTCATATTTATGAAAAAATCATATATCAATGAAACAGTCATCGGTCGTCATTGAAAAGCAATGCAACTATTTTCGGTCAATCTAATTGACTTTTATTGGCTCTGTTGTCTTGTGAATTATAGCTAAACGGCCTCTTATCTGATTTTTATTTCTCAATCTATGAAATATACACGAAAACTATGTTTGAACGAAACTTCTAGAACAATATGAGGAACATTATGCCGTAGACTATACATTTTATATCATATGGGTGGAAAATTCGTAGAACAAATACTTTAAAATTCTTCACTTTTTAAGATATCTTCGAGCATGAAACTAAGTCAAACATCAATAAAATCACTTCGAATAGACAACCTTTGGTTACAAAGTTGATACATAACACATTAAACTTTGCTATGAAAGTTGTTACAGCAGCTTTCGTTGTTTCAGTCTCGAGATACAAATATTGTAAGCCGTAAATTACCTTAAAAACATAAAATTAACTTGAAGCACCTCATCACCGATTTTGCTGAAAATTTGCACAGAAGTTCAAATTAACATGACGAACAGTAATCACGGTTGACCCGTTACATTCCGAACATTTCGTTTAAAATGAACAGGTCTACTCAATATGTTGGCTCATGAAGTACCAAAACTTCGGTCGCAAGCTAATTGAAGCATCTCTGGAAACATAGGAATGCGAATGAAAATAAACAAAAACTTTGACAGATTCCAGTACGGGAATTGGGTACGCTCATAGATGTACTTGCGGGCAATGAGCTAGTCAAGTAATGAGCCAATTTAAAATTGTTAGTTTCGTATTGACTATTGACCGTACTCAGCAGATGTTTACTTAAGGGGGATTTCCGGTTCAATTGACCTAAACTTTGGATTTTTTTTTCCAGGGAACTGGTAAGAGTTAGAGACCTGAGTTTTTTGTCAAATCTTTATTCATTCTTGTTCTACAACTGGGAATTTTTTCAAGTCCAAAAATCCAAAATGGCGTCCAATATGGCGGCTGCCCGGCGGGTACTTCCCAAAACTGCGAGCAGCCTAGAGGTAGCAAATCGTCACCTAGAAAGAAAATCGGCTCAGTTTCTTGAAGAGTATAGTTCAGAGAATGGAATGAACTAGAATCTTTGAAAAATCTCAAAATTTGGCAAAATGGCGGTAACTAGGTAAATGACTTTTTTCAAATGCCCGCCATTTTGTCAAATTTTGAGATTTTTCAAAGATTCTAGTTCATTCCATTCTCTGAACTATAGGGTTAACTACCCCATTTCCGGCCTATTAAGCACAACCCGCACTTAGTCTTTCTTAATCTAGTGCAGTTTAGCACCAAACGGAATGTTATTATTACTGATGGCTTCCAAATGTATTTACCTTTCCGTACGTACCGTAAGATTTGATAAAGAGAAACCAATCGTTGAGATATTGTCAAAAGTCTAACACTGCTTCTTGACGCCAAACTCGGCCTACGGATTCTAAACTCGGCCTAACGCATTGCAACGCCATTGAAACACCAACGAATTCACTTCGGCCTATCGGATGAAGATAAAAATTTAATCTGTCGGAGGGCTTCTTTTGTTTTTGGGAATCATGGGTGCAAACCTTCATATCACGCGTTCTCATTGACTTCGTTCGGAAGCTTATTAACTAAAGTATCGTACTAAACGCATAATTGACTTGTTAACTCTGAAATCATGGATTTATTTGAAGTTTTCTGATCGATAGGCCCAAAATGGGCGATTAGGCCGAAGTAGTTCTCTACCCTACTCTTCAAGAAACTGAGCCGATTTTCTTTCTAGGTGACGATTTGCGACCTCTAGGCTGCTCGCAGTTTTGGGAAGTACCCGCCGGGCAGCCGCCATATTGGACGCCATTTTGGATTTTTGGACTTGAAAAAATTCCCAGCTGTAGAGCAAGAATGAATAAAGATTTGACAAAAAACTCAGGTCTCTAACTCTTACCAGTTCCCTGGAAAAAAATCCAAAGTTTAGGTCAATTGAACCGGAAATCCCCCTTAACGGTGTGATCCAAAATAAATTCTAAAAACCATAACCAATTTCAGTTTGATAATCATTTGATCGATTATCAAGTAGAACAATGGAGTAAGTAACATTGATGTTTGATGCACAATTTTAATTTTACAATAACTTTATTTGATGCCGGCGCCAGTGGTGTAGTGGTAAGCGGGACTGCTTTCTCACCCCAGTGGGTCTGGGTTCAATCCCAGCCGAGGTAGGTGAGATTTTTCTGAGGCATAAAAATCTCTGATCACGTCTTCCTTCGGAAGGGAAGTAAAGCTGTTGGTCCCGGTCCATGTGTGTTGAATTGTGAATGGGTGCGATATCCTACGCAGGCGTGGAAGCTGCCTTCCTTGCACATTTGATTGCCGTCCATGGATGGCAATCGATGTCCGTCGGTGATTGGCACTAGATTGCGGAACAGAGACCGACGTTAAATAAAGGAAAAAAAAAAACTATATTTGATAGTTTCTTTCCAGGTCCTCATACTACTGAGGTTCGGCAAGGGCTTACAAAGTTGATTACGTACTTTCGTAGAACAGCTAAATACAATGTTTTAATTAGCTTTTAATTAGGTAACTTTTCAATTTAGTGTATATCTTCTTCTTCGCATTTCAAGCTTATTGCATATCGCATATTAGCTTATTGCGTGCTCTCAACTTAGTGTTCTACTAGTGTTGGTTACCGCACTTCCACAGTTATTAATTGAGAGCTTTCGATGCCTGTACCACTTTTGCATTGGTATAATTGTGTGGCAAGTCCAATCATACTTCTATGCCCAGGGAAGTCGAGAAATTTCCAACCCAAAAAATTCCTAGACCGGACCGGGAATTGAACCCAGCCACCTCCAGCATGGTCTTGCTTTGTAGCTGCGCCTTTACCGACTGAGCTAAGGGAGGCCCCATTTAGTGCATATAGATAGGCTTAAAATCACTTACGTTATTGTTTAACTAGGATAAGCTTAGTTTTAATCCTAATTAGTTCAAATCAATTAAGATTTATCTAAAAATCTCTCAAATAAAGGAAAAAAATTAAGATTCATTTCAAGTACTGCATTCCCTAGAATAAGTAACACTTTTATAATTGAAATTCATAAAAATGGAAATTTTCACATCACTTATATCCGAGGTTTGTTTTTGTTTCTTCCTTTTTCTTCCATCCGATCGCTGTCAACTATATCGATCAACGCTATGAGTTAGACCGTCACTTTCCTCGAACTATGTGCCTACTGGTTTTCGCCACACCCCCGCCCATAACTTGGGTGCCGGAGGCTCGTCGGAATTGCCGGATTTACTTGGAACCTCGATAACCGCCAAGTTGGCAACAGCCCGTCTGAACACACCTCTAGACGTTCGAACATTCACGTGTCGTACTCTGCCATCATTACCTTTAAACACTTCCTCGACGATCCATCTGATCCAGTTCTTCCTCCGTGCGCCATCTACGACAAACACTAAATCGCCTACCTGTATCGCTTTGCGGTCGTTGATCCATTTTGTCCGCTTGTTTATTGTCGGCAGCTATTCTTTGCAGCAGCGCTGCCATATTTGGTCGCCCAAGTACTGCGAGCGTTTATACGCAAAGTCCACAGCGCCGTCCACAACCATGCCTGCATCCTTTATAACGGCACGGAGAAAGTGGTTTGGTGTTATCGCTGCAGCTTCTGCATAATCTTGTGGCAGATAGGTCAAAGGACGAGTGTTTATCATATCCTCTGCCTCAGACAACGAAGTCAGCAAGATTTCATCCGTAAGTTTTCAACCATCATCGAGCGCCTTCAATGCCTTCTTTACCGATCGTACCATACGCTTCCAAATACCACCCATGTGTGAGGTACCTCGAGGAGTGAAGCTCCATTTAAGTTTGGGACTTGTCACGCTTTCTGCACATGCTCGATCGATGTGCCACATCCTTTCCAACTCATTGCTAGCGCCTTTGAAGTTTGTGCCGTTGTCGGAGAATATTTCGTCCGGAGCTCCACGTTTGCAGACAAATCTCCTAACCGCCATTAAGCACGCCTTGGTGGTCAAACGGTGCACAACTTCTAAGTGTACTGCTCGCACCGCTAGACAAATGAAGAGTGCTATCCACCTTTTCTCCCGTCTGCCCACCAATCCTTCTACGGGTCCCAAGTAGTCTACGCCAACCGAGTTGAACGGACGAAGTTGTGGCGTAATCCGTTGTACCGGTAGCGATGCCATCATGGGAGCTTGCGGCAAACAGCGATTGACTCGGCACCACATGTAATTCTTCACCGCTTGTTGAATAGCCCATCGCAATTTGGGAATGTAGAACTGTTGCCGCAATTCATTACACACGGTCTAACGATTTCCATGGCCGAACTTCTTATGGTACTACATTGTCAGCCTGTTGGGTACCGCATGTCCTTTAGGGAGTATGACCGAATGTTTCATGTCGAATGTGGTAAATTCCGCTTGCTCTATTCTGCCCCCGACACGCATAACTCCTCCGGTATCGAGTACGGGGCATATCTTGCAGATGGAGCTTGATTATTCAAGGATCCTTTTCTCCTCTGGAAACCCGTCACGTTTAGTCTGCCTCCACAAGATCGTTTCCGCCGCTTGCAACTCGTCCGGTCGAAGAAGTTGCAGGATAGATATTGGTTTTGCTTTTAGCAGACGTTCCTGACCTGGGGTTGCCTTGGACACCAGAATGGGTTGACCAGCTATTTTCTGCGACAGTTCTCAACGAACCGAATCACCCCGGCTGTACTTCGAAGCAGACGAATCCAACAATACGTTGACTCAACGTTGATCAAAGGAGCACCAAACGCCACTTTGTGATGTAGTACATACGTACGCATCTCTTCACTGGTATCAACGGCATGCCACCGTTTCTCAGTCTCCAAAAGAAATTGTGGACCGTTGAACCACGAACTGTTCGACACCAATGGAGGACCCTGTCCCCATTTTGTCAAAACGTCGGCGATATTTATTTTTGTTGGCACCCAACGCTAGTCGGATATGTTTGTGTTTTTCCGAATCTCACCAATGCGAAAAGCCACAAACTGCTTATATTTGAGCTGGTCGGACCGAATCCAACTGAGCACCGTCTGGGAATCTGTCCAGAGGAATTTGTTGCTAATAGAGAGGGAATGATGTGACTGGACCGTGCACAACAGCCGTGAACCCAGAACCGCTGCCATCAGTTCAAGGCGCGGGATCGACTGTCATTTTAACGGTGCTACTTTCGTGCGAGAAATCACCAGAGAAAAATAGGCCACCATCCATACGCGTGCTCGCTGGCATCCATGAAAATGTGAAGCTGGAGTGATTCGACGGCGGATGAATACGAGTCCCCGAGATAAAAACGAGGAATTCGAATACCTTCTACCTGCGTCAACAGACCCGTCCAACGCTTCCACTTCTTTAACGACTTATCGTCTATTTCGTTGTCCCAACCGCAGCCCGTCCGCCACAAATCTTGGATGAGCATTTTACCGTGTATCGTAAACGGAGCCAGAAGTCCGAGTGGGTCAAAGAACCCCATTACGTAGCTTAGGACCAACCGTTTTGTTGGTCGTTGAGCACCTTCGAAAAACGGTTTCAGCTCTGGTCGATGATCGGTGGCGAATGAAAATACGTCTTGGTTTGGATTCCAAATTATTCCAAGGACTCGCTCGTTCTCCGTTGCTTTTTCGACATTGAACTGAACTGTTTGGGTCGGCTGTGGTTCTCCAAGACACTCAAGTACTTCGGCGGAGTTCGAGACCCAGTTTCTTATCTCGAAGCCCGCATTTGAATGGATGAATCGTACCTCTCTAGCTTGACGTACTGCTACTAAGGCCTGTACTCAAAAAAAATGCACCAGACAAAAGTGTTCGCCAAAAATGTTCTTGAAACTTTCAGGGAATGAACTAATACATATGGATTATGTTTCGGCATAATTACTTTATTCAATTTCCTTTCCATCGCTGAAAGCCCGCACCTTTCCCTTAAGACCCCTCATTACATTTTGTGCAATGGTGGTGCCTAGAAATACTCAGAGGGAGAGATGGGCGGAGAGAATGTTTCGAGCCAAATGAACTGTCAAAATCTAAGCCAATCGAACATTCAAATTAGAATTTTTCCGAGGATTTCTTATTCTTACTAGAAATTTGAGAGTATTGCAATCGAACAGAAATTCAATCACCTTTATGTTTTGTGTGCTTCTCAAATTCAACTAGTTTTTGGAATCAAAAACAATATTCTAACTCTATTGATTAATTGATCTTCGTTGGTTAATGAATGGCACCAAGAAATGTGCAAAATATTGCGATGCAATCAATTATTATTTTGCACGTAAATCGAATCAAAAATACAAGTCATTTGAAATGCTAGCTTCTAGCAAGGGTTGCAAGATAATTTAGGAACAAATCCCTGCTGCCGAATTGTATTTTGTTTTCTCCGCCTATCTCTCCCTCTGAGTATTTCTAGTGGTGCCGACCTTTTTGGTCACTTTCATCCATTCTTTCTTCAACTCCAGCTCGTTCTTAAACATCTTGGACGATTTTCGAACTTTGGCCTTCGTTATGGCCCAAAATCTTTCCACCGGACGAATCTCTGGTGAATTTGGGGGGTTGGCGGTTTTTGGTACAAAAACAACGTTATTGTCTCTGTACCAATCCAAAGTCGATCGCGCGTAATGGCATGAAGCGAGGTCCGGCCAAAATAATGTCTCGCCTCCGCAGGAAGGGCAACAGACGCTTCTGGAGGCACTCGGTGCGGTAAATTTCGCTATTGATGGTACCCATTGTGATGTACGGTTTACTCAGTTTACCGCATTGGCATATGGCCTGCCAGAGCAAGTATTTTTTGGTGAATTTGTCCACTTTCTTGTTCCTTATGTCTTCCGGAACATCAAACCGTGATTTGGCAACGTAGAACTCCAGTCCCGGTATCTGCTTTGCGTCTGCCTTGATGTAGGTTTCGTCATCCATAACCACACACATCGTTTTCGTTAATGACTCTCGATACAGCTTCCTTGCGCGGGATTTGGCCGCCGTGTTTTGTTGATCACGCCGGTTCGGTGCCTTCCGGACCTTGAATACACGAAGCCCAGCTCGTTTCATGGTTTGCTGAACGAACCAGGCGGAACACTTTGCCTTCAGAGCCGCGTCGCGAATCGAAAGGTTCGGATTACGCTTGAAATAATCCAACACCTTCCGGGCCTTCACAGGGTCAGCTGTCTTCGATTTTCTTCCACTTCCAGCCCGCCGCTCGGTCGTCTGGGACTCCTTAAACGATTTTACCACCCGAGACACAGTTCTATGGGTGATTCCCAGTAGTCTTCCGATCCATCTCATGGTCGTAGTCGGATTTTCCATGACGGCGCGCAAAATTCTCCAGCGATTTTCTTCTTGTTCGATGACATCTCAATAACCACTGAACCGATTGTTATGAAATTTTGCACATGTAAACAATTCACTCCATACTAGTTATACCCAGATTTTCATCAATTTTTACCCACGGATAAAAAAGTTACACACGGATAAAAATAGTGCATTTTTTTTCGAGCACAAGCTTTAAGAGCTGCTATAGAAAGGTGGTGCATTTTCTTAAGGTAAATCCGAACAACCAAATTAACTAACATTTTTCAAATACACGTTATTTTGTTGGATGTACGCTTGCCATAATATATTCATTGTTTATTCTCATTTTACAACTGGTTGTATTTGAAATAACAAACATGACCTTTAAAGAAGGAATCTACTCCAACAGAGATGTTACTTTTAAGAATTTTCAGATGGGATTTTATCTGTCAAAAACAGCTCATGATACAAAGAAAGAAGGAGTCAACTCTAAGAGAAAAATGATTTGTATGCATCTTAATGAAGTTATTCAAACTATTTTATCTATCAAAGATCAGCTCATGATGTAAAGAAGGAGTCAACTCCAAGAGAAAACTAATTTGCGATTATTTGAATATAATTTTTTAAACTTTTTAGAACTTCTCATCATATAAAGAAGGAGTCAAATTGAAGAGAAAATAGTTTGTGAATTTTTCAATTGGATTTTTCATAAAAGAAAAATGTTAAATAACAGGTCATTTTGTAAACAAAGAATCAACTCCAATAGAGATGTTGCTTTTAACAATTTTCAGATGGGATTTTATTTGTCAAAGAGCACCTCATGCTGTAAAGAAGGAGTCAAATCCAAGAGCAACATTATTTATGAGTATTTTATGATAATTTTTTTGAAAGCATTTATCCGTTAAAGAACAACTTATAGTCAAGAAGTCAAAGCAAGAAATGATTTGGGCAGTTCCATTGCATTTTTATAAAGAGAAAAAAATATTTGTAAATATAGTACCCGTTTGACTTTGACATGGTTCGATTTTGGCAACAAAACCACAAAGCCTTTCGATTTTGGGACAGAGTTCAATTAAACGGATTTTGAAGAATATGTATTTTCGCTTCATGCGAACACAATTTTTAATAAAATTTAAATTATTAAAGTCTTAGTCATGAAGATTATTCCTCTTTACTTCTCGGTGGTCCAAAATCATCGGAATCATAAAATAAATTTAAAAATAAAACCGTTCGGTTTCGACAACACTACCTTTTCCTTGTTCAAAAAATATATAACGGGTATATTAAAAAAAAAATCCAATACAACAGAACCATGACTAACGTCTGTTATGGCTATCGTACGTATGGTGAACATCTGTATGGCTAACGTATTTATGGCTAATGTCCAGTCACCCTATATATGTACAAGTTGCATGTTTTTTTTGTATTGAATTGATTATGTTGAAACAAATCTGTGAATTTCAGTAAAATTGAGAAAATGCTCCTAATTTCAAAAAGAAAATTTCATCCTAATGACATTTAAACTGAACAGATTTTTCTGACATTTTTGCCCCAGTTTTCTCGTGAAATCTTGTTTCAACTGGCCAAGTTTGAAGCTTGAAAATCGTGCAAAGCCTTGAAAAAATAAAACAAATGCTTACAATTTCAATGAAAGATCGCACGCGATATTTACAGAGATACTTCTGTCACTATCATCGGATGAGAAAACGATGATAGAGATTTTCTTCAAAATCTCATCGATTTTTTTTTTGTCATGACGGAACGTGACAGTGGGGCTGTTCATAAGCTACGTATACCATGTTCAAAATCTACGTTTTGACCCGTTCCTCTCTCCGCGGAGATAAACGTCCATACATTTTTTTGAAGTTTATGCGAGCCGTAGACAATCGAAAGCCACACCCCCTTAAAGTGTCTAAGTGGCTTATGAGCAGGTAAGCTAATTTCATATTTTGAAAAGGTTAACCAAAACGCTGTCCAGACTGGAGAGTTATAACATGTTATAAGCCTATCTTGATGACATTTTTCTTGTCGATAATTATTATAACATGTTATAAGTCTGTAGTCTGAACATACTATAATACAGAATTTGTTTTTGATTCAGTTCAGACCTGGATCGGGTATCAAGATAGGGTCTGCTTGTTTTATGACAAACGTCAGGTTGATTGATTGTCAGGGCTATTCTGCGCGGCGTGTGAGGTGAAGTGACAGTGAAGTGATGGTGAAGTGACAATTGTCACCTCGGGTGAGGTGACTCTCCATTTGATTTGCACGGAGAGTCACCTCACCCGAGGTGACAATTGTCACTTCACAAGTGAGAGCGTGTCACCTCACCTCACACGCCGCGCAGAATAGGCCTGATTGTTTCTGTAACTTGGCTCGGGTTGAGGTTCGCACTGACGGAAAATTTGGGTTTACATGGGTTGCAACTGGTTCCAACCTGGATAGTAAACAAATTCGCTAAAAGCGTTGTTTAGGATGAATGCAAGTGATATAAAGAATACCGCAGTGATTCAAGTTCTGACCAACTTCAAATAGTGATCATCAGCATTGTTTAACTCGATTAGGCTTATATTCACAAAATAAATAAAATGAAAACTCTCCTTGGCAATGAACTATGTATCACTGAAATTTGAAGCTGGCCGAGCTTTAAATCATATTGACAATATATTAATAATGCAGATACATACAAGTCTCTCAACATTGGCCTCACTCATCTTTCAATTCCCTTTCAGAGGTCCACCCGAACCCACGACATGCCGCCATGGCTTCCAATGCCGCCTCGCCGCCAACGGCGACGGATTCACGGTGGATTTCCTCACTTCGCCGTCGGGATCCGGAGCTTCAACCAACACTGCCTTCAATCAATAATTCCAATCACCAAAGTACCTCGTCGCTTACGCACCAAAACAGTGTCGGTTACACCAGCTCAACCAATACACCAACGGAACGGCGCAGCAGTCGAAACAGTGGACAGAAGTCATCGCTAAGAAAAAGTCGATCGGTAGAACGAATTAGGGCCCGCAAGTTGGCCACTTCGAAGATCAAGGAACGGCCGAAGAAATCTTCCTCCGAGGAAGGGGGAGGTTCGGACGATCAGGAAGCCACTTCGGTGGAAGAAAATTCACCACAACAGCAGCACTCGCCAGTCAAGAGGATCGACAAGTCCAAGATCTTCTCTTCCAATGGGTATGAAACGCATTTGGTGGACACGCTGGAAAAGGACATGCTACAGAAGAATCCAAATGTGCAGTGGAATGATGTTGCTGGTTTGAATGAAGCGAAAGCAATTCTTCAGGAGGCTGTAGTGCTACCGGTCATTTTGCCTGACTTTTTCCGTGGAATTAGACGACCGTGGAAGGGTGTACTGATGGTGGGACCACCCGGTACAGGGAAAACTATGCTTGCGAAGGCAGTAGCTACGGAGTGCGGAACAACTTTCTTTAACGTATCCTCGAGCACCTTAACTTCAAAATATCGCGGTGAAAGTGAAAAGCTTGTACGACTACTGTTTGAAATGGCTCGATTCTATGCTCCCAGTACGATTTTTATAGACGAGATCGATTCCCTTTGTGCCTGTCGAGGCAGCGATTCGGAACACGAGGCTAGCAGGCGTTTCAAGGCGGAATTGCTCATACAGATGGATGGATTGAATGCTGCTAAGTGAGTGTACTTCTATTTTCAATAGTTTTTCGTTTCGTATGTCATTATCTATTTTTTTTAGCGATGAGAAGATCATAATGGTACTAGCGGCAACTAATCATCCCTGGGATATCGATGAAGCTTTCAGGAGACGGTTCGAGAAACGAGTCTACATCGGTCTTCCGAATGATAACACTAGAAAGGCACTGCTGGAGCTTTGTCTGAAAGGTGTGAATATGTCACCGGATCTGGATACGGAAACAATAGGAGACCAACTCAGAGGCTACACCGGATCTGACATTGCTAACGTTTGTCGGTATGTATCAGTCGGTGTCATTCTTACAATCTTTCAATTGACTTGCTTATACAATTTCTAGCGATGCCGCCATGATGGCAATGAGGAGGCACATCAATGGCCTGACCCCATCGGAAATCAAGATGATTCGACGGGAAGAGGTGGACTTGCCGGTTACGGCACAGGACTTCCAGGATGCGATGGCCAAGACGCGCAAGTCAGTATCGGCCAACGACGTCACCCGTTATGAAACGTGGATGGATGAGTACGGATCATGCTAGTGCTACATCTAAGCTCAAAGAGAAATTCGATGTCTCGCTTAGGACGAGACTCGAGATCTCAACTGTCACCAATGAAACACTCATCCGATAATTACGCTCATCCATTCGTCACTTTCTCTACCGCTGATCTCATGTGAAGTTACTTGTTTCCAAGGATCTGTTGTGTTCATTTATTACCTTAAGTATTTATTTAGCCTAAATATTGTAATACCTTTTAAATTTGTTACCGTCAACTAATATTCGTGGGAAATGGATATACTATCGATTACTAGCGAATATTAGTAGAATACAATTCTGCTGATCCCAGTTATGTGTAAGAACAGGCTACAATCTTGTAATATATTATCAATATTGTTGTTTTCTACAGTGGTATAGATAAATAAATTTGCTGAGATAAATCAAACACTGATGTGACGTTTTTTTTTAAATTATTGAATGCCTATTTATAGCAAGGGGAGTATGAAAGTTACGTAGGGTAAGAGTTTCCAATTTTTTGTTAGTACATACGCTGCGCTCAAGTCTATTGAAACTCATAGGGATTAACATGACCCTAATGTTGACCTTACGTTTCCTTATATTGGGCCTATAAATTCCGATATAAAACATGTTTTTCTGTCTTTCATAAGCAACAATAAATATTATATTGTGAAAGTTTGTTGGGTTGGGTTGGGACATCTTTAGTAGGTTGGGTTCATTGGATTAGGATTCACCTTGTTAAGTGATGCGAATGTCACTTTTATACACATGCTAATCAACTTTTAGCTGCAAAACAAAGCTATTAAAGTGAATGTGTCACTCATTTGATGGCTTCTACACAACCAACTACTCTTGTTGAATAACATAAACATCAAAAGTGTTTTTCAACAACTAAACAACCTTTACTCAGCTAATATATTGTGTTAGCGCTACTTTGGAAGCATTGTTACAGTCAGCTAGGTTTATTTTTAGACGTGTGCAGTTTTACAGCTTTTACTCTGCACCTTTACAAAGTTGAAGTAACTAGTCGAGAAAAGTGATTCATGTGCACTATTATAAAGCCTCTACTCAGCGTTTTGTTGTAGAAGGGCTTATTGATTGTTTTACATCAGTTCAAAGTGTGGGCGTATCACAGTTGGTAGTGTCAAGGATTGCCAATGCGGTCGTCTAGAGTTCGATTCCAGGTTCAATAAACAATATTTAACCCGGCTTCAAGAGAAAGCTGTGTAGTGATTATTGGGTAGCCGGGAAAAGGTTGAATAAGCGCCTTTCAAGTTCACACACAACTAAACAGCAGGATAAGAGCTGAATAGAAGCGTTAATGGATATGCAATAAAAGCTTATCCCAACCGGTCCCAACATCTATAAGTAGCTGACTAATCCAAGTAGTGTTGGCAAAATCAGAAATCAATTGATATTTTTCCGCTCTCAATATCACGCGTGAGCCGCCTCCATGGTCTTGCTTAATAGCTGCGCATTTACGGACTGAGCTAAGGAAAGCTCAAATTAGAAGCTAATATTTTTTGTCATGAACCGAATTTAGTAAACTTTGAATAGTTTAAAAGAACATTATTTTGGCTTCAGCTAGTTTTGTCCGTTGAACTTCAAGAAATTACAGTTTTTTTTAAATAAAATGCAGGGGGCGACCCCGGCGTAGTGGTTAACATCAATACCTCTTACGCCAAAGTCACGAGTTCAAGTCTCACCCCGGACAAGTCACGAATGACCCAAGAGTGCTAAAGTGAATATAAAAAAAATAATAAATAAATAAAAAAAATGCAGTCAACGATTTATAAGAACTGTTTAAACTTCATACAGACTAGCCCCATAAAGCCACAAATTATACTAATAAGTCTTGAATACTTCACCACCTGCCAACATTCTGCAAAATTTACAACTCTTTGAGCTTTCAACTTGAAGTTCTGAAGATCAACAGGACTTAAGTGAAATATTAGATTAGCTGGGGATCTTACTTCTTGATTATTGTGCCATTTTGGGAGAATATCTGAGAGACGCAATTTGAATTTTGAACAGTTAAAGATCTTTAGAATGTACTTCATCAGTCTTGACAAAACATCTTTTAAATACTTCCTTACCAATTTGCCATTTTGCGCGAATATCTGAGCGATGACATTTGACTTTTTGAACAGTTAAAGATTATCTTGATCAACATGTAGTATTGAAACATGAACCAGAGGACTTCATTGCAATTTATGATCAGCTGGACATCTTCCAAATTAGTCACATGATAGTATCTCTTCTATCAGTAATCTTGGGAGAATATATGGAAATGTTTTGTTTTTTTTAGCAGTTAAAGGTCTTCAGAATAACAATGGTTCAACACATATCGAGAGGACTTTATCGAAATCTTCAACCAGCTGGAGATCCTTCAAATAATTCCGGATGAACATGCCGTCTTGGAAGAATATCTGAGAAATGACATTTCAATTTTAATTAGTTCCAGATCTTCAGCATAAAACTTGGTCAACCTAACGACTTGAAACATATCCGTGAATATCAACGACGATCCCTAGATATCTAGGAAGTTTCCTGAACTTCTTCGTAGGTCCTTCACTTCCGCAATGTGTCATGAACTTAAAAGGAATTCTATGCACCCAAACATAGCTCCTTGGACTTTTTTGCAATCCATTAAGCTTATCTGAAGTTTACTGAGTCTCTATGAAGCTCCCTGTATTTTTGGTTAGTTACACACTGCTGGGATGTTTCGTCAGCTTCTACGAAGCTCCCTAAACCTCTTTGATTTTTTCCATTGCTTATAGAAACTACAACAGAATTAAGTTTACTGGGCATATTAAAATTCTTTTTAACTCATGCAAAGTTCCCTGAACATCATTAAAATTCCATGAGCAATTAAAAAGTTCTCTGAACATCTACAAAGTTCCATTAACTGCTAAACAAAATTTTACTTCTACGACGTTCAGTGAAATTCTTCCATGCTCCATAATTATTATTTTATCCAAGCTCTCTTGATTCGACCAAGGTCTCCGAACACCCATGAACTTCTCCAAACTTCAGGGAAGACAATATTCTATGTCTTTTTTTTTTTGGACGTGTGGGTTCGATTCCCACCTGTAGGTAGTGGATTTATTTCCCCATTTTCGCAACATATCTCCCCACATAAATACATGTTCTTGCCTTCTAGTATTGTTTCCTAACAAGTAAAAATAGTTTGACTCATCATTAATCATTTACCCTTGCATTAATCATTTACCCAAAGTGGATGAAGATCTTCGATGTTTTCTGATTTTTATTTTTCAAATTTCTCTGCACTTGTACGTAGTTTACTAAAGTTCTACGAAGTTCGTTGAGCTAATATAAAATTTGTTGAACTGCTATAAACTTCTGAAAAGTTGGCAGAACTATTACGCAGTTATTTGAACATCTACGAAGTTTTCTGATGATCTACGAAGTTTCTTGAAGTTTTACAACGTTCCCTGAACTTTTACGAAGCATCCCGCATTTGAACGAAGTTCTCTGAAATCAAATCAAGAGAACTTGGACGAATTGCCCTATACAGAGGTGAATCAACATTTAGGCTAAAAACCTCTGTAATAAAGAAAAAAAAATATCCTCGACATGTCCGATATTCTCTTGAATTTCACGAACTTCTGGAAATACTCTGTTATATAAATTTGAAATATAGAACAACTTTTTCCATCTGCACATTTTAAAGTACCGTTGAACACATGTGAGCCTTCGTCGATCTCGTTGAAGATTTTTTTTACTGAATTGTTCATAGCGGTCGTAGTGGTTTGTAGTGTTATTGAGGGTTCGATGGCCTAGAGGTGCTGCCACTTCTCGTTCTAATCACAACCACATCATTCCTTTATTTAACATCGGTCTCTGTTCCGCAATCTAGTGCCAATCACCGACGGACATCGAATGCCATCCATTGCTGGCAATCGAATATGCAGAAAGGCAGCTTCCACACCTGCGTAGAATGTTGTACCGATTCAATCACACATGGGCCGGGACCAACGGCTTGGCTTTCCTTCCTTTCCGAACGTGACCAGAGATTGTTATGCCTCAGAAAAATCCCATCGACCTCGGCTGGGATCGAACCCAGATCCATTGAGGTGAGAAAGCAGTCACGCTTACCACTACACCACCGGCGCCGGCAAATGATTTAACAATTCGATACATGTAAAATAGTTCCATGTCGCCGGACTTGAACGAACTTGTTCGTAATGGTTTGTTGTTATGTAATTAGCAGCGACCCGTACGGCCGTGTTTATACACTGGAGTCACTTTTTACGCGGGGGATACGTGCCGCGTAAAAAATGTGCAAAACAAAATCGCGCAAATTCTGAAATCCGCGCAAAAAAACCGCGTAAAAAGCGACTCCACACAGCAAAAAAATAATTTTGATATCACGTCAAAGTGGATGCACTACAATCATGTCGGAAATATGGTGTAATATTACTTGCTAAAAAGGACAAAATTATCATTAATACAATGCATGAACTGACATTACGCTGTTTTTACTGCATTTGTTTATTTATGTGGTCATAAAAATTACATGAAATTTTCGACATGTTTGTAGTGCATCCACTTTGATGTGATATCAAAATTATTTTTTTGCTGTGCAGTGTATAACGATGAACCGCATTAATTCCGAAAACCGCGTAAAAAGCGACTCCAGTGTTTAACAATGAACCGCGTAAATTCCGAAATCCGCGTAAAGAACCCGCGTAAATTCTGAAATTCGCGTAAAAAAACCGCGTAAAAAGCGACTCCAGTGTATACCACTTGACTCAGCTCGACGAGATCGGAAAATGTTTGTGTGTGTGTAACGAAACAATGTAAGGCGTTTTGTTGTACCGAATTGAACGTAATCACCACCAAATGGAAGGTTAACCGGTTCCGGAAATATGACCAGAACATGTTCTCCACAATACCCGTAAGACTAGAAATTACCTGAAACGTGTCATGCGACACTTCAACTCATATTAGAAATCTAAAACAAGCTCAATGGCAGACAAACTGAGGATCTAGGTCCCCATTGGCCTCATCCGGACATGTCCAGATATCTCCGGGGAAGTGGCCAATTTCTGAATAGGGTCAAAACTAGTGATGCATCAAATATTCGGCCGCCATAGTATGCGACCGAATACTTAGGCCGAATATCAAGCTTAGCAGTCTCAAAATGTCACTCAAACACATTGTCAGCCACTTATTCGGTGGAAAATGGCCGAATATTAGTTAACATTTTGGTGTAAACGCCGAATACTTGGCCGAATAACACTATTTGTACAAGTACTGATAGTCTAGTGATCAAAGTATGGGTTTAATGATCGCAAGGTTCGAATGCAGTCTGTTGCTTTTATTTTTTATATGTATTGGTTTAAAACTAAAAGTTAAACTCATGATTTTAACTCGGTTGATTCATGATTTTGGGAATCTTAAGTGTGTTACGGAAACATAACTCATATCATGAATATTATTCATAACATGAAAATACGCTATGTTCATGAATTCACAGCAAAAAATTAATTTTGATATCACATCAAAGTGGATGCACTTCAACCGTGTCGAAAATATAGTGTAATATTACTTGCCAAAAAGGACAAAATTATCATTAATAGAGTGCATGAACTGACATTACGCTGCTTTTACTGCAGTTGTTTATTTTTGTGGCCATAAAAATTACATGAGATTTTCGACATGATTGAAGTGCACCCTCATGGATGTAATATTAAAATTTATTTTTTGCTGTGGAATCATTTCGGATTTTTTATTTGTTCCCGTGCACCTAACTGCAAGGACGTGGCTGGCGCTTTTATTTATCATTATTGTATGAAGTCACTGAAACTTGTTGAAATTAAAGTGAACGATAGTATCCAGCCACATTCAGTTGATTCACGGGAAAAAATCCGATTCCATTATCATGAACAAAAAATCATGAAATCAAAAAACTTGCCAACCCTTGAAATCATAACAATGATTCATGATTTCGTTATGGAAATTCATGATTTCATAATGCAGCGGAATCATGACCGCTTCAAGCGTTACCTGAAAAACCGTGTTCACTGCACTACATAGGTATCTCTTATACGCCTTTTGCCTTCCTTCTGATACAAGTATTGATAGTCTAGTGGTCAAAGTATGGGTTTAGTGATCGTAAGGTTCTTGGTTCTAATCCAGTTTGATGATTTATTTTATTTTTTGGAGGCGAACCAGCGTAAGGCTGAAAGCCTCCTAAATAAAGCTAAATAATAATAATTATTTTATTTTTTTACATGTTTTGGTTTAAAAACTAAAAGTTAAACTCATGAATTTAGTTCATGATTTTAACTCGGATGATTCATGATTTCCGGAATCATGGGTGCGTTACGCAAACATAGCTCATGATATCATGAATATTATTCATGGTGTATTTTCATAACATGAAAATACGCTATGTTCATGAAATCATGAGTCATTTATCTCATTTCGGATTTTTGATTTGTTCCCGTGTTGTTTTTTCATTTTTACTGATTCTGATCAATTATGGAGAGAAACTATTGATATGTGCAATCAGTCTAAGCCAAGCTAAGCTAACCTAATGTGGTGTTCACATCTGTGCGGATTTGCTAGCGCTAGTATACTAGCCAACTAGCCCAAATTTCAGTAGCTCCTGAAGTCTCATGCTGGTAGACGTAGATGCTCTGTTCACATTATGCTGGCTACATTTTTGTACAGAGCTAGTACACTAGCGCTAGCAAATCCGTACAGATGTACACACCACATAAACATCAAAATGGGTTATACAAATACTGTCACAAGTTGTAGGATTCCTTTCATCTTTTCAAGAGTGCACGTTATTATTAAACGTATGACTTTACAATTTTCGGTCTGAAGACCATTTTGGCCGGACAATCCATTCAACCTAACGTTATTCTTCTCAATTAAAAATTTGGCATTTGATGACAAGCGTTAAATTCCTGGTATCCAACTCATAACTAAATAATAATAAGAAGAAGATACATACATAGAAGACAAAACAGCAGATGATTACATAGTTGCGTTGCACCTCGGTTCGTCGCTTTGGACCATTGATGTCTTCGCCTCCTTTCCTCTCTCCTCATGCTTGCTTTCATGATAACGATGGAGGCGCAGGTCACTTCACCTACTATGGCTCACTGTTTTGGATTAGGTGCGTACAGCTGGGATGGAGAAGCAGACTCGAAAACATATGAATGTCAAAAGGAGCCAGAATCAAGCTGTCACGAACTGTAGATGATACTTTTTTTTTTACAAATTTTCATGACAAGAAGAACAAGTGTTGAAAATAATAGTGGGCACCTTGGAAGATCGGGGCAAATAAAACGCTTAGTTAATATATTTGCCACATGCTACAAAGCTGTAATATTTATATATTTATGGAATACACATCAAAATACAATACATTACACCCGGAGATGAACCAGCGTCTGGCTGAAAATCTCCTTAATAAAGACAACCAACCAACCAATACATTACAGTACTCACAATTTCGGTGTTTTCTCGCATTGGAATAGCCAACAGAGTGATTTGGTCTTCCAATGCGTCCGTTCCGTCGCTTGCTTTCACTGATCTATTGTGACTGTGATCATTGACAGCACGGGCGTGTTTGAGAAAACCCCGAAGAACGAAAAACAAACACACAACAATATCACAAGGGGTTCGTCGAGCGGTTACAAACGCAACAACACACAGCAAAAAAATAATTTTGATATCACGTCAAAGTGGATGCACTACGATCATGTCGAAAATATGGTGTAATATTACTTGCTAAAAAGGACAAAATTATCATTAATACAATGCATGAACTGACATTACGCTGCTTTTACTGCATTTGTTTATTTATGTGGTCATAAAAATTACATGAAATTTTCGACATGATTGTAGTGCATCCACTTTGATGTGATATCAAAATTATTTTTTTGCTGTGCAAGTATACAATGTATTCAGTGTGTGCTATATGTTTTTCCCTCCCTGATGTACATATGCTCTGACAAGATGTGCTCTTCATAAAAACAAGGGGAAAGCTGGTTATGGACTCCTGTATTGCACAATTATTTGGATTAAATTTAAATCAATGCTTCAACATTTGATGACATTTCTGGAGGCAGAAATCCAGGGTCAATGACTGGATTCGAATTGAATCAACCGAGGTATTCAAAGGTAGGAAGACCCTATACCAAGCATGATTTTCCACAGCAAGCCAAAATAGTTTTTACTCAACCAGCCAAAAAAAAAGGCTTTGCAACTCCATCTAACTGCAAAAGACGAAAGTTGAAGGATGTGGGATTTTCTCCCCATTGGCGATAAAGGCGTTATTTCATCCTTTGCAGTGATGGAAAAGTTTGCAAAAAATCACTATGACTCACGATTTTTTCCCTTGGTGAACTTCGTGAAATATCGCGAACTTTTCCAACACTGATCCTATGCATGTCACTTCACTTGTGAATAGCCTCGAAAAGCGTTAACAAGTCGATGCAGTATATGTCGACTTCTCTAGATCATTGGACAAAGTTCCACATACATTGACTGTGGAAAAACTCAAATGCATGGGATTCCCGGTATTTTCTAACAGCGCCGGTGGTGTATTGGTAAGCGTGATTACCTCTCACCCCAGCAGGCCTGGGTTCAATCCCAGTCGGCGCCGCCGGGATGTTCTGAGGCATAACATCTCTGATCACGCCTTCCTTCGGATGGGAAGTAAAGCCGTTGGTCTTCGGTTCATGAGTTGATGGATCGATAGGTAGGGTCCAGGTGTGGGAGCTGCCTTCCTGGCACGTCGGTAGCATTGGTGCTCAGCACGGAAAACAAGATCGACGGAAAAAAACAAACCAAAGGGATTCCCGGTATGGCTCGAATCTTGTCTACCTGTACATACACACTATGAAAAATTCATGTAAATTTAGGTGCTCTGAGACTGACATATACGAGCGTCAATTTTGACATAAAATTGAGTCATAATAGACGCGAAATTCAGCTCAATCAAACGTACTTTTCGTCGAGTAAAAAACATTTCAGTCTTGGAGCACTTAATTTTACATGGCATATTTGTTTACGTCTCATCCTTTATGTGGAAGATGGATTCCGTCACGTGTAAAATTAGGTATTTCTAAGTGTGTAGAGCTTTTATGCGGCTTGGAGGAACCTCCTCTGAACATTTCTATACAGAGCTGGAAAAGGGGCCTATCTGCTTTGATCGATTCTCTTCACCGACTTTCTCTTTTGATAACCACGGCTATGCAAACAGTTTTCGTGCTAATTTTGCCACATAGCATGATAAAGGAGGTTTGAGGCCGCGGTAAAAAGTTGACGTGTTTTGTTTTTGCAGCTGTAGTTTTTCGAATGAAGTTTTATGATTTATGCAATTTTCAAACGCGAGTGATGATTTTAATAGTGTTTTTAAGTGTTCGTGATTCAGACAAAAATCCGGAACCGATTCGCGGGCAAAACGGGTACCTCTAGAGTGCTTGAAAAACCTGGGTGAAGTGCATTAGAAGAAGAGTGAAAATAGCGCATAGGGTAGAGCGCTACTTCGTCGTAATCGCCCATTTCCGTTCTATCGATCAGAAAAGATCAATAATATCAATGATTTCACCGTGCACAAATCAATAATAGGTTTGTTCCGATGCGCTAGTTCATTAGCTACAACATAAACCCTGTTAGAGCGCATTGTATGAATATTTACGCTCATTGTTCTCAAAACAAAAGAAGCGCTCCTAGCGAATCCCCTTTTTCTACGTTTATCCGTAGGACGAAGAAAATCTAATGGCGTTTCAATGCGTTAGGACGGAATTGAAACTCGTAGAACGAATTTAGAATCAAGAAGCAGTGTTAGATTTTAGACAATATCTCATCAATTTGTGATTCTTTATCAAATCAAACGGTACGTATGGAAAGGTGAATAAATTTGCAAGTCATCTTTGACAGAAATATTCCATTTTTTGTTTAAATTCGTTCAGAAAAGAGAGGTAAAGCGCGGGTTGTGCTTAGTAGGACGGAAATTAGATCAAAAACCCTACTTGCAAAGAATGAGAGAAGGAAGTTTGGTGACGGCTTTGGATAATATTGAGCAACTGGTGGAGTCTGGTGAGACTTTTCCATTTGGATTTCTATACAATTTTTAAAACAATTTTGATGAACTGAAATCGAATACGGGGATTCAAGAAGAGATACGAAAAACATCGAAAAGTGATAGAGAAAGAGAGAGAAGAGTATTCCACTACAGATGCCGATTGTTCAACAGGAATTAAACGAAAATCGAGATGACAAAGATTCAGCAGCAAGGACACAATACATAAGCGGTGAGATCTAACTGATTACAACTAGATATAAAAATATGAAATGCATCCTACTAAATACGTGCCATCTACAAAGCAGGAATTGATTTGATGATGGAAGTGTACACGCAGTACCAAAATACATTTTATATCGGTACTACGTGTATGTGGGGCTTGTTGTAAGTGAAAGTAACCTCGGAATGGACGTGAGTGACCAGGCATTCTGAAATGGGTTACTGAATCTCAACAGAGCTATCACCTTTCAACTTCCGGACTAAAAGTGTTTGCAATGGGACCAGTATAAGATAATAATATATTATATTGCAAACATTTTTCTTCCATAAAAACACTGCCGGACAGTGGAAGTTGGATTGTACACAGATAAAAATTCTGAATTTTTAAAATAATTTAAAATAATTATCGATACATTCCGTTTAACTAAAACACGCTACGATTCAAAGTAAAAAAGAACTCAATTTTCAGTTAATAGTACTCAACCGTTATGTTTTCACCATTGGGTACTTTTAACTTAATTTTGGATGAAAATCATAGCAACCTGCACTGTCATCGACGCTGTCATTTGTTTGTGCTCCATCGCCTCCGTTTCTGCTCAATTAGTCCTCGCATTAGTCTTCGTTAGTGTTTGGTACATATCCCGCATAAACATAAGATACGCCTAACCACCAATTCAGGATATCATCCCAACTCTATGCGGTATGATCGTACCATCTATGATATCGTTTGTGTATGGTATCCGTAGGTGGTACACAGTTCGAAAAGTAGTGTAAATTTCTGTTCAATATGATGCACACAAATGGAGCGTCATATATCATATAAGTTTACATTATATATCATGTAAAGTTCTAGCACAATTCATGCAATGTAGCAAATATTGTATACAAAAGCCCATCTTTGTAAACAACATTGTTTACAAGTTGCTCGGTTGTGTGAAATCAAATTTAAGTTTACGTGAATGAATGTTTACATCACAATTAAAATTCAGAATTTTTATCTGTGTAGTGATAAAAAAAAGTTGCAACGAAATCCGGTTGGATGCTTGGTGGGATGGTTGGCTATTTTTCACCTATTCCATTCGATTGATCGTTAGGTAATTTTTACTCGATGGATTCTTCATCAGGATTACTCAAAATTGAGTTTTCTTGTTTAACTTAATTTTACCTACACAGATAAAAATTCTGAATTTTAATTGTGATGTAAACATTCATTCACGTAAACTTAAATTTGATTTCACACAACCGAGCAACTTGTAAACAATGTTGTTTACAAAGATGGGCTTTTGTATACAATATTTGCTACATTGCATGAATTGTGCTAGAACTTTACATGATATATAATGTAAACTTATATGATATATGACGCTCCATTTGTGTGCATCATATTGAACAGAAATTTACACTACTTTTCGAACTGTGTAGCCCCACTGAAGCCACGTGTTGAGTGAAAGGAACTTAATTTTGGGTACTTTTTTCTTACCGTGCGGAGTCCACCAAGGGAGTCATTACTTTTCGTGCTATTTGTGAACGATCTTTGCCAACTCATCAAATCACCGAAGTACATATATCAAGACCAACAATTGAAATGGCCTTAACTCCATTTTGTAAACAAACCTTGTAAGGCCATTTTCTCGCGAACCGAAACCTTCATTCGCAAACCTAAACCACAATCGGGTAGAGGAGAGTTTCCCCTACCTGATAATTATGTTGGTTTGCCTTTGCGGACTTTGGTTCGCGAGAAAATGGCCTTACAAGGTTTGTTTAAAAAATGGAGTTAAGGCCATTTCAATTGTTGGTCTTTATATGTTCGCTGATTACCATACATTTTTCCGTGAAATAACGGAAATATCACGGATTGCTGTGTCCTCCAATTGGATATTGACGCTCTTCTTGGATGGTGCTCATTGAACGAAATGAAAGTGAATGTTCATAAATGTAACGTTATTTCATTTAACCGATTAAGGACTACTGCTATCATCGATTATAAAATGAATGCTTTAAAAGTCAGCCGAGTGTCATCAATCAAGGATCTTGGAGTAATTCTTGACAGTAAACTGAAATTTACCGAGCATGTAGCAGCAAGTACCGCCAAAGCCTACGCGATACTGGGATTCATCAAACGCAACACGCAACACGCAACACGCAACAGTTTGATGATGTCTATTGCCTAAAAACATTGTATTGCTCTCTGGTGCGAAACATATTGGAATATGGCGTTCTAGTAAGGGCACCGTATCATGTCACGCTTTGCTTTCATATTGAAAAGATTCAGCGAAACTTTGCAACATACGCTATACGACTGCTACCCTGGAACAGCGCTGTCGTCCTTCCGCCTTACGAAGACCGCTGAGAACTGATTGCTCTTTCCACATTGGTGGATAGGCGGATACTTCTGCAACGATTGTTTATATTCGACATTCTGAGCAACAATGTTGATTGTGCTGAACTTCTTGGACAGCTTAATTTCAATGATCCTGTTAGACATATGCGTCAAAATGATCTTCTCCCTATCTGTCAACATCGTACACTCTACGGACAATATATTCCACTTGATGTTTGCTGTCAACGTTTCAACGAGTCACGTGACAGTTATGATTGTAATATTTCGAAAAACGTTTTTTAAAAATAGGATTAGCAATAGTTTAAGGAATGAAGCTGTCTGTACGTTTTATATACGAAGACAAGTAAATAATAAATAAATAAATTTTAACTAATACTCGACTCACCAATATTGAAACAAAGTAAGCAATGGATTGTGGATTCACAAAAAAATTGTATCAACGCTTTTCCGCTTTTGTTTACAACAACTTTATTTGTCCTCCCTCCTAAAGTTTTAACTTTTCTACTGCATTCATAAGAACAAGTTGAATAACATTACTCACAATAAATATCATTTTGCTTTGTTTATATTTTATTTTCCTCCAGTGTAGCATTCCTATTCATTGAATAAATTTCGCCTCTTTCTTTTGCGTTTTTTTTTCTGAAAATATATCCATGCGCCGCTCCGCTGGTTGGCTTTTCTGCAAATATCTCTTTTCCGGAGAGTAGCATTTCTACTCCCCTCTCCTAGTCCGTTTGGTTGCTTTTACGATTCAACACTGTGTGTGTATGTGTGTGTGTGTTGATTAAGCTCTTCGCGGATGTCATTTCTTACTTTTAAACTACATTGAGCTTGGTTGGTATATGGCTAGCTTGTTTTGCATTAACTGTTGCGTCATCAAAATTATTGAAAATAAATTTCAGTTCACTCAACAAATTTAACTTCACGAGTTCTATGAATCATTGTAAAAATTGTAAAATTAAAGGCAAAATTAACTGTATTCTATTGAAGGTCTGAGACAGACTTTTTATTTCTTTCGTTCGTATGTGTATTTTCGTCTTGAGAAATGTGGATAAAGGATTCGCGTTCGAGTGACAGAAATGGAGCTTTATTTGCGGTCTTTTATGTTGGTGTAATTCAAAACGTTTTGAGTTATGTCTTCTGATCACAAGAACTATGTATTTCGGGTCATGGTTCTAATCATATTTTTTTCTGTTTTCGTCTTTCTGCTCTACAAACATCGATGGGAAACTTTTCTTCACTAGGTGACATATATTTGCGTTCTTCTTCCAGGAAAGCAGAGATAGCAATAAGTTGAATTCGCTACGTAGATAAAGAGCACGATCTGCCTATCGAATCGTTGAATGGTGAAACTGGCGCGTTAGAAAGATGTTGCTTTGAAGTACATTGCATTCGTCGAAAAATATTGTCTTTCAAATCTTTTGTATTCCTGTGTGCAGCAGCTGATGGTTGCACTTCGGATTACTGTTCCTTCCTCAGTGTTCCACGACCTTTCCATGCCTTGATCAGGTTCCAGGCGAAGAACAGTGAGAAGAAATGCACCTGCAGCGCCAGCAGGACAAATCCGTACCACAGCAGTCCGTATGGATAACCCTAGATGTGCGAGAAAGCAAGTATAACAAAACACACACACACAAACACCAAAGCAACAGTGTGCAAGGATTATAAGAGCAAAGTTTCATCGATCGATTAGTGGGATCTTGAGCGTCACTACGTAAGCTGCAAATTGGTACTAACAATTACCTGCCAGACGAAGATGTCGGTATCTTCCAGTTCGGTGCCTTCCTCCAAGCTGATGTACTCCAGCACATCGTTCATGTAGTAGATGAGGCAGTATAGAAGCGGAACAAAGGCAACTGTGCTTATACCGACCATATACTTCTTCATGTCGTTTATCCGATTGCGGCGAGCCGCGGAGAGTCCCACGAAGGATAGGAAAACCGACAGGCACCAGAAGTACTCCCACCAGAGTGGCTGTGGGATCTGAAGCTCTTCTATTTCCAGGATGAAAATGTCCAGGCGATCCAGGATGTCGGCGGACAATTTGAGTAACATCACGAAGAACAGTAGGTAGTGAAAGAAAATGCAGTATTTTAACCGGGCCTTGTTGAGTGCGCTGTAAAGGAAAGGGTCCGTTGTTTATTTGAAGGTATGTGGAATATGCAATGGCACAGTTATCAAGCCTAGCTGGCGCCGGTGGTGTAGTGGTAAGCGTAACTTTGAGAAACCCCAATGGGTCTGGGTTCAATCCCAGCAGAGGTCGGTGGGATTTTTCTGAGGCATGAAAATCTCTGGTCATGTCTTCCTTCGGAAGGGAAGTAAAGTCGTTGGTCCCAGCTCATGTGTGGTTGAATGGGTGCGATATCCTACGAAGCTGCCTTTCTGCACATTCGAGGGCCGTCAATGGATGGCAATCGATGCCGTCGGTGATTAGCACTAGATTGCGGAACAGAGACCGACGATAAATAATAAAGGATTGAAGCTATTAAGCTTCTAAAATCAGAGCAAAATGGTGAATTGTTAGAAGGACCAGTTTAAAAAAAAGTTGGGTTTCCCACAGTAATTTACAAATACACTTCAAATGGTTTGTGCAAATTTCAGTTTTCGATCAAATGAGCTGTACACAATGAATCTTAAGTTTATGAATTTGGACAGGGATGCTCGCGTTCAGAATCACAAAATTGCTAAAATTTCTTCTTTTTCGCAGTATATCGTATGATATTTAGATAAGAAGGTCAGTGGTGGTCATATTTAGTGTCCCCAGGAGCACAAAAGCCACATCTTGACAAGGTCCGGGTACCTCCGATTTTTAACTTTGGCTAAAACCCCTCATGCGTTTAATCAAATCACATGAGAAACCAAATTTTTGAGAGTTCGTAACATGCATATTGCCGGTATAACTGAAACGTTCCTTAAACCTGATCATAAGTATAAAAGGGACGTAAACTATTTCATTTATCGAAATGACCGTCTTGATGGAGCCGGTGTTAGCGTTGCCATCATTGTATCATAGACGCATCAAACATCAAATTATTTCTTCATTTGAAACCAACGTTTTTGAAACTTTGGGAATTTCTGTCGAAACCAAATTTGGACAACTATCGTTTATAGATGTCTATTTGCCATTCCAATGCGTAGAACAGCAAAGAATATTCTCAAGGGTGACCTTCAGAAACTTACCCGTCATAGGTCTAAATTCTTCATTATTGGTGATTTTAATGCAAAACACCGCTTATGGAATAATACTCAAAGAATGCTGTTTCATGATTGTTCTGCAGGTTATTACACTATTCAATATCCAAACAGCCCAACATGATTTTCTTCTGCAAGAAATCCCTCAACTATTGATTTGGTCTTAACTGGTACATTCCAACTTCGGTTCTGATCACCTTCCAGTAACTTTTGAAATATCCCAAGAAAATAATTTATAATCCCCACTGCTCTACTTTCAAATACCATAGAGCTGATTAGGAGCAATATCGAACATTTATGGAACATAACTGCGATCCAAATATTCCTTTGCAAATCAAAGATGATGTTAATTATGCTCTTGAATCACTGACTACTTCTGTCTGCCTCAGTACCAAAATTCGAAGTTAATTTCGATTCAATTATAATGGACGACAATCTTTAGCTCTTGATCCGTTTGAAAAATTTCCGTAGGTGATAATAGCAGAGAACACGCGATCCTGTCATTACAATTATCGGGCGAGATTTGCAAAAACAAATTAAAAAGCGATTCTCTGCTCTGAGAAACAAAATTTTTGAAAATAATATTTCGAAATTGGACCCGAGTTTCAAACCCTTTTGGGAGCTCACAAATATTTTAAAAAAACTCAAAAGTTTATTCCAGCGCTTAGAGAAGGGGGTAAAATTTTGAAAACAAATTCAGAAACTTGCTAAGTAATTCGAGAGTTACCATAATTTCAGTTTAGGTCTTACTAATCGTATTGAGAATCAGGTTGCTCGGGATTATCTGAATATTTTCTCTCGGGAAAATATTTTTGATGATTCCTGGGATGATTTGGACGAAGTAACTAAAAAGTTTTAAAATATGAAAGCTCCAGGTGATGATGGAATTTTCTATATCCTCATCAAAAAACTCCCAGAGAGTACCTTGTCTTTCTTGACAAAAAATATTTAACAGATTTTAACAGATCCGATTTTCAAGCCGGATAAAAAACTAGCTGAAGCTACTAGCTACCGTCCAATAAGTTTGCTTTCATCAATAAGTAAACTTTTTGAAAAGATGATTTTAATGATCTAATGCTTCACATCAATACCAACTCAATTTTTGCAGATGAGCAGTTTGGATTTCGCAATTTCCATTCGAATACTCATCAATTCTTTTTGTTACTTGATTTCCATTTTCCGTCGATCTTGCTTTCCATACTGAGTACCGATGCCAGAGAGTCAGCTCCCACACCTGGACCCTACCTATCGATCCATGGACGCATGGACCGGGGACCAGTTATTCAAAAAATCACTTGGGAACCCTGGCAGCGTTTTCAAATTGTCAACATCTATGATGCAAGTTCAAATTATAAGTAAATTATGCAAGTTCAAATGATAACTAAATGTTGCAAGTTCAAATGGCAACTAAATGTAAATGTAAAGTTGATGTTGCATTATTGTGAACCACGGAAAACTAAGAATTCAGGGAAAATCTGGAAAGTCATGAAAAGTCTGGTCTAGACAAAAGATTTTCTGGATGGTACATATAATTTTGAAAGATTCCAGATAAGCCTGGAAGGTTGCGAACGCTGTGAAATAAATTCGAACGTTAGGTATCATAATACTCCGAATACCGGAGAGTCCATTAATGCGGATATTAAATTTTTAATTTATTTTTACTTCTAATTGGCATCATAATAAACATGGGGGCATGTTAAAATTTAGGTGAGTCCGGATTTATGGAATAAACGTCCAGATTTCAGTGCATTACGGTAACAGGTCTTTACATCGAGCAGATTATCGAGCTATTCAGTGAAAACACCAAGTAGATAAACCCTTTTATCTGATCATGAACCGACGCGTTCTAATGCATTTGCTAGTAGTTTCAAATGTGCAATTTCTAACGCACGTGGTCGGCATCTGCAACACCGCTGTATGTTTATGCTTCGCAGCATCTGCTTTGTGTACCAATCGTTTGGCTGTAAACAAGAAAGACGATAGCTACTATCCAAAATTTAACCACTTCGCAATGCCATCTAAACATAGCCAAGGGAGGCAATAATACACAAACCCATATCACCACACAGCATACACGTGCGTCTCGACGAACACGCGATGGTAGTAGTAAGCGGGCGAAAAAGTATAGCAACATGACAGTTCTCCACACTTCAAATCTACCATAAAACGTACATACCTTTACACGATTAACTTCGCGTAGCATAACTACTAATATATGCAACAATAATACTGTCACTTTCAGCAAAACACCTATGCAAAAATATCTTCTTCCCAACTTCCATTGATTGCTCGCTTGTCTATTTTTATTCGAGCGATTTGCGAGAATCGATTTGCTGAAGAGTCGCTAAACCACTTTTCTATGAAGCACTCACAGCTCATTTTGAATGCGCTATTGCTCACTGGCACCAGATCGGCTTATATCACAACATTAACGGCTACAGTGTCCCCCCAAGTACCTGTCCGAAGCTGGTGAACGGAAGGAAAAAAATATTAACCTGATTTGGTAATGTGCGGCCACACGTTGCCTGTGCTCGAAATCAGCACCGTCCGTGCCGATTACCATTGGACCTCCACGGGATGCCATCGTACTGTGTACCGTCCGGGTTGGCGCTCAAATCCTCTTCGAACTCCTTTTTCCCCGTTCGCTGCTACTCGGTTGACCAATGTCAGGATTCTGGAGCGCGATTTCGTTCAGGGAAAAATTCTTTCACCACTTTCACTACTGCTCGATCGTTCTCTCACAACATCACACATCCACTGTGTCGTGATGATCGCCGCCCGTGACACCCGCACACCACACTACTTTATTGTACACGTATATCTGCTGCTGCTGCTGCCGCTTTTGACAGCTGTTGGCTATGTTGGCTTTTTGGTGGCAGTGGTGCTAGATTGGGTTTCTTGCTGTAATAATATGGCGATTTGATTAAATTTAGTACTATGAGCATTTTTTTTGTATCGGTAACAATAATGTTGCAAAGAAGTATTAATATTTATAGCAATAATATAATTTATGATGAAGTAACATCAGTTATCACTTTCCAGTTGAAGGTCAACGTTTAGTTTTTCTTGTGGTCTAGTTGCACACTTATTGTAGTACTGTTGTGGCAACTGTTCCATGTTTCATTCGAACAGAAGTTGCTGCATGTGGTTGTGACTATTGAAGATAGAATTCGACAGTGAGCATGCATAAGGGCGAATACGCGATGATCCATTCTCTTCATCGACTTTCTCTTTGCATTGCTACAGCTAAGCGAAACAATTTTCTAGAATTTGTTCAATGCAGAGTAGTAACAGGTTGTATTGGCTATCAAAAGCAACAGCAAACGCACCGAGAAACGTTAAATCTAGCGAGTTATTAACAAAAGAGAAAATCGACGAAGAGAATCAATCATTGCGTATAGGCCCTTATGCATGCTCACTGTCGAATTGTATTATTTGTAGTAGTACAGTTATCATTCAATACTTTATTTTGACAGCTTCATAATCATCCCAACTATCGAATGGTATTAGATTGGGATGACGTTGCGTCCAAACTCCAGTCCTAATTAACGATGACTGTAGTTGTAGTTTAATGACGAGTTGCTTCGTGAGTTGAGAAATATGAGTAACAGTAGATACATATTCAACAGAAAAAATCATTATCTGCAAACCCGGATGGTGTCTGAAATATAACTTGCGGTTGTTTGCTTCGAGCGAATTTAGTTTTTATAGCGACTATGGTTCTGATCTTGAATAAATTAGAAGTAACTTAATTAAACAACCAGTTTTACAGCTGCTCACAAAGCAAACTTTTTAAGGAAAACTTTTACAGTTTGCAGCCAGAAAATGTACAAGTTTTTTTTTTTTGGAAAACAGGAATCTCGTAGGCTTTTTGTTCAATTTTACTAATACTTCTGTCCACGATAAAAAAAAAAATTAAGAAGGAATCATGTGCATCATATTGAACAGAAATTTACACTAATTTTTAGAACTGTGTAGACACTAATAGCGAATTCGTTTATTATTCAGTTCCAACCTGGATCGGGTATCAAGATTGGGTCTGCTTGTTTTCTAGCAAACGTCAGTTTGATCGTTTGTTTTTAAAACCTGGCACGGGTCGAGGTTCGCACTAACATAAAGTTCGGGTTCGCACGGGTTGGAACTGGTTCCAACCCCGATAATAAACGAATTCGCTATAAGTGCCGTTAATGCCGAGTGGTAATTTTCTGCCGAAAATTTATCGATATTAGAGCCAAATTGGTCGAAAGTGGAAAATTGATAGAGGAAATCAGGAGATGCTAGCGCCACGTAACGGCGACGTTCCCACTTATATTTACACAAGTTTCTGGTGGAAGTTGGACGTCTGTTCTTTTTGTTCTTATGTCATATGGGCCGCTTGCATGTGTCGGTCACAGAACACCGGAAGTTACATGCCTTTTCGTGATCCTGGCCATACAAAAGTTGCTGTCTTGAGCGAAGTTGTTCAGGTGACCAAGTCCTTTCGAATGGTGGTCATATTATTTCAAAAATTTCTCACTACGCGGCACTAGTGTTCACATGAGCTTCCTGTATAAGCTGTGTCTCAAAATCTTGGCCTTATAGAAGGTTAATGTCTTCAGCAAAGTTGTGCAGGTGATTATGTCCTTTTGGATGGTAATTATATTAGTTCAGAACTCTCTCACTACGCAGCGCTAGTATGTATGTGAACTTCTTATATAAACTGTATCTCGGGAGCTGTCTTCAGCAAAGTTGTTCAGGTGACCAAGTCCTTTCGGATGGTCATATTATGTCAGAAATCTCTCGCTATACGGCACTAGTGTGCACATGAACTTCCTTTTCCTTAATATGTTATGTCTCGAAAGCTTGCCCATATAAGATGTTGCTGTGCAATGTGAGAACAGGAACTGGAAAAAGGGATGACGTATAGAGGCTGGAAATCAATGCCAGACTACATTTTGGAATCCAAGATGGTGGCCATCGGTTCAAGAAAAACTGTCGAATATCCTACAGTATGGGTATTTTCGGAAAAGGGACGATGTGTAGAGACCGTAAATCGATGCCAGACGTTATTTTGGAATCGAAGATGGTGGCCATCGGATCTAGAAAAACTATCAAATACCTTCAATTAGGATATTTTCTACCTTTTATTTATTTATTTATTGTAATTCAATAGACAGTAGTTGTCTTAATGAATAAAACTTAGATAATACACAAAAAAGCAACAGCCCAACTAACATTTTCAGCTTTGTAAGCCAACTTTTCCAGCGTTGTGCTGTAAAGTAGCTGAAAAGAAGCTGCAGATACAGCTACAAGCAAAAGCTAGCAAAATAGTTTTGGAGAGCGTTTACTCAACTTTCTCACAACCATTCTTCAATTTGTCAGTCGCACTGAATAACATCAGCCAATAAACGCTAATGTCACTTCTATACACACACTAATCAACTTTCCACTTGTAACTGCAAAACAAAGCTAACAAAGTGAATATATTACTCATTTGATAGCTTCTACACAACCAACAACTCTTGCTGAATGACATAAACATCAAAAGTGCTTTTTCAACAACTAAACAACCTGTACTCAGCTTATAAACTGTGTTAGAGCAACTTCGGAAGCATTTTCACAGTCAACTAGGTTTATTTTTAGACGTGTGCAGTTTTATAGCTTTTACTCTGCTCTTTTATAACTAGTCGAGAAAAGTGATTCATGTGCACTATTATAAAGCCTCTACTCAGCGATTTTGTTGTAGAAGGGAATGTTGATTTGTTTACATAAGTTCAAAGTGTTGGCGTAGCACAGTTGGTAGTGTCAAGGTTTGCCAATGAGGTCGTCTCGAGTTTGATTCCAGGTTCCGGTGCAGGGTAAATAATTTCGTGATGAAAACTAATTTCGATTAATTTGATTCCCAGCAAAATAAACTCAATAAATTCCTTCATAAAAAAGCGTAAACAGTATTTAAGCCGGCTTCAAGAGAAAGCTGTGTAGTGATTATTGGACAACCGTGAAAAGGTTGAATAAGCGCCTTTCAAGTTCACACACAACTAAACAGCAGGATAACAGCTGTATAGAAGCGTTAATGGATATGCAATAAGAGCTTCTCCAGACCGTTCCAACAGCCATAAGTAGCTGACTAAGTTCGCCAGATTTGCGTGTATAGAGGTTGAGTAAAGGTTTCCTCATATCGTATAACGTTTGAATACAGCTTGAGACTGTATAAATGAAATGATACAATATCCTTTGAGGAACACGGAAGTTTAGTTGTGAAAGCAATTGAGGGCAGTCCACATCGCTATTTAAAAGTTTCGCTACAAATAAGGCTTGTTGCATTTTTCTTCTGTGTTCCAATATGTCCAGGTCCAATAGCATGCATCGGTCTGCATAAGGTGGTAAATTCATTGAATCGCGTCACGGCAGGTTGCGCAAAGCCAAACTCAAAAATCTTTTCTGAACACGTTTTATTTGGAGATTCCACACTAGCTCATATGGAGACCAGACCACAGATGCATTCTCAAGTATGGGCCGAACTAAAGAGCAGTGAGGGTCTTTGAAATCTCGTGCAATCTTCGAAATAAATCCCAGTTGACGATTCGCCTTAGAGATCGAGGAATAGTGAAGATTGAAGGTCAACTTTGGGTCCAAAAGAACACCAAGATCAGTCATACGTTCTACTCTGCGAAGCGTTACATTGTCAATGCAGTAGTCATAAAGGATTGAACTCTTAGAGCGGTGAAACGTCATCACTGCACACTTTGGAACGCTGATGATGAGCTTATTGCGACGGCACCAATCCACAAACAAATCTAGCAGAGCTTGAAGACGATGAAAATCCTCAATCGAGTGAACTATGACGTAAAGCTTAAGATCATCTGCATAAACGAGCTTGAATTTAACTCCCAACAAAGCTGCTACATCGTTGAAGAATAACGTAAACAAATGTTGACCCAGGTTACATCCCTGAGGTACTCCAGAGGTGCTGGTAAACGTAGAAGAGACAAAAGATCCTAGTCGTACTCGGAGAATTCGTCCAGTCAAGTAGGAATGTAACCACGACCTAAGTTGCTCAGACGCTCCTAGTCGGGAAAGCTTGCATAACAAAACCTTCTGGTCGATTTTGTCGAATGCGGCTTTCAGATTAGTATATATGACGTCGACTTGTGCCTTATCCTCCATCGCGGTGATGCATGTACTGGTGAAATCCAAAAGGTTAGTAGCTACCGATGTACCGGGAATAAATCCATGCTGGTCAGTTGAAATGTAGTTCTTCGAGCGATTCAGGACAAATTCGCTCAAGATGATCTCAAACAGTTTAGACGCTGCCGAAAGACTTGTGATACCTCGATAGTTCTTAATAACCCGTTTATTGCCAGCTTTGAAAACAGGAAACATATACTTCCTTGCTCAAAGGATGCATTAAATATGGCTGCTAAAGGTTCTGCTAAGGCATCTGGACCAGGAGAGAGTAAGGTTTTCAGTCTCCTTACTGCTGAAAGTACCATATCCCGAGTTACTTTGAATGTGCTCAATTCCACTAAGTCACTAGGCGTATCAGAGGCAGCAGATTCAGCTTTAACGTAACTTGTCATATTTTTATCGTTTAGCACTTGTTTAGCAAACATCTCACACGCTTCGCTAAGAGAAGTGCACTCTTCCCGAGCAAAGTCTGAGATCAAATTGAAATCTAAATTTGATGTTGTGATTTCGCTGATAATGATTACTCAGGTTGCTGTCGTATTGGTCGTTTTAACGGTTAAAATATCAAAATTGAGAGCAAAAAAATCTTCCTGTGAAATCACATTGAAAACTATTTCTGCTATCAGTGAGAGCAAACTGAAAACCAAATTTGATATCCATTTTTCCTGTTGATAGCAAAACAAGTATTCAATTTGATGTTATGCTAAGGCAATGAAAACAAACCCGCAACAACATATTTCTGGAGAGTAAATGTATAGCAAAATGAAAACAAAATTAGGTATCAAATTTGTCAATTGCCTAAACTGATATCAAATTATGATTTCAGTTTGATGTTGATATCAAAACTTGATTTCAATTTGCTGTCATTTTGATGCTGTACTTTGCTCGGGTTTCCCATCGAGTAGCATGTTGGACGGTATACTCGCATATTTCCTTTTGCTGTTCACAAAGCTCCCCTTTCGGAAAGGAGACGACGTGTAGACACCGTAAATTGATGCCAGATGGCATTTTGGAATCCAAGATGGCAACCATGGGTTCAAGAAAAACTGTCAAATACCCTACAATATGGGTATTTCCGGAAAGAGGACGACGTGTAGAGGCCAGAAATTGATGCCAGACGCCATTTTGGAATCCAAGATGGCAACCATTGGTTCAAGGAAACCGTCAAATATTCTACAATATGGGTATTTCCGGAAAGGGAACGTTGTGCAGAGGCCGGAAATCGATGCAATTGATCGTTGGTCAAAAAGGAAAAGTGTTCAGATGTCAGATGTGTCTTGTTCAACTGCGATGAAGGACATTTAAAAAAAAAAACGCCTCAAAGATCTTATGTCTCAGAGCATCTGAAAACAATACCGGGATCGAAAGGGGACAAAAAACGGTTCTCGATCATGTTTTTCTCTAACGCAAAAGGGTCTCTGATGATGAAACCGTTGGTTATCAACAATGTTCCGAATCCAAGGGACATTAAAAATTTACAGAAGGCGAATATCTATGTGCATTATCGTAGCAACAAGGCCCGAGAATTATTTGAGGACTCGATAAACGACTGCTTCTCACCACAGTTGGAGGAGTTCTGCGCAGTCAAGAACATTAGCTTCAAGGATTTGCTACTCCTTGATAACGCTCCGTCGCATCCACCCACCATAAGCAATCCCAACATTAAGCTTCTATACATGCCACCAAAGACCACGTCTTTGATTCAGTCCCAGATAAATACCAGAAAGAAAAAAAAAACAAAACAAATTAAAACGTTTAATTGTTTTAAGAATTTTTCACGTTACGTTGCCATCTTGCTCAATGATACGCTATACACAATATGCTGGGTAAGCCTTATTCAGGAAAAATAATGCGATGCAAGATTTTTAGCTCCAGAATACCCTAAAACATCAACTAGAAAAAAATTCATGTTCCTAGTGGATTATAGGCAAACCCCCTTCTCCGTAAACGGTCCAGGTTAATTGTGCAATACTGGTACAGACTGGTATACTGGTCGACTGGGATTGAACCCAGGCCTGCTGGGGTGAGAGTCAATCACACTTACCACTACACCACCAGCGCTCCTTGCATTTATTGTAATGTTCTAAAAAAAATACAAAAAATACTCTATTTTAGAGATCTTAACAGGTGTCCCCTTTAAAAGGAAATTACCCAACCCTTTCCAAAAGTCCTTCCCTGCGTCTACAAAACCTTTAAATCGGCCCTTGCAGTATCTGTAACATTTAGGGGTAACCAAGAAAACTAGTTCATCATATACGCCAACAGCATTCAGTTCCACAGTAAAAATCTATTTTTATAATGATACATTTAGTTTTCAGGATATTCAACTTAGCTGCATAATAATTCCATGCAATCATGCTAATTTCATAGGTACAGTTTTCAAGGGCGATAAACTTCCACTTTCAATGGAAAACATTTGTCTTCGGGCACTTCTTGTCCAACGACTATCGAGACATCTCCTGCAAGCGAAAAATTTAGAGCAGTGAGATACATATTTGTGTGAATTTAAGAAAAGGAAAACCGTTATACCTTGCGGACAAGCACTTAGAGCAACCAACAGATCCATGTCGGCGATGAATTCGATGAAATCTCCTTTCCTAGCTGGACTCGGTTTGCAAAAGTATTGATGAGTGTCCTACGGGTTAGAAATTAAATCTTCAAGCTCAACATTCATTACTTTGCGCTACCTATTTGACCTCACCTTCGTAAATCCCGTACACATGAAAATATTCCACACATCATGCACGTACGACTCATCCAGCCCAAACTCCTGAATAGCTTCCTTCAGATAACTATGACAACTTCCAACACGGTCCTTCCCGGTAATCAGCTTGTACGTGTAATCGTCACATCGTGTCCCAATCACATCGTGCAACGCACCGCCATCCTTATCGATACCATAATTGGCCAACGAATCCATCACAAAGGTAGCCATCGGACGCAAATAAGGAAAACAGCTCCACAAACGGTCGTAAGTTTTGAGATGTGATGCGTGCAGTTGCCGTGTCTTGCCGGAGTAGAAACGTTCGGTTGGGTTGTGCAAATTCCAAAAGTTCAAATCTCCAACTTGGGATCCTTCTATGAGAGAAATTCGACACAGATCACCGGTTTGCATCTTCCATGCCCGAGAGGATTTTTTCGCCACGATCAATTCATGGACAAGAGTTCCGGCCAAAGCGGAAGATCTATTAGCTTGGCACCATTCAGATGAAACGACAGCTGCCGCCGGCTTGTTGTAGCAAATGGTTGGTTCGTAGTCGTCAAATGTTCGCTTCATGATCTCCGCGTTGAAAATGCCACTGCTATTATGGGAACTGTCACTGGCGAAAAAAACGAAATATTGAACACCAAGCCAGTTCTGTTTATGATCGCCTGCCTTATCACATCGTGGGCTATAACGCTATAATATTAAGTATGTGTGAGTCTGATTCAATTGAATATACCACTAGATTTTTTTTGCATTGGCGATTGATCCACCTATTAATGAATGCAATACTAAAAATATTACCGTAAAACGGGATGTGATTGATCTCTGATGTTTATCATTATTTTTCTTCAAGTGCAATGAATCCAAAACTTTAAACCCGTTTATCTCCGTACATAAGACCTTAATCGCGATTGGAGGGGTGATATCAAGCATTTTTTTTTGAGAATGCTCGTATTTCCTTGAGCGCCCTTGGTTGCCTCGATTTTCTGATCATCATGAGTGATAGTTTGAATGATCCGTCTGCTTTACAACACGGCATGAACGTTTTTCGCTGTTTATTGCCTTTTCTTCCAGGGTCGTGAGAAACAAACGTGGGGTAAGGAAAGCTTTCTCCTTCCCGATGATGTTGTTGGTTTGCGTGGGTGACCCTCGGTTGGCGAGAAAAGGGCCTACAAAGCTTTGTTTACAAAAAGCTTGTATGCCGTTTTCACATGTGGCTCTTGATATGTAATACAAACAACTCAGTGCCAACATTTCAAAGGGGCGTAATTGCTTTTGTAAACAATGGCTTAAGCCGTCATTTTCTCGCGAATAAAATCTCACCCCTCCAAAATAAGCATTCCTCTACCTGGTGGTGTCATTATTTTTCATGAGTGAGCTTTTATTCGCGAGAAATCGACGGCTAAAGCCATTGTTTACAAATGCAATTACGCCCCTTTGAAATATTGGAACTGAACTCTCATCTCCGTTGAATATTTGTGCAGTATCCAATTCATTTTGTCGAAATATGCTGGCAAATTGGCTGACATATGCATCAATACTGGTTACGTTATTCGAAAGCTTTTCTCTGGTAATTTTGAGAAAACGGATGTTATGTCGTTGAGGGAACTTTCGTGTGTATCCTCGACTGTGTTTTCCCTCTAATCCCAACTGGCCGGCAGTGTCATTATGGAAGAACTCTCTCTACAATGTCGCATTTAAGGTCATTGTAGACAGCTTTAGTCTCGGTCCATGTGTATTGAGTGGGTGCGATATCCTACGCAAATGTGGAAGCTGCCTTCCTGCACATTCGATTGCCGTCAATGGATGGCAATCGATGTCCGTCGGTGATTGACACTAGATTGCCCTATGTTTGTTCCAGCAGAGTTCACTATCTAAAGTTACTCCTAAAAACTTTACTTCTAAAGATAGTGACAGCTTTACGTCTCCTAGTTTAAGATCAGTGATAGAGGTTTTACGTCTTTTAGTAAAAGGTACAATAGTTGTTTTTGTAGGATTGACATTAAATCCCTCATCTTTGCATTACGATAGTGTGAATTTTAATGCTTTTTGCATTCTGTTAAAAACAACTTTATCGAATTTTCCACGGACTACAATGACAATGTCATCCGCAAACCCAATTATTTCGAATCCTTGATGCTTTAGTTTTAAAAGAAGGTCATCAACAACTAGAGACCACAGAAGGGGAGAAAGAACTCCTCCCTGTCTCACCATGGCCCGGTCTCACCATGTTTTGCTGGTATGCCGCCTCTGATTTATTATTTTGGAATTCCTTGGACCTTTTCTCTAACGCTGCGTATTTCATTCCGTGCTTCACCGGCAATTTCCTTCCGTAGTTCGTCCTTGGTCGGTTCTGACATGATTCCGCCTTTTCGGATTTTTCTTAAATAAAACAGCAAAAAAGGTTATTTTCCATTTACTTCCACGTAATAAATTTTTGTATCCATGACAGATACGTATTTCGACTACAATGTGCAGTCTTCATCAGTGTCATTCCCACTAAAGAACAAAATCTACCCCCCTAAAAATGTCAAGATCACAGGTAAAAAAATGAAACTACAATGTGTAGAATCGGAACCTACCTAACTAAAAAACCAAAGATTTAAGTAAACTAAAATCTCTAATAAGGAAAATTCCTCTTCCTGGTTGGTTTCATGTCCACCATCTGTCATATCCCAAGTAACAATTTTGGTTTTTATGAGGGTTCTGTTGACCATGATTTAGACTTGTAGAATGCTTTTAACCCGCGATAGAACCAGCAATGTTACTTGGGGTCTGTATTGCCATGGTCATCTGGGAACTGAGAACATCGAAGAGTAACGTCCAACGTGCCTAGGCAAGAAATAGGCTGACAACGTTCAAGAAGCAGAAGAAGCCGAAACGGAGCCAGAAACAGGCCACATTCGTCAAACTGAAGGCTCGGAAGCTATATGATAGCCTGCTGTGAGGAAAATTGGCGTGTCATGGACGATGAAACATACGTGAAATTTGACTATAAGATGCTTCCGGGAGACCACTACACAGTCAGTGATGGTCAGGATGTTGACAATGCCCATGTCAATTTATAACGAAAAATTTGTTTGAAAGCCATCCCGCATAAACGTGAACCATAACTTGACCTTACCGAAAATGGTTAAAAATTGTGTATAATCCCTGCTAAACTTTAACTGAAATGGTTATAGAACTTTACATGAACGTTTGAGTGATAAAGTTTTAACCTTATGTATTACGGTTTTTTGGAAGTGAACCTTACAAATAATGGGTTGTTAAGAACCATTACCATTCAAAATCCTTGTTTTCTCCATACATTTTCGGAAATAAAACTATATTAGAACCTTTTAACATATGGTTTGAGAACTTTAATGGTAATGGTTATGGTAGTCAGTAAAGTCCATGGATGGTTTTGTAACATCGATCAACTTTATGTGGAATATATCGCGAATAGGTTGCCTGTAAATTAATAACTATCAATTCGCGATATATTCCACGTAAAGTTAACCGAAAATATGGTTTGCCAAGCGCTATGTGAGTGTAACAAGTTTTTTTTTCCTTGATTTGTTTTCCGTCGATCTTGTTTTCCGTGCTGAGCACCAATGCTACCGACGCCAGTGAGGCTGCTCCCACACCTGGACCCTACCTATCGACCCATCAACTCATGAACCGGGGACCAACGGCCTTACTTCCCTTCCGAAGGAAAGCGTGATCAGAGATGTTATGCCTCAGAACATCCCGGCGGCGCCGACTGGGATTGAAC
This sequence comes from Ochlerotatus camptorhynchus, assembly GCF_037179485.1. Taxonomy (NCBI): domain Eukaryota; kingdom Metazoa; phylum Arthropoda; class Insecta; order Diptera; family Culicidae; genus Ochlerotatus; species Ochlerotatus camptorhynchus. The sequence goes on from NW_027040647.1 coordinate 769,343, forward strand.
CCAGGCCTGCTGGGGTGAGAGGTAATCACGCTTACCACTACACCACCGGCGCCGCTTGAGTGTGGTAAGTTGTCAAAGCCACTTGTGACCAGCGTTGCCAGATTGTTTTAAAGCTTATCGGTATCAAAGGTATTAAAAACATCTGTGTTTATCGGTATTTACTATTTAATTAATCTTATATTTTTGCCGTTTTTGAAAGCGAAAATTTTAACAATGGTGATGACTGGGATTTGAGGGGAATTGCTTTGTTTAACTTAACGGCTTTCTCAGTCTTAAAACAGTCTTTATTTTTGAATTTAATTATTAAAATTATCGTTGTCCAACGTAAATTTTGTGGTGAACAAAATTGTGAGAAAGTAGTTTTTCAAATATATATCATTAAATAAAACCAAAATATGGAAAATCAGCCACAACAACGACTAAACTATAAGCAGATTATATCGTAGTCGTTGCAGTGTTTTAAGACCGAGAAAGCCGTTAATCAAAGCAAAACTTTAGCTTTTGTACAATGAATTAGCTTCTGAACGAAGCCGAAAAAACATCCAGCGAAAGACGAAAGAAGCTCTCCTGGATGAAGTTCGAGGAAAGTTCTAAGTAAAGTTGGAAAAACATCCGGGAGACTTCCAAGACACGAATTGAGAATCTTGCGGCGAAAATTTAAATAAACTATCGGAAAAAAAAGAATGTCACATCTAAAGGAAGCCAGAAAGTTTCGGAAACCGGAAGTAAATTTTCAGAAGTAGCCATTTCCAGGGAAAGCCAGAAGAAGTTCGGAAAAACCTTCCAATAGAAGTCGAACAAAAAAAAATCCTTTGGCTTATGGTCAAACTTCCAGAAGAAGACGAAAGAAATTTCTGGGAGAATTAATTGAACTTCCTGGAGAAGACGAAAGAAACATCCTGGAAACGCAGGTAGAAACTTCCTAAGGTAGATTGGAAGAAACATCTGAAGAAAGTCGGAAGCCAGAGCGCTTACAGAACAGTCGAAAGAAACAAGGCCATAATTCCGAAAGAAATAGATTCCTGGAGGATGTTCTAATGATCCAGAAAATTTTCCTGATATTCATAAAACATCCCTGAAAACTCCGATATTTTCCTGAAGTTTTCGGAACGTTTCTGAAATGCACTCAGGAATATTCCATAATTCCTCGAAAGTCCTTAAAAGTTCTTGTAATTTTCCTGAAATTAGGGGCTGTTTAGGAGTTCTCTGGTCATCCTCGAAGTGCTCGGAACTTCCCTGATTATAAAAAAGACTACCGGAATGTCTCTAATCATCTTTGAAGGTCTCTGGACTATCTTGAAGATAACGAAATCTCTTAAGTGCTCTCACAATTTTCTTGAATTTATTGTAACATCAGCATTAAAGTCCTCTGATCGTCCCGATTTTTTTTTTAATTTTTAAAAGTTATCGACACTGCCATTAAAGAGCATAGAACTTCTCATAAAATGTTCTCACAATGTCTTAATGTTCATGTAACTTCCCTTACGTTTCTACTAAATTGCATGAGCCCCTCAGGACATTGCTGAAGATTTCAGAAATTGCCTGAGTCTCTCGGAACTCCTTTATAGTTTCAGCAATTTCATTAATAAATTGATCCGTCCTGATGTTGTCTGAGCTTCACTAAAGTTCATGAAAACCATTAAATTTCCCTGAAGATCTTTGGACTTGTGAAGTTTCAAAAATATGTATGATGTTTCCTCAAGTTCACTGGACTTCGCTGGACTTTTCCGAAATTCCCGGGTTTTCAAATTTTACTTCTGTTAATGAAACTGTCTTTAATTTATCGAAACTTACACAAAAGTCTGGGCTTTTCTGAAGTTTCAGAACTTTTTGAATATGCCTGCAACTAGTGTGGATTCGCAATAAAAATCTGATAGCATCCTTGCAGTTCCGGGATAGTTGAAAGAATCATTCGAGCTGAAGAAGCTTCCCAGGTAAGGTTTTAAAAAAATTCCAGGGAAAGTTAAAAGAAACTTCAGGAAGTTGTTAATGTTTAAAACATGTTTCTGATTGGCTTAAAGATGAAAGATGAGAGATGATTGTTTAGAATTTTGAAGGCTCAAAAAATATGAGGTATTGAAATATCAAAAAATATCTTCGAACTTCAAGCGCGGACAGGCAATAAGAATTTTGATTATTTAAAAAAAAAAAAACGGTATAAACCGGTATAAAATCTTAAAAATCGGTATTCTGAGGAACCTTATCTGTTCATCGGTATCTAGTTTGGAAATCGGTATAAATACCGATAAATCGGTATATCTGGCAACGCTGCTTGTGACGAAGGAGACGATGAACAATGCAATTTACGTTCGAGAGTGTTTGAATCAACATGATGGCCCAGTACTATTTTGGTCCGATTTGGTGTCACTGCACTACTCGAAAGACACGGTAGCTTGGTAAAAAGTAAACAATATGCAATTAGTGCCAAAAGAGATGAATCCTCCGAATTGCCTGGAGGCCCGGTCAATCGAAACTTTTTGGGCACTTTCCAAGGGATATCTATGGAAACACTTTAAGACAGCGAATTCAATCGAAGAATTTGAAAAGGACTGGAAAAAAGTGTCCACAATTCTAGTCAAGGAACCTGTGTTGAAGCTCATGGACAGCGTCAGATCAAACCTTCGTTTCTTGGCGTACGATTAAAGGAACTGCGGATTATTTTCATCCAATTGAAAGAGAATACTATAGAGAACATAGAGGAAATGTATGTAATGTCGGCCTAAGTGTTCCTAATTTGGGCCCATACATAAATTCAGCAATCGACTAAATTTTCAATAGCAACCAAAAATATCCATTAGTACCGTCCTAATGACGCGTTCATCTAGATACAATTGATACATAGCAGATTTTTAGCGATGGGCCCAATCTTAGATCCATAGGCCAACATTAGAACCATTTCTCCTATATATGAAATAAAAATTTGAGTTCATTAACATAACGTTGCTTTATTCTAATAATAATCTGTGTTTATACTTTTTGGGGCACCCTATAGCAGGTATTTACAAGCTATACACAGAAAAAAAATCTGAATTTTAACTATCGTGTAAAATCTCTCTTCGTTTAATTTTGAGCTATAGTTGGTATAAACAACAAAATCGCTTTCAAGCTTGCATACAATAGTGCTAATTTATGCGATATTGCGCTTAAGTTTACACGAAATATCGCATCTAGCGTTAATTTTATGTGCGCTATATCTCGCAGAATTTACATGAATTTTTCGAACGGTGTATCACAGACAAACAGACAAAACACATTGAACATTTCTCATTATAAAACCTAGCACAATCTGTCGTATACACTGTGATGGGCAATGCACTCAATAGATGGCTGTAGTGTGTAAACGTCAAACGCAAGGGAATTGATTGTGTGCGCCACAAGTGGCGGCACTACCAACTAAAAATCATTTAAATTGACCGTTAAAAGTGGTTTCGATGACCATTTTAAGAGTTTTATGTGTTGCTTGTCTGTGATCATATCTTCACTACCGCAACTTCGAGTAATCCACGAAAGTACTTGCTTTTTTTAGGCCCTTTTGATCAAACTGCAATCACTCTCTCATACTCGAAATGTGCCACGACCAATTTGGCACAACAACACCATATGTGCTTTCTGACCAAACCACAGGGCTTTCGCGTGCATCCTCGACTTCCCCGAAATCGTCCTTTGCCATAAATTTCATCAAATCATTTTTTGGCTTGGACAGCCAACATGTCTTGACTGAAAGGAATGTGTTGCTCCCTTTTCTGCAAGAACTGAATGTACAATGCATTGTCCAGTACACACTTAATTTTTTTCGCCGAGATTCCAACAGCCAAGTAGTTCTGCAAATTATGTTGCTGGGATTCAGTAAAACAATTGCCGAGACTTAGCTGACAAATATCATTTTGCTGAGATATCAAACAGATATTTTGTAGATATATCAGCAAAAATAAATGCCGAGGTAATCGGCTGTTGGAGTCTTGGAGATTTAACCGATCTATATTAAGTGTGTAGAGGGTATTTTCTTGAGTCTTGCGTTTCCATGTAGCTTAAAATCACAAACAGTTAAACAAATAGTCATTGCCTGGTACATATGCATTGAATACTTTTCTATTGTTCCCAAAGGTCAAGCCTTACCTACACAGTTAAAAAAAAGTAGCGTAAATTTCCGTTACTATGATGCACATAACTGGAGCGTCATATATCATACAAGTTTAGATTATAGATCGTGTAAATTTATGAGACATGTCATGCAATATTCCATATATTGTATGCAACTGTCCACTTTTGATTGCAACATTTCTTGCAAGCTGCTAGTTTACGTGAAAAGGAAGTTTACATATACCTATTAATGTTTGCATGCGTGGATGTTTACATCGCCAGTAAAATTCAGAATTTTTTGGTGTGTAATAGTATTTGATGGTGTGAAATTTCGTCTCTAAATTTCTTCTTCTTGTTCTTCAAATCATGGGCTGTCGAATCCAAAATATCATATTTGCACATGATTTTTCTGACAGATGAACCTTTCTCAAAATCTTCAACAATTTTAACATTTTCTTTGATCATTAAAACCACTCTGCGTCTCTTAATTCGAAACTTTCCACTAATATGATGTACTTCTGCCATTTGGTCAACTTTGAATCTCCAAATATGCGAAAACATGTCACGTGCACGTTAGGTAAAACAGTTTTGACGTTTAACAAATGCCATCTACACGCTAAAACAAAAGTTTTCAATATTGCCAATTCAGAGACACATTAGCATTTGGTGTCATATTATCAGCTTTAATAGCATGTTATGTCTGTCAGTTGCGTCGAATTATTTTCCCTGAAACGGTAATAATGTTTGAAGTTTAGCGAGTATAACCTGTCTCGGAGAAGTATTGCTATTTGATAGTTAAAGGGTGCGTTCACAGGTTTATTATAAGGGTATGTGATAGGGCAAGGTAGTGAAACCTCTACGGTGAAACCTCTACGGTGAAACCGTATACGGTGTAACTAAAAGTGTGTGCGCAGGTGTGCTGTCATCAAGCCTTATATTCATAAAATGAATTATCGCTGTTCACTCATTGACACTCTTAATACCAAGGTGAAAAAAGTAACGCAGACTAAGAAGGCTCATGGCTGTATTTCAAAGTGATACCATTTATGGATCGTTAAAATATCTAGATTTTTTCTATTGTGCTTGAATTGCTATAGCTATATATGTATTATAATAGACTTTCCTAAAAGCAATTTTAGTCGTTCCACCTTTTTTTTACATTCTGCTTGTGGTCCTCAATAATGACCACTTCCGAAAGGTTCCAAAATCACCGAGGAGGTACCAAATTCCGAATCATATCTAATCGTTCCATGATCGGAATCAATCTTCATTAGATCTTAAACCATGACCATTGCAATACATTATGAGGGGTTTTATCACCTTGGCAATATCCAGGCTAATTATGGAAGAGTTCGATGTCTGTTGGGATGTGGCCAGCTGATAAGTTTAGGAATTGATCACTTCCTCGGGGATTTCGGAACCTCCTGCAACTGTCTGTAAATTGGCTAAGGCGACTAACAAACGACACTCAATATGTATTGCAACGGTCATAGTTTTAAAATTGATAAAGTTTGTAACCAATCACGTAACGTGGATAGGTTCCGCAATTGGCTACTTCCCAGCATCCAGAATTAACCGGGAAGTGGCCAAGGCGACCAAAAACACTAAAAATATATTTGCAATGGTCATGGTTCGAAAATTGTTGAAGTTTGAACGGCACGGAACGCGGAACGTTTGAGTAAGCTCCGGAAGTGGCCACTTCTCCGGGGTTTTCAAAATCCGTTGGTAACTGGCCACGGAGACCAGACATACTCAAAATGTATTGCAAAGGTCATGGTTTGAGATTCGATCCGATATGATCCGAAATAGGCCACTTCCTCGAGCACTATGGAAACTTCCGGGACCAGTCGGGAAGTAGCCAAGGTCACCAAAACCCAGGGCAATTAATTCTTATCATCTATCAAACTGTGAACGGCGCCGGTGGTGTAGTGGTAAGCGTGATTACCTCTCACCCCAGCAGGCCTGGGTTCAATCCCAGTCGGCGCCGCCGGGATGTTCTGAGGCATAACATCTCTGATCACGCCTTCCTTCGGATGGGAAGTAAAGCCGTTGGTCCCCGGTTCATGAGTTGATGGGTCGATAGGTAGGGTCCAGGTGTGGGAGCTGCCTTCCTGGCACGTCGGTAGCATTGGTGCTCAGCACGGAAAACAAGATCGACGGAAAAAACAAACCAAAGGAAAAAAAAAATCAAACTGTCCTTGATAAGTGAAAACGAAAAAAATAGTTCGATTATCCGGAGATTCGATTATCCGCAGTGAATTTTTTTTCAAGACTCCGGATCATCGAGTCCGACCTGTACGGTGTCAGATTCACTTTGCAGTATTTTAAGCCGGTTTGGAATTTAAATGCATTTTAATTATGGCGTCGGCGGTGAGGTGGTAAGCGTGACTACTTTCTCACCCCAGTGTGCTTGGGTTCAATCCCAACCGAGGTCGTTGGGATTTTCTGAGAGGAAAAAATCTCTGGTCACGTCTTCGTAGCATGGATGAACTAATCCATCGTGTTGCAGATTGACATTTTTTTTCGATAGTGGTTGAAAAGCATATTGTCATTATATGTCAGTGCTTTGGCCACTTACGTAGTGAAAAATAATAGCCTCGATCATTTTTATCATATTCTACTCAATAGTTCTACCATCCACCGACGTCAACCAGATCTGCGCGAATTGTTTAACCAAATGACCAACGCCAATTGTCACGTAGCCCGATCCGCATTCAATCGATCACGTTATATAACGTGTGGGTTAGGGTGCTTCATTCTGAAAAAAGTGATGAATTTCTGATGGGCCACCCTCCAGTTCGATTCATAGCCCCAAAATATGAACCTGTGCAAAAATTGGTAAAGATTGATGAAGGTTTAGAGGTCGCGCCAATGATTTGAAATTTGTATGGGAATTACTATGGAAGAATTTAAAAAATCGCTTATATCGCTATAACTTTGCTTCTACTTGTCCAAATGTCGAAAAAATTTAGTATGTTATTGCTATGGCAATAAACAAAAAGCCTACAGTTGCTACGCTCAGTTTTGCAGCGTATCAAGAATTATAAAAATGTGAAAAAATGGCAAAATAGGGTAAATTGACAGATGAATATGTACAAGGCAACAACGCCAATTTCATCGCAACAACAACAGGCTTGTTGATCATTGTCATGACAACCACATATTTTTTTTTTCAACGTTTGGACAACTACAACCAAAGTTAGAGCAATGTAAACGAAAATCAATAATTTCCCATACTAATTCACCAAAATCTCCATACAAAATCCAAATCATTGGCGCGACCTCTAAACCTTCATCAATCTTTACCATTTTTTGCACAGGTTCATATTTTGGGGCTATGAATCGAACTGGAGGGTGGCCTATCAAAAATTCATCACTTTTTTCAAAATGAAACACCCTAGTGTGGGTATGCTTATAATCAAATTCGCATGCACATGGCTCCGTACAGAATGCCGACCGTTTTGTTGGTGATTTGCTCTAATCTCTCTATATCGCCATCACTGCTTGGCTGGTGTCAAGCAATGATTATACATACAGTGCACTTGATAATGAACGGTATTTTGCCAATTGATTTGCATCTAGTGGCTAATCAATTGCAAAAAGGCACGAAATGCGGTATGCCAACTGATTAACGATTATTTTGGCTTCACCGACCGAGCGGTAATTGGTGATAACAATCGTGCTAATCTTGATAACCGGAGAGTGATTAGATCTTATTGAAGTAAAAACGTAATCAGTTTAAATAACACAATCTCGCACAATCAGTTCAAATAACACAAAAATGCGCAATGTTAATGCAACTATTCTATCGAGAGTAGCCATTTCTCTATCCTTTTGTCACGAGTTTTACACTTCAGCGGATTTGCATGTCAAATCATTTTGATATGTCATGACAACGGAAACAAATAGAACAAAACAATTATCAGTTTGACTCGAATGACCTTTTCCCAACAAGTGCTGCTGTAACGTGGTTTATTCCTATCATCATAATGGATACGAACAATTCCCCGTGCTATGTAACGTAACGCAGCTTCTGTAGATGCTGGCGTACAAAAGACTACATGCTAAGAATATTCCCCTACACAGCACGCCGATGAATTGACTATGAACAGTGTGAATAAACATATATCGTGGTGGTGTAGGTACCTAATGAAATGAATAACGTTATGCCCTTCGCGAAGCATAGGAATGTGTTTGCCCAACTTTATCTAATTGTAGAGGGCGAGATGAAGGCACGGTTGTATGAACGAACGTATCCACTACAGAGAAATTGTGTCTTGTAGGAGGAAAAAAACGAATCGAAAATAAACCACACATTAATCTACTCAGCTGTGGTGGGTAGGCAGCGGAAAGCGAACAACAGTTCCGAAAAGATCGTTTCCTCAATGTTGGTGCAGCCAAAGAGCTATTCCGAACAGTGTATCGTTACGCATACTTGATACTTTTATAGGATAAGCGAAAGAAGATTCCAATTTGGAAATCAATCGGTGGCTGATAAAATTAAAAAAATGCAGCAGTTTAAATAATTGCAATCCACCTAATATAACATTCTTTTAGGAGTTTGGCGCCATCCGCCGGTGTCCTTTTTAACTTCAATGTGGATTACAAGTAGGGTTAACTACCCCATTTCCAGCCTATTAAGCACAACGCGCACTTAGTCTTTCTTAATCTAGCGCAGTTTAGCACCAAACTGAATGTTATTATTACTGATGGCTTCCAGATTTATTTACCTTTCCGTATGTACCAGAAGATTTGATAAAGTGAAACCAATCGTTGAGATATTGTCAAAACTCCAACACTGCTTCTTGACGCCAAACTCGGCCTACGGATCCTAAACTTGGCCTAACGCATTAAAACGCCATTGAAACGCCAATGAATTCACTTCGGCCTATCGATGAAGATAAAAATTGATTCGGTGGGAGCGTTTCTTTTGTTTTTGGGAATAATGGGTGCAAACCTTCATATCACGCGTTCTCATTGACTTCGTTCGGTAGCTTATTAACTAAAGGTAGGCCCAAAATGGGCGATTAGGCCGAAGTAGTTCTCTACCCTATTTAATCTATTCAGAGGAAGTTTGTACGTTATGCTTTGAGGAACCTTCCATGCCGTCTTTCTCAGCATCTGATACCATAGGGTAGAGAACTACTTCGGCCTAATCGCCCATTTTGGGCCTATCGAGCAGAAAACATCAAATAAATCCATGATTTCAGAGTTAACAAGTCAATTATGCATTTGGTACGATACTTTAGTTAATAAGCTACCGAACGAAGTCAATGAGAACGCGTGGTATGAAGGTTTGCATCTATTATTCCCAAAAACAAAAGAGGCGCTCCGACAAAATCAATTTTTATCATCATCCGATAGGCCGAAGTCAATTCAATGGCGTTTCAATTGCGGTTCAATGCGTTAGGCCGAGCTTAGAATCCGTAGGCCGAGTTTGGCGACGAGAAGCAGTGTTAGACTTTTGACAATATCTCAACGATTGGTTTCACTTTATCAAATCTTCTGGTACATACGGAAAGGTAAATAAATCTGGAAGCCATCAGTAATAATAACATTCCGTTTGGTGCTAAACTGCGCTAGATTAAGAAAGACTAAGTGCGGGTTGTGCTTAATAGGCCGGAAATGGGGTAGTTAACCCTACCAGGATCGTTGTCAACTATTCGGAAAAGAAACTCGTCGAGTTTCTCAAGTAATGTTTCTTACTTTGACTATATGTTTAGTATTACTTCTGCGTGAAGTCAACGATTTACATTCCCCCCGCGACCACTGGGAATACCCCTCACCATCCCTCTAAAACGGGGGAGTTTGGTAAAGAGAGATGATCAAACCGATTTGAACCTTCATTCATAAAAGTTGTCCTTGCTCGCTTTCTACTCTCTATATGCAATTTTCACACTGCCGTACTCTAATGGAACTATCAATTCCATACTTTCATCTCCTCATCTATCGTATAAAAATTACCACTTTAGTCTGTTATTTGAAATTTGCATCTTCAACTATATAATGTTTCTTGTAAAAATTGTCAAAGCAGACGTTGGTTCACCATCCCTGCTAGTAAAAAAAAACATCTACTGCCCTGGGCGATTACTACGAAGATGTAACTTCCTATTGCTTGAACCACTCAAAAATGAATTTATGATATATAAATGAGTTTTAAATGACATGTCAGTAATGATATGTGAGTAGTGAGATGCCTGATATGAAAATTGAGTAAGTGAGGTATGTATGTGAGGAGTATATATAAATAGTAAGAAGTTTGGATTTAAGAACTGAGATGTGAAAAAGAGTGAACCAGTGAGATGCAAAGATAGCTATCAATGAGTGATATGTGATAAGTAAGACGTGAGCAGATAATTGTGAGTAGTGTGTATGTTTGAAATGGATGATTTAGATAAGAGGTTTGGGGTTTTCAGAGTTGGTTAGAAATGCTATCTAACTAATGTTAGATGTAAGAGAGAAAGCAGTAGGACTTTATTCGATATTTTATACAATATTTCCATTGGATATTCAATCGTGTTAGTATGGCAATGATCTTTTGCATGCAAATCGCCATTAATTATTTATTGACTTGGTTACAATAATAATAAGTGAAATTAGTATAAAACAAGATCAATTATTCTCAAACAAAATTATTTTGCGCTATACAAAACTATTCACTCTCCATTAAACCAACTTTAAAAATAATTGGTTTTATTCGAGGTTTTATAGAAATCTTGCATAAGAAGAACTACCGTGCTGCGTGAGCAGCAGTTTGACAGCTGTTTATTTACGTTTGTAGCTGTACGAAACTTTTTCTACGCGTCGTCAGTTTTCTTCATTCAATCAGGTTTTAATGAGTTCAGGCGAACACTAACTTTGTTTCTTTGTTCAAAGGATGCCTTTCAAGGTTGTGCAAACCATTGAGGTCCGAGAAACTTGCCTGAGTGTTTTTTCCAGTAGATGGGAATCAAAAGGGATTTTACGCTGGCCCAGAAAGCACCTTGTTGGAAAGCTGTCGCAGGAGTTCAATATATTTTTTTTTTTATAATTTGCACTGATTTTTTTTTTAAAGATTCACTTGATTTTTTTTTCAATTTGATTGCCTCCATTTCGATAGAAAATGTGTTGTTTTGTCGTGCTCTTGAATAAGATCCTTTATACTTGCGTAAATCAATGTATTCTTCAAGAAGTTTTATACAGCACTTATGAAGTAGATGTATTGCCATTATAAATCATATCGTCAGACAACATCCTCAAGTGCATCATAAGAGTTGTTATAAGCATGAATATTCTCAAGTAAAACGAAGTTTTATTTATGTTCTCCAAGGGATTCTCTAGGATATCATAAATCCGTAACTTACATAAATCCAATATTACTCATTCAAAACCGCCTTCTTTCTTTTATTTAACGTCGGTCTCTGTTCCGCAATCTAGTGCCAATCACCGACGGACATCGATTGCCATCCATTGATGGCAATCGAATGTGCAGGAAGGCAGCTTCACACCTGCGTAGGATATCGCACCCATTCACAACACACATGGGCCGGGACCAACGGCTTTACTTCCCTTCCGAAGGAGGACGTGACCAGAGATTTTTATGCCTCAGAAAAATCCCACCGACCTCGGCTGGGATTGAACCCAGACCTATCGTGGTGTTAGAAAGCAGTCACGCTTACCACTACACCACCGGCGCCGGCCAAAACCGCCTTAAGTGCATGTTATATTTTCAATTCTTATCGAAATCAACCTGAATAAATCAAATTAGCTTTGGGAATGTTACTTAGGCGTTCGACTTTGGCATGGTTTGATTTTGGCAACAAAACCACAAAGCCGTTCGATTTAGGGACGGGGTTCGACTAAATGTACAAAAGACGCACGCGAATTCACTTTTCTTTCTGTTTGATAGGCCAAAGAGAATCCCAATGGAGTTTCAATGGTCAATAGGCCCAAGAAAACCCGTAGACCAAGTTGAGCCACCAGAAGCAGTTTTGCATTTTCAACAACTATTTCTCGACCCCTTATCAGAACTAACGGTACATATGGAAAGTTAAATAAATTTGGAAGCCATCTGTAATAATAATATCCCTTTTGGTGCTAAACTACGCTAGATTAAGAAATACTAAGTGCGGGTTATGCTTAATAGGCCGGGAATGGGATAGTTAACCCTATTTATCATTGCTTTGAATTATAGATCGGATGCTAGTTCAAAAACAACACCGAACAGAGACACCGAAAAACACAGCCTCATCTTCAACCGGTAGTCTATTTTGATCTTAGGCTTCTCCAATTTTTCTCACACTAATGACCTTACATATCTCTTTAGTAGAACCTATATTTTACCGGCAGTACGAAATGGTTCGCAGACAATTTGTTTGTCCTTCGTTCAGCCCAACCGAGTAGGGTTAGTGTGTAGTTCATTTTTATGGGAGCTCTGAATGGTAACAATGGTGGGGGTGGTTGGTGGGAGTGGAAACGGGGCGAATTAGTAAACAGAATTTTTTTTTCCTCACACTTGTTCAATGTTCATACAAACACATACATTTAGCAGCGCGGCGCGCGCTCTCGTTCGACCGCCACGCGTGAAGATCAGCTGCCAGCAGTAGCGCCCCGATCGGATCCGAGAGGAAGCAAGAGCGAGACGAGGAAACACATTACACTGGCTCCCGGTGTTGTCCGACTGAGACAGCGCGAAAACATCAACAGGCAGAGGTTCCGTACGATTTTCAACGCCTTAGAGAAGTCAGTTTGATTTGTGTAATCTAATCGGATACTAGAACTTTTCGATTCTTTAGTAGTCGGGTATGCTTTTTTTGAGTTGTCAGTTTTCAAACGCATTTGTGTTTAGTCTGGTTCTAACTAAACTTCGCTCGGACGGTAAAAACGTGTTTGAATATCACAACGTGATTTTGTGCTGGAATCGTTGAGTTTCGAGTTTTGGATCATCGTAAGGATCGTGTGTGCCTTTGTAGGATCGTGACATTGAACTTCGTTGAGAGATTAAAATCGAACCGTTCCGTCACAGTCAATTCGACAATTTACGACACACAAGTGCTTTATGTGCGGTGCTCTAAAATTAGACGATCGGCTTAGTTAATTGATTGATTCCACATCCGTGCATCCATTATAGAGCCAATGTCGATCGTAAACCCGAACGGACGGATCTCGTTGAATCGATAACTAAGTTGCATGTGTAAGGAAATTCAATTGAGCCAATCTAGCAACGAGTTGATCATTGACATCACCCTCGGAAGAAATAAACGGAGAAAAGTGTTCGACTTGCACGACTTGACGACGATAATGCATGAGGAGAGACCTGACTGTGCCACCAGAGCGAAGAACATTTTTTTTCTGATGATGTTGCAATTATTAAAACACCGAGGAGGGGCAACAGTTTTGCGGAGGTTTATTTTTAAAAACACGCTCGTATGTTCTACGTCCCGGTTCCCGAGTGGATGTGTAAGGAATTATTATGGTCTTCGGAAATTTTTCGACAAAGTTCACAGTTTGCTGTAGCGTTTGGCAGACTGCTGCTTGACCGTCGTCGTCGTCGTCCAAGAATTGGAAGACATTTATTAGGTGACCTTTAGGTTGGTACAGAATGCTACTCCGCAGGGTGGATGAGTGATTTTTCTGGCAGTTTGATGAATTATTTAATATTTGTGGAAAACCTTAAATTCCACTCAGTTTTAAATTTTATGTAAACGTTATTGGATTGAAATTAACTATTTGTAAAATATGTTTTTGTGAAAAATAGCAACATTGACAGTCCAAATATTGTTTTTTTTATATAAATTTTAATAGCTCATTACTAAAGTAGACGATTGCATTATTCATTGATACGTTGAAGCATGACATTTTACTCTAAACAGCTGGAGCGGTATGGGAGTGAGAAAGTAATGCTGATAATATACATAATCCGCAGCTGTTTGCCCAAACATTTACAATTTGCTTCAGTAGATGGTGAACAGAGAGAGAGAGAGAGAGAGAGAGAGAGAGAGAGAGAGAGAGAGAGAGAGAGAGAGAGAGAGAGAGAGAGAGAGCTTTCAAACAAACAAATTAGGGTTGGCGTCCCTCAAGGGAGCAATATCGGGCTGTTACTTTTTCTTATTTATGTAAAAAGTGGCAAAGACAAACACAGCAGGGAAGATGGACATTTAATGCTGTCAATCACAAATTATTTTTAGATCATATTTAGTACAACATTCTTTTAAATATAAACTTTGGCATACTCAGTTTCACACTTTTATAATGTTGTGAATACAGAATCGTTCGCAACTAACATTCATTCAAATGAAATAGGCACACATCATATTTCTATATTTCAGTTGGTTTTAGCCAGATACAGCTTGAGCTTATTCAAGCAAAAATATGCTTCTTCGGCTTAAACATTGATTATTCAGCTCTTAATAAGTTTAAATTGTTTGTTGGGACCATTGGCGTAGCTAACGGGGAAACCAAGAGGGTCAGACCCCCCCCTAGGAATTAATGGTCTTTCTTTTTATACACCGGTATTTTGACAAGCAGTTTCGATGTTACTTTTATTATATATAAATAGATTTTTATGAATGTCTATTTTTCTTAATGTTCTAGACTAGAAGAAACAATATCGAGAATTTATATTATATCAACATTTAATCGATAGCATAATAAGATGTCGTCAGGCCAGTGCTGCATTAAATCGATATCAATACCTACAAAATGCTGATTTTCAGTAGCCGCTTGCTGTCAGTATCAGCTAACACAGTTTCAATATCAATATCACTCGCCTCAATGTCAGTGCGGAAATGACATTGACATCGTAATGGGACCCACTGATATTCAAAGTTGTGCGGCAAATTTTTCTCACAATTTCACAATTTAGCTAATCAAGTACTGTTTTTTAGAAAATAGTTTAGAAAAATTGAAACAATGCAATGGTTATACAAATAGTTCATTTATTTAGATAAAATTAAGATTTTCAATTTTTGACGATGGAGTACGTCTTTCTGCAACATATTAGGGGTGACATTTAAAAAAACCAAAATCGACCGCGTTACGAAAAGTTGTTAGGTTTTGACCGCTTATTACTCTGTCAATAGCAGAAGGATTTTAATTCTAAACAAGCCAATCGTTTGGAAAATTTTCTACAAATCTACCAAAATGAACACTTTATCAATTCTCAATAGAGCACTATTGAAAATAACACACATGTCCAACTGTTGCCATGTTGATCAAAATTATCACCGATTGCCTGCAAAAAGCGCTTTCCCTAACACAGATTTCAATATCGAACTCCATCTGGTCTCGCTGAACGGTGCTTATTCAATCACCGTGTATGGTTGTGTCCGGTCGGTCGTCATTATCATTAGCAGCAGCAGCAGTGGATTATTCTTCAATACACAACGAAAGGCTGCCCACAAACAGCGAGCTACAGCCAACATGAGCGTCCATTCACCGAAGAAGGAGGTAGAAGGCGCACCACTACTGGTCGGATTGTCGCTGTGGGCCTCTATTCCATACAGCTTACCAACCTCACCTGTGTTGAACATCCTAATAGCTCAGCATTACTCAACCATCACGACAAAAAGGGTTCTTTTCAGGACCACCATAAATTATTGTTGTTTAGGAGTTAATTAGCATTGCACGTTCACTCGCCTTGCTTTCAGCATCATCATCATCACCCCCAAAGCTCTTTGATAATTTACCCAACAACCAAATGTTTGTGGTCAAATGCGTATTAGTATTGAAGTGGTACATAAACATTCTCATAATAACCGATTATCACATGGCCTTGGCAATTAACTAGAAACACTTCAAAATAAGGACGGTAGAAAAACGCAATAAAAAAATCTCGAATTTATTACATTGGTCGCGAATGTCTCGCAATTGCAAAAAAATTTAGCAAGAAATTCCGACAATAATTTTTTGCTTTTTTTTTCATTATCTATTGAATAAACTAAAAATTCCGTGCGTTTTTGCACGAAAATCCGTAATTTTTGCATCAGAGAAAGAGGCGTTTCCGTGCTGGGAAAAATATGTTTCCCTAACACAGTTGCTGAATATTGATACCGAGCACGTAATCCTACGTTAAATTTACGGTCGTGTCTTGGATACAACCCAAGTAACCAAAAGTTCTGATAAAAGGCCATTTGTGGATTAAGCAGCTTGGTTGAAGGTTGTCAGCTTCATTTTTAAGTCGTTATAAGAACTTGAAAGTTCCGGTACCATTATTGAAGAGCATTCTGAGCAGCTTCTGGCGGAACTTGAACGGAACTTTACGAAAATAAATTAAAAAAGGTTTTTGTCCTTTACACCAATTTTATATTTAAGTTCGCACTTTTATGAAAGTTAATTTAGGAAGTCAGGTCTTTATGAAAGTTATTTCTAGAGGCAGGTATTGGTTTATTAGTATTAGTAATAGTATTGGAGCTGTTTGAAGAATTTAACCCAGTCCTTCTGCGTGAGAGCCCCAGCACAAACCGCTATACCATCTGAGATATATTAAAGTGGGCTGTTGTCCCGCCTACTGTTGGAGTTTTCAGTGCCAGCTGACTGACTTCAATACGAAACACAACACCTTGATTAATTTTAAATTGGCGTTTGCCCGCATTTATTGCAACACACTTGTGGCGCAGTGGTTAGCGTTCGTAGATCGCATGCCAAATACACGGATTCGAATCCAGGAAATTGCTCTTTATTTTTTATCTTTGGATGGAATATTGATGCACTGCATAAATATAAGAATTATGATTGATTTGAGCCACTGATCATTTCATATTTACGTACATTAATTTTTATTCCTAAAAAAGACTTGTGCGGATTGCTTCATGTGGGCTGTGTTGGGACTTTATATGCACTTTATGGAACCTGAAAGTGGGTTTTATCGTTGAACGCGGATCTTTTGGTTGCTTGGGAAGAAAGCACTCTTGGAACTTTATTTAAACCTTATGGAACTTGGAAGTTCTGTCGGAACTTTATTTGAGCTTTATGGAACTTGAAAGTTCTGTCGGAACTTTATTTAAACTTTATGTAACTTGAGTTTATCGTTGAATGTGGAACTTTTGGTTACTTGGGAACCTTTTACTTTTTTCCTAGGGATGTTTATATGGATAATAATGTCAAAGGCATACATGCTTGCTACGGATATCAGTGTCGTAAGTGAAATTCAGTGCTGGAGCAATATCTAAAGTCAATTGATATTATTGACAGCACGCAGCACTACTTCAGGCTCTACAAATTGGCCAAGAGTTCATAGATTTTTCTTTTACCTCAGGGAGCTTCATAAAACTTTGGGGACTTCCAAGAAGTTCAGGGAACATCGTAGACATTAATGAAACTTAGTAGAAATTCTGGGCACTTCATAAAGCTTCAGAAAAATCCGTAAAATCTCAGGGAGCTTTGGAAAACATCAGAATACTGCGTAGAACTTGCAACTCTATTTAAGTTTTGGGTAGATGTTAAACATTATATAATTTCAAGGTACGTTTTTATTATTTTTTGGGAATCTTCATATAATTTCAGGATATTTGTTGAAGCCTCATGAGCTTGGAATAGTTCAGGGAAATACGTACAAGTTAAAGAAATTCCATACGTGGAACTTTGCGGAAAATTAACGGGAAACTTTGGAAAGTTTTGAGAATATCGTAGCATTTTGAGAAGGTGCCTAAAAGTGCAGGGAATTTTGTAGAAAATCTAAAAATAGTTTAGCAAACTTCTAAGATCTTCAGGGATCCTCGCTTCAGTTTAAGGAACTTCGTTGCAGTTTGTCAGAAATCTTCTTTCATAAAAACTCAATGAACTTCTTGGAAGTTTTGGGAACATCTTTAAATCTCAAAGAACTTTCCAGATGTTCGTATAAATTGAGGAAATTTTGTAAAACTTAAGGGAATTTTGTTGATGTTGAGGAGAAAGGCTACAGCATATTCTTTCATTTATATAAAACGTAGCTTCGATCAATGCATTATAAATTGGATCAATGAGATGTTATCAAAAAGAGAAATATCTGCAAACCTTGGAAGCTAACTCATCAGTGTAAGAGCAACCAAAGGAGGCGTTTTATCACCTCTATTGTGGTCTTTAATAGTTGATGATAGCATAGCATAGCATATAGCATAGCATAGCATATGCGATTGTACAAATCGTGGGTGTGTGTGTGTGTGTACAATCTAACCCCCACTGTCCGGCAGTGTTATTATGGAAGAAAACTGCTTTTTATTACCCTTAAATTAAAGCAGGTTTAGTCCGGGAGTTAGAAGGTTCAGAATGCCTGGTAATTCACGACCACTCTGAGGTCACTTTTACTTACAATAAGCTCCGCATGTTCATTCTACCTTTATCAAATGGATAATGGTATCATAAACACACTTCCAGATTCAAAAAATATTATTTCCAAATCTGGCACGTATATAGTTTTGAAATTTGTTCAACTGTATTAAATCGATTTGAATGGACATTTCTTATCAATTTTGTTTCGAATACCTCTTGATTAATCTGCTGGCAGCACTTACTGGCCCTTACCGGCGACCAACTCATCTGCCCGCGATAGCAACAACGCCTAAATCTCAAAGCTCTCCGAACGTCCCCTCGAAAATGCAATCGAGATATGTATAAGAACAATCTTCAACTGGAACGTACTCACCAAATCAATACATCCGGGAGCACATTCCCGATGCTTATTTTTCTCTCGCAAACCCGTCGTTGTCGAACGGCAAAAAAAGGAAACTCGGTGAGCAATTCTGTGACACGGAATTTTCACTGAACATAAACATAAACTGAAATTAAAAATTATTACTCGCGATGGCACTAATTTCTGGTCCGGGAGAAAATCAGACAACGCAGATCGCGACATCTCTTCTGATGCTTGCAAACATGTTGAATCACGTTTTCTTTCTCTATTCTAAAACTTCCCGGACGCACACACAAAACAGAGAACAAACTTAAAACACAACCGTATCCAAAGGCGTTCGAAACAGCACCCGCACTTTAGGTTAATCATCCTGTCGCAAAAAAGCCATGCAGGAGATGGATTCTTCATCGCCTTTAACTGGTTTAGCGCATTGGTCACAGGCGGAAGTCATGCTGACTCAGTTTCCAAAAGTGTTTTAGAAACAGCGGTGGAGATGCTCTAATACGCAAAGAGGAATTGGATTCTCAAGATCGCCCAATGCTATGTCGGATTGGATAACTTTTTCACTGTTTTCACAACACAAAATATGCTCTAATTAGACGATTATCGCAACGAACTGCACTTTCCACTAACAACCAGTACAATATTACAGGTATACCGAACGGAAAAAAACGAATAACGATAGCCCGTGTGATAAAAAATCGACAAATTTTCACCACCACGAAGATCAAAATTCATTCAAAACTCGATACCCTCATTGTTATCTATGCGATTGTACAAATCGTGGGTGGCTGTTTAATGGTCAACTAATACGTTTTGCAGAAAATATCGTGTGTTGACGCAGAAAATATCACTTGGGATTTGTGATTTTCCCCACACAAACATAAAATCTACAAAACAAGCATCGCATTATACACCTGGCCACATCCTTACAATCGCAGGGGACGGGAGGGAAAGTTAATTCAACATCTACTTAAGAAGGTGCAGGGAACCCATACTACCTTCATAGGTGTCACAGGACGGAAAGAGTTGTGTTAGTGGGAGGGTGAATGATTTGGAAGCTCTATTTGTCAATATAGAGCATTTTATAAATCAGTGACACAAATGGAATCTAAATAGATAAAATGAAAAGATCTCACCCAATTGGCCTAGTGACTTTGCAGCGTCATGTTTTCGAAAATGCTTTATTTAATATTCCTTGAACCACCGCAATCACTGTTAACGCTCTTCTAGCTCGCATCCACAAAAGAACACACTCCACGCATAATCAAGGTCATGTGTTTTCGGACTTTCTTCTTTAACACTACACAAAGACGTTGCTCATCGCAGCAACAGAAAAATAGATCAGCGCGCTAGAGGTCATACCGGGCAACCGGTAACATAAAAAATCGATAGCACACATTTATTTTATTATCAAGTACTTAACTCGAAACAAACCGGATGGAAAATAAATAATCTCTAACAGCCACACAATAATAAGGTATGATTAACTTTTCTTCCATATAATTTTCATTTTTGCTTGGCTGGCACTTTTATCACCAAATCTGGTAATCTAACATAACATGATAGAACGTGTGTGCGGTATCTATTCTTGTTCGATCACACCTCACTCGCTTGAACAAAAGCCTGGCTCATCGCACCAACCGAACAATAGATCAGGCGTGATTGAGGTCATATGCCGGATAACAAAAAACAATGTGAGAGCACACAAAACACCATTGCATCATTAATTCCAGAACAAAACGTTTGCAAAAACTAATTCAATCAGATTAAATTATCGCGCACGGGACTAATCTGCCGACACCAGAAAAATAACACGCCACGGAGGAACGGCACAACCTCTCTCAACCGAAGCACAAAGCAGACCTGGTCTTTAATAATTGATGATCTTCTCAAAAATTTAATAGCTCAAGGCTTTGAAATAATTGACTTCGCAGATAATAAAGTTATAATTTTACGTGGCAAATATGATTGTATTATGACTCACAGAATGCAAATTGCCATAGATTTTGACTCATCGTGGTGTGATAGGGAAGGATTGAACATAAATCCTTCTAAAACTACTATCACAGAGAAGCAGACATAACACTCTTAACATGTTCACCGAAATCGCTTTTAATGGCCAATTTAAATGTTTCTTAGTTGGTAGTACCACCACTTGTGGCGCGCATAGTCAATAATCCTTGCGTTTGACGTTTCAACACTACCGCCATCTGTTCAGCGTACTACCCATCATAGTATACTCAACAGATGGCGGTAGTGTTTTAGTGACAATGTTTTACAGTGAGAAATATTCAATGTGTTATGTCTGTTTGTCGGTGCTACTATTGTGTCATTTACGCGAAGGCACACTTTTGGAACTTTCTAATGCTGTCAAATATCTTGGAGTAATCCTTGATAGTAAACATAATTGGAACATGCATCTAGAGCAGGCATTAAACAAAGCTACTAATGCTCTATGGATATGCAGAAGAACATTCGGTAAACAGTGGGGAATGAAACCGAAAATGATCCACTTGATTTACTCGGAAATTGTGAAACCCAGTATTATTTATGGTGGTATGGTGGCCTCAGAGAAAGTTAGAAAAACTCCAAAGGTTAGCAACTCTCACAATAACTGGTGCAATGAGAAGTACACCATCGAAGGCATTGGATGCTTTGCTTTATATGCTACCATTGCATCAATTTGTACAATTAGAAACCGAAAAGTGTGCTCTAAGGATTACAAGGTCATGTAGTCAGTGAAATGAACTCTTTGAAGGAGAGCTTAGAGGACGTCTTAGGATTCTAAAAACTGTTGGTATTATATAGTAAGGAACAACGCAGACCGGATGGAGAAAAGATACAATTTCAATCGATTGTTTCAAGTATTTGACTCTGGGCGTGATTCATGGCAATTTGGAGGTCCATAATTCATGACATCTGCACCATAGTAATTCCCATATACAGTTCATATGGTTTATGCACAGTCAGTTATAAAATTAATGAATTCAAATTATGCGAGGTGATCAGGACCCGATTTGGAAGCAATTGAGAACTGTGTAGTAAATATTTCAAATTTTGCATCACTCTAATAAGCACCTATACGACAAAATTTCTCTGCAAATTATCGTATACGTATTATGTTTAATATCAAGATAACCTGTATTACTTAATATCAGCTATACTCTAAACTACAGAGAGGTACCGTTCTTTGCGGATAGAGTTTGAGTCAGTATTGCCTGGTTTTTGGAAATAACGATACCATTTGCGGTCAGTATTCTAACTAAAAAGAACAGGTAGGGTGGGTGAACCAGTAGTACAGCTACTAAGATAATTTAACTATTAAAAAAATACATAAACGATTTGCATATTTTTTTTAAACGTCAATCTACAGCTAACAATCTATATTTTGCTAGAAACATATTACATTGTGATTAAATTGTATACGTGTTTAGAAAACTCGTCGTCCATTAATAGGAACACTGTTTCAATAGTTGTGGTAGTTGATAAATTTGGTTCCTATAATAGTGGAACACATTGGTGTCTTATGGATTCGACTATTGTAGGAACACTACCGCAACTAAAGGGTGTTACGATAAAAATTTGGTCGAACAAGAATGCGTGTAAATTGATTTAATTTATTTTTCTTGTTTAAGTTCAATTAGTATAAAAAATAATTTAAAAATATTCAGCTAAGCTTCCGGTTGACTGAATCCGAATGGGCTTTCATAAAACTCCTGTCATCCGATTCTGTACAGCCACTTTGTTTACCGCAGAACCAATCGTGCAGCGGACGATTTTCCAGACAGTCGTTCACGTAAATTACCTGGTTGGCTGTCCCGGTTACAATGAAAATGTCGCTTTTCTAACCACCGGTACAGAAGCCAATCCAAACCACATAGCTCTTAGCAAACTTCGACAGTTTCATAAGCTTGAAAATATCTACCAACGTTCCCCATCCGGTTGCCATATAAATTTTTTGCCTAGGAAGCTATTTGAAGTACCTAGTTCGGATTTTCGCGATGCGCGTACAAAATTTTGATGCTCTGCTCCTTTTGCTTAGACGCCATTTTGATTACTAAAGAGCAAAATAATGTCAAAATCAAAACTAAGCATCATTCTGCACGCACACATCTACAAAATGAGGGGTGTTCAGTTTTTTTTAAATACTCGGTTAAAAGAAAGTCAAGTTTAAGTCCGTGTTCACTTGGCTGTCGAGTCCACTCTCGATGTGTGTCACGCGATCGTCTGTTTACTCGGTAGCAACCATTGTGTGATCCTCTTCATTGTTCGTCATCAGCAGTTCTTTCGGTCGATGCATCGTCGACTTTGGAAAGCAACCGTTTCGTGATGAGTGTGTTAGTGCTGACCACGTTTTGCGTCCATTGCTACAATGGAAGCGCTCTGCGCCCCGTTGACAATACTGCCATACAATGAAACCACTGGAAGCGGATCCCGTTCTGATGGAGGAGGCTTATTGGATAGCGAAAGAAGTGCTTATTGCGTTGCACCTTTTAACTATTATTTTAACATGTATTGTATAGTGAACAAAAATCCTCGGCTCTGTAAAGTTAATTCGATTGAGCCTTATTAAATAAATGAATAAACAATAAATTTAAGTTGACCAAATTTTGATCGTAAAACCTTTTAAAGGTGCAAAGAAGTCAACATCTTAAGGTTCAATTTACTTTGATGCTTTTTGGAAAATTTCAAAAGCAGTTTTTTCCGACTCATTATTTTAGATTGCAAAAAGCTCGCGTCATTTTGTGTAAAATATCAAAAGGAATCGAATAGTGCGAGCTTTTTGCAATCTGAAATACTGCGTCGGAAAAAACTGCTTTTGAAATTTTCCAAAAAGCATCAAAGTAAATTGAACCTTAAGGAACATTAATTGTTTTCCGTATTTTTAGGGTCAATTTCAAGTTTCAAGTATGCAAATCTACTTTAATTTAGGAGAGCTACCAATGAAAAATAAATTTAACTTATACCAGTGTTATGGAATAAACCACATACCACAACTATAGGTACACTACTATTACTGGAACACCTATCCTAGCTAGGAATTGGGAAAAAGCAATTGGACACACGTCAAGTTGAAGGATGGAAATGCGTCTTATATGTTAAATTACTTACGTTCCTACGTACCACCACGGGTGCTCAGGATAGTTCTATGTACTGACTACGTGGCACGCATAATAGCTACGGTTTCACCATCGTTTAAATGGAGTTAAAATTTTCCTATCTTGGTTTGAGATGTACGCATATAGCACTTAAGATCTATTAGATAGCACTCAGGATGAATGCGGATAAGCGCTAAAGTGTGAGGTAATCGGTGTAATAACAATAATAATAATAATCCATACGATACTCTCTTCAGGCAGACTGCATCATATGCGGGCGGTAAGCGTTGAATCGTTTTTAATTGGATTAATTGTGCTATCTGCTCGTATCTAGGGCTGAAGTGAGCTTAGTTTGATTTGAGAATGTAAGTTGTAACTATGGCAGTCGGAAACTACGTTATCCTGTTTAATTTTGAAATGTTTGTAAACTTTGGCTCTGTACAGTTTTTGTTAAGACCATTGTTGATTAATATGAGATTCAGTTAAGATTTTTTCCCGATTCTTCACTCACTCACTCATGCATCTTGCTCTGTGGTGTAAAGGGTCAACGTGACAGACTTCCATCATGGTTGGCTACATGATTTTGCATTAAACTGGGCCCAGGTTAAATTCCTATCGCCTTGCTTAATTTCCTTATTGAGGCTCTACTACCATGAGTCCCTGGATCTGCTTCTGCTGCTATGTCCTGCGGGGTTCCAATGCAGCTCTTGTTTTCTCCCGCCCCTTCGTACCTCCACTTATCTCGTAAAATTTTTGATGATATCGAGTTTTGCTGACATTGACGATGGAGCTCAAAATTTGAGACCCAGTTGTAAGGCCACCATACACGAATTATAAACCGAAAGACCTGCACACGTTCTTGGACAAAAATGAAATCGAAAAGCTGATACCATCTTGGCCAAAAATGAAATCGAACAGCTGATACCATCTTGGTCAATATCTGTCAATTCCAGGGTTTTACTAGAAATTAGGAATAAATACCGCGAAAAATGCACTCGAACCTTTACTTTGTAATGAATGTAATGTGAAATTTAAACTAAAAGTATCTCAAACTGGTTTTGGAATTTTTTTAAATTTAACAAGCCTTTAACTTATTCAGAATTTTCTATACTTCCATGGGATTTCCTCGATATTTATGAGGTTTCCTGAACTTCTTTTGTTTTCAAAACATTTCTGAGCTTCCTTGAATTTTGTTATAAGTTCAAGTGACATCTCAAAAGTAATGAAGTTCCCTAAATTTCCTGTTTGTTTTTTAGATCTTATGAAATGATTCATAACCGTCTTTGAAGTTTTCCAAACTTCTTCAAAGACCGCTCGACTAATTTATTGATTTATATTCTATTGATTAATTTGAACTTCTCTAAAATTACCCTGCGCTTCCTGGTTCATTAAAACCTCTCTGAATAGTCTTTATGACTTCTGAAAATCCAAAACTTCTCTAAAATTCTCCTAAACTTCTCTGAGGTATTTTTTTTTGTTCTCAAGGGCTGCCAATAACACGCGTGATATTGGAATAAAATATCAAGCATGGTAGGGTAGAGAACTACTTCGGCCTAAGCGCCCATTTTGGGCCTATCAAGCAGACAACATCAATCCATGATTTCGGCGTTAACAGGACAATTATGCGTTTGGTACGATACTTTAGATAAAATGCTACCGAACGAAGTTAATAAGAACGCGTGATATGAATGTTTGCACCCAATATTCTCAAAAACAAATGAAGCGCTCCGACCGAATCAATCTTTATCTTCATCCGATAGGCCGAAGTGAATTCATTGGCGTTTCAATGGCGTTTTAATGCGTCAGGCCAAGTTTAGGATCCGTAGGCCAAGTTTGGCGTCAAGAAGCAGTGTTAGACTTTGAACAATATCTCAACAATTTGTTTTTCTTTATCAAATCTTACGGTACGTACGGAAAGGTAAATAAATTTGGAAGCCATCAGTAATAATAACATTCCGTTTGGTGCTAATTAGATTAAGAAAGACTAAGTGCGGGTTGTGCTTCTTAGGCTGGAAATGGGGTAGTTAACCCTATTGATTTTATAAGCTCCTTTTATATTGCGAGATTAGTCACATCATCACATGAGTTGACTCAACACAAAAATGAATCCGTTGTTCATCGTTTTCTTAGAAAGAGAAAGTGTAGTTTGCTAACTCTCTTTACTCTTCACATATGGCAGATCCGAAGTTACTGCTGCCAGTTTTGGTTCGTGTTCGGGTGTACAGCATTATGGGGTGTTTACATCTGTGCGGATTTATTCGCGCTAGTGTCTCGCCAACTAGCACGAATTTCAGTTGCTCCTGAAATTTCATGCTGGTAGACACCGATGCCCTGTTTACATTATGCTAGTGAGATTTTTTGCTAGCAGCTAGCTCATTAGCGCTAGTGAAATAGCATAAGTGTAAACACCCCATTTATCTTGATGCTCAAACTGACAACAGTTTGGTGAGTTTTGATTTTAATTTACGATAATCAAATGAGATTATGGGCCGACGCCGGTGGTGTAGTGGTAAGCGTGACTGCTTTCTAACACCCCAATGGGTCTAGGTTCAATCCCAGCCGAGGTCGGTCTCAAAATTTCCCCAGAGCTCTTTTTAAAATACTCGCTGGTATTCCCTTATAATTTGCTCTATAATGGACAAGAAATTTTCTGTACAAAGCATTCTTGAAGTAATAAAATTGGGTTGTTAGCGGAATGCTAAAAAACAGCAAAAAAGGTTATCTTCCATTTAATTCCACTTAATTAATTTTGGTATCTATGACATACGTATTTCGACTACAATGTGCAGTCTTCATCAGTGTCATTCCCACTAAAGAACTTATCAAAATCTAACCTCCTTAAGTACTCATCCCCTAGGTAAAAAAGTCAAGATCATAGGTATAAAAATGAAACTACAATGTGTTGAATCGGAACCTACCTAACTAATAAAAACCAAAGATTTAAGTAAACTACAGGAGAAAAAAAATTATACAACTCTCTAATATGTTGGTATTGCGGACACAGGCATAGGATGTGTTCCACCGATGCTGTGGTTCCGCAAACGTAGCACATTCTGTGGAACTGCGTCCCACCAAAACTATGTGAGATCCTTGTATGGCCTGTCCTAAGACGAGAAACCACCTTCTGGTCCCGTAGTTTCGACATATCCGTCCACTTGCTCGTCGTTCCTTTGATTCTTCGGATGAAGAGGGATTGGGATTGGCACCACTCTGCTTCCCAGGCTTCCCACATTTTGCTGACTATCCATCGCTTTATGTCCTGTAGTGGCACTTCGTCGGTGTAACGGGGGCCAGCTGGCCGTCCACTAGCGGTCCTACGTCAAGCTTCCGTTCGTGCCCCTAGGCACAGACCCTTCTACTTTTTTTTTACTAAAATGAACTATGCCCATTTTGTTATGGCAAGTTTTGCTATAAGAAATGCTCCTCGTGTTTATTAGCGAAATTAACATCAAAGGTTGATTAATTGCGTAGGAAATCAGATTGGCACGGCATTTGTGACCAGCATACACCTTCCGGTCGTATGCAGCAGGTCAAAAACTGTCCAAATCCGCCCATACATTTTTTTGTTTTGAATTTCTGTATGGCAAAATAGTGAACTTTTCGTGAACATTAACGGCAAAGAACTCACCAACACTGGGAGACCGTGAGCTCCTGCCCACCTGTCATATTTCCATCTCGGTGCAGTACTTTCCCGCATAAAAAATAACCATAAGAGGCGCCTAACCACCAATTCGGGATATCATCCCAACTTTAAGCGGTATGGTCGTACCATCTATGATATCGTTAGTGTATGGTATCCGTTTATTAGGGTCCACGCTCAGTCTAAGCAGTCAATAATTTTACGCTCTGCTGCAGATTTTTTCTTTCTTCCCTGCATTCTTGCTGCTTCAACAACTCCTTTGCAGTTAAATACAAATAACCGGTGCGTTGAAGTTAAAATGCAATTAAAAGTACTTAAAGTAATTAATGCGTTTTGAAGTAGTACTGTCGGTAATTAAAATTAACAATCCGTAATTAATGTAATGAAAAGTATTGAAAAAGTAATTAATATACCTTAATTACGAAATTTCGTCTGTAATTAATGGTCTTAAAAAGTAGTTAATATTCTATACTGTGTAATTAATGTAATTAAAGCAGTAGTTAATGGACTTAATTTAATTACAGCCGTTGCCTGCGTTAAAGGTTAATGCTTGCCCCTCGCTGGTACCTCTATATATGCATTTACTTTAACATTTGAAGACCCTCCTTTTTTACATATTCTACGCAAAAGATATTTTATGCCACGCCCCATTCATAAAAATCGACAGGAAACTCTGTGAGGGGTGAGCTATTTTGTGTGCAGAATGTGTAAAAAAGTACAGAATTCGAATAATAATCTAAATGCATATATAGAGGTACCAGACATGTTTTGCACTGCAGTGTCCTCTGTGAACAATAATAGGAAAACAGATTGTTTGTAGTTTCCGATAGATGTCACCGCAAACAACAGCAGTGACATCTGATGGAACATGAATGCAGAAGCTTGACAAACTGATTAATTGCTTCCGCTTGCCTCCGGCTACCACATCTGCGTACGAACTACTTCTTTCTTCGTCCTGTTATTGCCTCTCACATCCATATATACACCACGTACACCAGTGTACATGTTAAAGCACAGCACGCATTTTCACCAGATGACACGCTTGATTTTACCGTATTTCTCTAACACCAACACTAGATCGTGGTCAGAAACTTCTCAGCGGATTCAGGGTATTATCCAAAACATTTTTGGAATAGTTCTATCGCTTGGGTTATGGTTCGAGTATGGTATTCTTTTATTAGGGTTTCGTTTAGTGTGAAATTAAACCTCAATGTATGGAGCATTGGAGCTATTATGTATGTCACTTCCGTTTGAACGGGATCCGCGTCCAGTGCTTCTTTAAAATTGGCAATTTCGACCATGGTTTAGATTGAAAAACCTCTCAATTTTGAGTCGATCGCATTGGTGTGCTGAACCAATGAAAAAAAAGGTTGGTTGCGGGATGACAGCAAGATAAAAAATCAAAACTTACCAAAACTTTGAAACTTGAAACTTGCGTTGGTTTCAAAAAA
This sequence comes from Ochlerotatus camptorhynchus, assembly GCF_037179485.1. NCBI lineage: Eukaryota > Metazoa > Arthropoda > Insecta > Diptera > Culicidae > Ochlerotatus > Ochlerotatus camptorhynchus. Next base: position 798,203 of record NW_027040647.1, read on the forward strand.
TAAATATCCCTAAAAATTGTGTAAACAAATGGATAGGTCAGGTTTATTGAAATTAAACAATACAAATCAAGCTGAACATTGCATTAGGTCCTAAGTAACATTTATCGATTCTCTTCGTCGACTTTCTCTTTCGTCAATAACTTGAGCACATAACCGTTTATTGTTGTGTTTGTCGTATTAGATGCTAGAGAATAGCTTATTTTACCGATCTGTGTGCTCAAAATACCTGAGAATCTGTCAATGTTACTTAGGACCTAATGCAATGTTCAGCTTGAAATATTAAAGGGGAACCCACGGTGTCTCTGGAAGAAAAACTTATTACTAAAAATCAGGATCGCTGAAACACCCACGAAACAAATGCTTAGGGTCACCCCTTTCGTCTCATATGTCAAGAGCCACATGTGAAAAGGGCATACAAGCTTTTTGTAAACAAACCTTTGTAGGCCCTTCTCTCGACAACCGAGAGTCGCCCACGCAAACCAACAACATCATCGGGAAGGGGAAAGATTCCTCTACCCGTTGATGTTGATGGTTTGCGTTGGTGTCATACAGGTGACGAAAAAAGGTATATGAAGGTTTGTTTACAAAAAGCTTGTATGCCCTTTTCACATTTTGTTCTTGATGTATGGAAATGTTCTATCGGTGGGTCTAGAACTATTATTATTTTGTGTCGTATTTTTCAGTGTAAATTACGTCCAACAATTAACACTCTCGACCATTGAAACCCATACAATGAAAAATGACCCCCGATAGAACATTTTGAAACTAGCCTCAACCGTGGGTGTTTCAGCGATACTGTTTTTTAAAATGATATTGTTATCCTACCAGAGATACCGTAAAGCTACACACTTAGTTTTTTCTACCGAGCTCGGCTGTGCAAATCTCGGCAAATTTTTTTTACTGAGATCTCAGCAAACATTTCATTTGTTTGCTGAGATTCAGCTAAGCATTATCCGAGACTCAGCAATCAAATGTAACTTTTGCTGAGATCTCAGTGAAGCTTGTTTTGCCGAGATTTGCACAGCCGAGCTCGGTAGAAAAAACTAAGTGTGTAGTGCTCTTCTTAAATTCACCACTGTTCATATGTATTATGCTATCGTAAGAAACAAGTACCTAAATAATAATAAAAATAAAATTCCAAAACGCAAAAGCTGCACTACTGGTAACCACGTTCGTTGTTTGTGCACCACCAAAGATAAGACGCACGCTTCAGTATTTATCTTTTCCTTAACGTCCAAAGAAGAAAAACTAACTGTTTTTGTGCAGCAAACCTAACCGGGCTAAAAATAGCATCGGTCAAGAGGCCAAATGCTTATTTTATTAAGCAATAAAGTCGCGCTGTGTGTTCTTCGTTCCACTCCTTTCGGCCTGCCGATTTGATTGCGACACCTAGCGACATGGTTTGAATCACTGAAGACGGCGCACACTCACTGACTCTACCATTCAAACAAGTGGTGCGTCTTATTCGTCTCCACAGAGCGGTGTAGCCGTTGCTGCGAGAAGACCTCGGTGAGGTTCATTCTGAAAATATCAGCCAAAATTTATGTGTCAACACAGTGCATCACTCTGGCGATGACTATGTGTCTTCCCTTCCGCTGACGGTGGTGGCGGCGGCGAGACTTTCTTTCGAAACTGCGGAGTGCTACTATAAATAGCTGAAATCAAGAGGCAGAGCCGTCCAACAACAAACGGATGCATTATAAACAACGACGGTTCCTTCTTTACAAAGCCCCTTGAGCACGGCCGGCATCGTGTCGGAATCATATCACACTGGTAATTTCAGCAAATGCAAAAGCAAACCGCTCAATTTGCGGCAATGCTTCATCCATGTGCGCGAGCGCGTGTTGAGTGATACCCACCAACAGAACAATTGGACAATAACAATGAAAATGTGCTGATCGTTTTTACAAGTAGGTATCGTCCATCACCACAATCGTAGATCTGCACCACTTCGCTCGATTGGAGCTCATTGAATGCTCAAAGTGGCAGTGCTCTTTGCAGTTGAATTAAAATTGGCACTCGTCGCGCCAGTCACAAGTACATCCCGCTCTCTATCTCTGCTCGGGTCACCCATAAGTTGGAGACGGCGACGGGACGCGTGTATAAGATCGAGATGAAAAACCAGACAGGAATGCCTCCTTTTTGTGATACACATTCATACTATAACAGTGTATGCATCGAAAACAAGTAAATTAATTTTAATTATTCTATGGCTATTACTACGTGTGCGAACAAGTAGCGACCGACGATGGTTACAAATTTACCAATACGATCTTGGCTATGTTTTCATCGGAGGAGCTGCGACGATGGGGCCGAAGTAGGTAATTAAACGTTGAGCACGTTCCGCTGAGGATGATAATCGATATAGAATGGCTCTCCACTGGGGCAATATAGCACAGTACGGTAGAGGAGTGCAGTCAACCACTATTTAGATGAGCAAAGTTTGCGTAATGAAAATGGGTGATATTGAAAAACAGCTGAACGGGAGAGGTAACCAATTCAGGTTTAACACTGCGTATGAAAAATGCATGGATGTGTGGTTGTGTATCAAAATGGTACACATTCGATGAGGTGTTGTACTAGTTGGCTATTTATTCTATTTATTATACTATACACGACGCTATTCAACAAAAGTTTGTTTACATTTCAGTACACGTGTCTCTGAATAGATCTCAGTTTTTGAATAAACAAAAGATTTCTGCAGAGTTGTATGAAGGAATTTCGAACCTGGGTCTGGCGCTTACAAATCACAGTCACCTTCGTACTGCTGTGATGGATTTAAAAATGATAAATCAATGCGTGACTCTCTAGCAATTGGAACGTTCAGCTACAAGATGATTGTGTACATGCATAGCAAGTGCATCGGGAACTATTTTGAAGTGATTTAAAAAAAAAATTACGATTGGTGTTTTACTCAAAATTCAATAATTTTTATGAATTTCCTTCTTGCATCAGCATAAAAATTGATTCGATATTGATAGTTCCAATTGATTCGAAAATAATTACGTCTCCGCCAGACCCAGTTTAGGGCCATCGTAACCTTACCTTACCTTACCAATCAGGCTAAGGCCTTGTTGTCCTCTGCTGTCCGAAGAAGCCGTCTCCACTCTACTCGATCCATGGCCACACTTCGCCAGCCTCGTAGTCTGCGAAGGGTCCGCAGGTCGCCTTCTACTTGGTCGATCCACCTTGCCCACTGCATGGATCTTCTTCTTGTTCCTGTTGGGTCGCTTTCGAGAACCATTTTCACTGGGTCATCGTGCGGCATTCTTACGACGTGCCCAGCCCACCGTAGTCGCCCAATTTTTGCAATGTGAACGATGGATGGTTCAACCAGCAATTCGTGGTTCATTCGTCTCCTCCACGGTCATCCATCTGCACGCCACCGTAGATGACCGACCTTCCGTTCGAAAATACCAAGGGTGCGTTGTCATCCACGAGCATAGTCCAGGTGTCGTGGCCGTAGATGACCACCGGTCTAATCAGCGTCTTGTAGATAGTCAACTTCGTGTGGCGGCGAATTTTAATCGACCGGAGCGTCCTCTGGAGTCCAAAGTAGGCACGGTTCCCTGCCATAATGCGTCTTTGAATTTCTCTGCTGGTATCATTTTCGGCGGTCACCAGTGAGCCCAAATACACGAACTCATCGACCACCTCGATTTCGTAACCGTCAATCTGAAATTGGGGTGGAAGGCTAACATTGTCTTCCCTAGAACCTCTTCCTTTCATGTATTTATTTTGTCTTTGATGCATTGATGGCAAGTCCAATCCACCTAGCTTCAGCCTTCAGTCTGATGTACGTTTCCGTCATCGTCTCAACGTTCCGTGCCATGATGTCGATGTCATCGGCGAAGCCAAGAAGCTGGATGGACTTCCTAAAGATCGTGCCACTCGTGTCTATCCCAGCTCGTCTGATCACACCTTCTAACGCGATGTTGAATAGCAGACACGAAAGTCCATAATCTTGCCGTAACCCCCTTCGAGATTCAAAGGGACTCGAGAGTGTCCCCGGTACTCGAACAACGCACATCACTCGATCCATCGTCGCCTTGACCAATCGCGTCAGTTTATCCGGAAGTCCGTACTCGTGCATAATCTGCCATAGCTGATCTCGATCGATTGTGTCGTATGCGGATTTGAAATCGATGAACAAATGATGTGTCACGTTGTATTCGCGGTATTTCTGCAGAACCTGCCGAATCACGAAAATCTGGTCCGTGGTAGCGCGGGCACCCATGAATCCGGCCTGGTATTGCCCCACAAACTCTCTTGCATATGGTGACAGACGGCGGCATAGAATTTGGGAGAGTACCTTGTAGGCGGCGCTCAGCAGTGTGAGCGCGGTAGATGCGGCAATCCAACTTGTCGCCCTTTTTGTAGATTGGGCATACCAAGACCAACAATTGAAATGGCCTTAAGTCAATTTTGCAAACAAACCTTGTAAGGCCATTTTCTCGCGAACCGAAGTCCGCAAAGGCAAACCAACATAATGAACAGGTAGGGCAAATTCTTCTCTACCCGATTGTGGTTTAGGTTTGCGAATGAAGGTTTTGGTTCGCGAAAAAATTGCCTTACAAGGTTTGTTTACAAAATGGAGTTAAGGCCATTTCAATTGTTGGTCTTGAACGACACCTTCCATCCACTCCTCCGATAATATCTCCCCTCCCAAATCTTGGTAATTACCCAGTGCAGCGCTCTAGCCAGTGTTTCACAATCGTATTTTAATAACTCACTTGGTAGTTGATCTACACAAGTTGCTTTGTTGTTCATCAGCCGACCGATCTTCTCCTCAACTTCTTGAAGATCACACACTTAGAAAAAAAAAACATGTAAAACATGTAAAAAAACTCAACACCATCAGTACTTGGCACTGATGAAGTCTGCAAGTAGTAGACGAAATACGCGTATCTGTCAAAAGATAAGCAATTATAACGGAATTTAAAGGAAATAAACCAACACACTCAAAGCTCTCCATGAAGGGATTCCGTTAAGAGGTTCGACGAATTTAAAAGATATGTAAATTTAGGTGCTCTGAGACTGACGAGCGTCAATTTTGACATAAAATTGAGTCATAACAGACACAAAATCCAACTCAATCAAACGTACTTTCCGTCGAGTAACGAACTTATCAATCTCGCAGCACTTAATTTTACATATGACGTATTTAATAACATCTGATCCTTTATGTCAAATATGGATTCCGTCACGTGTAAAATTAGTTATTTCTTATAGCGAATTCGTTTATTATTCAGTTCCAACCTGGATCGGGTATCAAGATTGGGTCTGCTTGTTTTCTGACAAACGTCAGTTTGCTCGTTTGTTTTTAAAACCTAGCTCAGGTTGAGGTTCACACTGACAAAAAGTTCGGTTTCGCACTGGGTTGGAACTGGTGTTAACCCCGATAATAAACGAATTCGCTATAAGTGTGCAGGGGCCGGTAGACTGTCGTCTTCTGCGCGTGCTCCAAGGTTTGTTGCCGCACCACCTTTGTTTTCTGCCGCATCACCGTTGAGGTATTCGTCATAGTACTGCTTCCACATCTCCTTCGTAACGGTTGTTAGTATTTGAGTACTTTAAGGAATTTCAATGCGAACTATGCATTCATAGGTTTAGAGGGTTTTAGAAGGAATACTACATCATGGCTAGGACCTGGGTGATTCGGTTTTGAGCTCCGTCCTGAGCTGTCAAATCGAATCAATTTTTTCGCACTCCCGGTGTGAAGACACGAATGAATGTAAGTATTCATTGTAGTCCATCAATATTCAAAATATTGAAGCTTATCTCTAATCATTCTATCAATAGTGGGATTTAGTGATAATGTAAGCCACATTTCTTCAATATATCAAAATAACTTTTAAACTTTTTTTTCATGATTTGACCAACGGGTTTACTTACCTTCCGAAGGGAGGCGTGATCAGAGATGTTACGCCTCAGAACATCCCGGCGACGCCGACTGGGATTTAACCCAGGCCTGTTGGGGTAAGAGGTAATCACGTGTGGTGCGTTACTGGTATTAAGATCTTCCACCGAAGCCTGGTCCGAACTACTTCCAACTAAGGGAACAAAATTGTTTTGTAATCAAAGGAACACATCTTAGTCCTTTTTACTTTGTATACCTTGTTGATAGTGACAAGACTCGGCTTTGTCCTTCGAGGATGACCTTGAAACATGGAAAAAATGAGTTAGGTAGATAATTTTTTCATCTACGTGATTCCTAACCTTTTATTCGCTGTTCTCTAGTTTGAAGTGGTTAATACTAGGATTCTGATGCATGGTCATTATCGGCTTGATTTTGTTGCTAAAGAATCCGTTTTTGACTGCAAAAGGGGCGCCGGGGGTGTTCCGGGATAAAGAGCGGGACCTTACAATTAAAGTTGGATCCTTGCGATAAAGGCAAGAATGACAACTTTATCAAAACCGTTTACTTCTTCATTTCTCAATAGTGATGGAGTAATACGACATGCACTAAACTAAGTACACGGATTATACCAAATAACTGGTCGCAGTGGATTTATGTCCCGAAAAAAGCATGAATTTATGGATGTTTCGGATCTTCCGGTGGATAGTCCTATGGCCATTCAGGTCCAGGTTTATGTCATGACCCAAAATTCTTTCTTATATAACAGTTCCACGTGTTTTCGAAAAAAAAAAACGGCAGAGCTCTAGGATTAGTTTCATGGATTGACCACTTTTACAGATGTTTCGGATCTTCCTTAGCACGCTCCCATGGCCATCCGGGTCCGTGTTTATGTCATGAACCCAACATCTTTCTTATATCACAGTTCCTAATGTTTTCAAAAAAACCGCGGAGCTCAAGGATCAGTTTCGTGGATTGACCAATTTTATGGATGTTCCGAATCTTCCGGAGGACCGTTCCGTTGTCTCCAGGATCCATATATAGGAACCATAACTGTATTATGGCTAATAATCTTTTTAGAATCAAAATAATCCACAGACCCTAAGCGTTTTAGAAGCACCACAATTTTTGAAATTCATCAAGATATGGCTTAGTTATGTCATTGCAAACTTGCCGTTACACGTTTTTCGGAGACATCTTATTCGGAGTGTTAATTGGTTTTATTGGATGTAATTAACAGCACTGGCTAGGACTTCCAAAAATTGATCAATAATCCGCTGTTAAGCGCTACTAGCAGTACTCGACAATACACGCTAAATCTCGAAAATACACGGTAATATTCACAGTTATGCTTTGGTCACTCTTTGAGCTAACAATCATCGTCAAGGAAAACCATGTAAATTGCCAGTGACAATGCTGTCAGTGAAGAACACGCATAGGTTTTTTTTATTATGTACATTAATAACTGAACTGTTTATGACAATAATGTGACACAGAATGCACGAGATTACACTTTTTTGTTACCTGGCGAATCTTTGTCATTGACGAAAAAATGAGTAAGATTTCGACGAAGTTTTTTTTTTTGGCGAGAGTCTGCCAGTGACTACGTGAAAAACAATTTTGTCAATATCGCGCGAAAGTCTGTCAATGGCAATGACAAATCTCAGCACTGATCCACGGAGTGTGGTGGAAAAGAGTAGATACTTTCTAACAAAAAAATTCGTTTCATATTTTTTGTTTGAGTTTTTAACACTTTTTTTGGAAATTGCGCTTAAAATTACTACAAATAATTGCCATATATGTTTTTCCCACAAAGAATTAATTTTTCTCTACAACTTTGTCTCAGTCGTTATTTCAATCGGAAGCGAAGTTTATGTTCTCCAATTTATTTAAAAATGGAAAAAAACGCCATTTTGGAAAAAAAGAAGTGCACGGTCCACGGTTACAATGGCCGTATTTTTGTAAAAATGTGAATGATTGGCCATAGCCGAAGACAACATATCAAGATGACTGGCAACTCATACATTTTCTCATACGACCGCTATGAGACCGACACAATCGCGTTATCTGCCGCACAAAGTTAAATGTTTTGAACGAATTTGATAGCAAAGATTACAACCTCAAAAGAAAGGTTTGTGCATTTGATCATTTCTCTATGCAGTACTTCTACCCTCGCTCGAGCGCAGCACTACTGTATCTGTCGCTTAGATTCTGGCAGAGTTCTCAGTCTTCTTGATTTGATGTCTTCGCCATAACACACAATTATGCAAAATTTTATGCAACTCAGTTTTATGGAACTACTCAGTAATCTCTAGTTTATAAGTAAAATAATTATATCTGTATGACTAGTCAAAGACGCTGATAAATAAATAAATAAATAAATAAATTATTTGACTTCAGTTCATTAGCAACTGCTATAAATTATCACCTTCAGTTTTTGCCTATCAGTCTTTGGGCCTCACATGATAACTAATTTGAGTGTTGTTTTGTTTGATTAGTATCATTATCACCTTCGGTAAGTATCCAAGACGCTGCGATGTATTTTGCATATCTAGCGGGCGTTTTCATAAGTTACTTTTTCATTTACAGGTTTTCCCCTATGCTCCTGCATCAGGTAGACAATTGATCAATTCTCGCTGAAACCAGCCACTTTTTGTTCGAGGTTTTAAAACACCATTTCTTCGTACTCATTCGATAACTCTAGTTCTGATCATAGAAAAATCATTTTATAGTATGTTGAATCGATGGGCCTCTCGTTAACAAGGGGCTCGAGTGTTTAAGAAAAATATATATATTTTTGTAAATTAAATCAACGTATCTCCAATAATTCTTGCAATAAACCCTAATATTTGCATATCATTCGAAAGGGAAATGCCAGGGCTTTCATTTGACATATAAACCTGAACATTCCTTTAGGTCCTAAGTTACACTGACACATTCTCTTCGTCGACTTTCTCTTTGTATACCCACGGCCATGTAAAGACATTCCCAGGTATTTTCCACATCCCTGGCAAGACTAGTACTCGCTGAAGCCGCCACTGATGGTGGTGGTTTTAGTGTTGACAACACGTTTTTAAGCTGACAGCATGGTTATATCACGTTAAAACTAGGGTTAACTACCCCATTTCCGGCCTATTAGGCACAACCCGCACTTACTCTTTCTTAATCTAGTGCAGTTAAGCACCAAACGGAATGTTTTTATTACTGATGGCTTCCAAATTTTTATTTTATTTACCTCCAAGAGAAAACAATCGTTGAGATATTGTCAAAAGTCTAACACTGCTTCTTGACGCCAAACTCGGCCTACAGATTCTAAGCTCGGCCTAACGCTTTGAAATGCCATTGAAACGCCAATGAATTCACTTCGGCCTATCGGATGAAGATAAAAATTGATTCGGTCGGAACGCTTCTTTTGCTTTTGGGAATAATGAGTGCAAACCTTCATATCACGCGTTCTAATTGATTTCGTTCGGTAGCGTATTAACTAAAGTATCGTACCAAACGCATAATTGACTTGTTAACTCTGAAATCATGGATTTATTTGAAGTTTTTTGCTCGATAGGCCTAAAATGGGCGATTAGGCCAAAGTAGTTCTCTACCCTATTTAATGAAAAAAAAAAAAAAGATTATTGTAAGATAAATTGATACACTGAAATTGATTTTTTTAACAATACTAGTACACAGTAAACAGCGCCTATGGCACAACAAAGATTAAAAAAAATCCTTCTAGCCGCTCGCGACAAACTTTCCCAGCAAAGAGCTTGCTTGCGAATATTTGCAGTAGCTGTCAAATGTTGACGTAAAATCGAACCAGAAAACCAGGATTTTTCGGCTTCACGCAAAGTATATGGGAATGTAATTTGTGTGATAGATGTGGTATTTTCAGCACACAGATCGATAAAAGAAGCTTTTATCTAGCATCTAATGCGACGCAGACAACAATAAACGATGCCTGCTTGAAGGATGGACGAATGCTGATATTTTGAATTTACAAGAATTTTCTTGACTTCATACTATAACTGGAAAACTTATAATCAAACAACATTAACAACAATACACAGTTATCCTGTTGTGGATTGGCTTGTTATCATCAAACTGGGGACATTTCTAGACTAAAATTTGAAAAGAGCGGAATTCCAAAATTACCATAATGATTTCATTAGCTTAAAATATAGTTAATAGTGTAATCTATCATCATGCAACACTACAAACTCAAAAAAAAAAGTTTTTTTTTGCCGTGAAATTGAGAAGAAAACATCATACGTCCTGATAATTTCTTACATGTTGTTACCCCCCGGATCTTCCACCCTTTGAAATGCCAACACTGGTGATACGCCGTCGAAATACCCCCTCGGGATTTTTTGTTTGTTGTTCCACCTTGGTTCTTCGTTCGCAAACACCAGTTTTTTTTCCCGGGACGGGACTTGACAATTCAGCTTCTCACTCTTCTTAATATTTTTGATGAATACCCGTCGAAAATTAGTGCATGATGTTTGACGGAGTTGTTTGATGCCAGGATTGCAGAATGATTTTTCTACTTTAATTTGAATTTGGTTCGGAGTTTCTACTGCAGTTAAGCACCTTGTACATCATTTTTGCTTATCACAATAAAAACAACCATAAACAAACAAGAATATCCATCGCTTAAAGCACGCCGTCGACCCTATTTTCCAACTTTAGTTTCGCAAATATAAACACTTAGCAACGCCATTGACGTCAACATTGATTCCGGCATCACTGCCAGTCTGATTGATGTGATCCCTCTGTCTTTTTTATTCCACGATTGCTACTGTCAAATCGACCAATCAGTAACTGGCTCGGATTTGACAGCAAATTGGCTCGAAATCGCTACCCGATTGTCAAGTCCCGTCCCACACAGAAATTCAAAACAACTCAAAATTAAGTTCTTTTCACTCATCTCCCATGTTCCGTACGATAAGCCAAATTTGGGTAAACCGGCTCAAAGTAGTTTGCATTTAAGCACGGCAAAAAAATTACCCATCGCTAAGTTATTTTCAATTTTTTCTACCCAAAATTAAGTTCAATTAACTCAAATTTGGGTATATCGCATATTACTCAATTTTGGCTTCTCGTACGGAACTAGACGGTTGAGTCGAATCTTTCGTTCTATTTTTGACAACAATAGCGAGAGGAAATGAAACGGGCAGTGGTCAAATAACTCAAATTTGAGTTTAAAAAACACAAGCGGTGGGTAGTTTTGTTTTTCTGTGCAGGTTTTTTCCACATCTATGACACAAATGTCATTCCCATATACTTTGTGTGAAGCCGAAAAATCCTGGTTCTCTATTGATCAGTTCACGAAGATTTGCCGCACTCTTCTCTCACCCGTAAGTTTTGACAGTTTTGGGTGGTTTGTTTTGGCTCCCATTCGTTGCTATCTCTTTTACTCAGAAGCAAAATGATAGGGAGCAAAAAGTGAGGTTAGGGACCGTGCACTGATCTATAGAGCTTTTTGACGTTTAACCGGCGCACACTACTGCACCATTTAAATCGAACGAGTGCTAGCAAGAGGGAATCAGATTAGTGGGAAAATAAACCGTCCATTCATCCATGTGTGATAGATAGAGAAAGACGATTAAACGTCAAAAAGGTCTCTGGTTCGATTTTACGTCAACATTTGACAGCTGTTGCAAATATTCGCAAGCAAGCTCTGTTCATGCGTGATACGTTGTTAGGAAAGTTTGTCGCGAGTGGCGGGAAGATTTTTTTTTAAATTTTTGTTGTGTCATAGGCGCTGTTTAACAGGAATTATAGTAGCTTAAAAACGTGTTGTCAACACTAACTCCACAATCATCGGTGGTGGCTTCAGCGAGTACTAGTCTTGCCAGGGATGTGGTTTTCTCGACACAATTACAGGGCTTTTACAAGATTTTCTAAATTTGATCCGTGAAATCCGCGATTTCTCAAAAGAAATCCACGACTTCAAATACTAATGCGCGACAAAAAAAAACTGTTTTCATTGCCTAAAAATAGCATTTGTATTCTACTACATGGCATTTCAAGCTTATTGCTTATAGCATATTAGATTTTTGCCTACTCTCAACTTAGTGTTCTTTGAAGTACTTTCACATTTTAATTAAGAGTTTTCTATGCCTGTGCCATCCTATGCCCAAGGAAGTAGAGAAATTTTCTAACCCGAAAAAATAATAGACCGGAGGGGGATCGAACTCAATCGCCTCCAGTGTGGATTTGCTTTGTAGCTGCGCTTTTACCGACTGAGCTAAAGGAGTATCGTTTGTAACCTTTGAATAGTTTTTAAATTACATTGTATCATCTTCAGTTATTTATGTATAGTATAAATTCTGAGTAATTAGTGGTCATAATGAAACATTGAATAATACCGGCCTAGATTTGATGAAACATTATTTTTAAAAAAATAATGCATTTTCATTTGAAATGCAAATTTTCTTGAAAATGTATTTTGTTGTCTTAAATGTTGTAGTTGATTTGGCTCTAGTTTTCTCAATTTCTCCCCGATTCAAACCAAACACCCTGCACTTAATCGAGAAATTACCAGAGTTTCATAAGTCACACATGTTGGTCACGTCGCGGTTGTGTATTTACACGGATATTCCTTGGGTTCTGTTCAATGGTGAGACATTTTCATGATTTTTTTTAATTTCTAATATGAACCTAGCACTTTTCGTTGTCAAATCATAACCGAATCGTATATATGTGACTTTTTGGATCATGCACGACTTATTACTATGTATGCTGGAAATTATAGGTTTTCAAAATCGTCCAGGACATCAGTTGATTTGTTCTACCATACCAACCAAGACTGCAATAATGTCTGTAGTATCGAAAAATGTCCAATCAGATTCAACGTGTCTATGTGGAACATGCATGATCAGTTTCGAGTAATCCAGATGTTCAAGGTTCTTCAAAACGTCTTGGAGTTCAGATAATTTGATCTACTGGATCAACCGAGATTGGGACAATGTCTTTAGTATCGAAATATTTCCAGACAGATGCTATGTGGATCATGCATGAACTATTGTCATGTATACCAGATGTGTTAAGTTCTCCCAATCGTTCTGGAGTTCAGATGATTTATTCAACTAGATCAACCATGACTGGGATAAAGTCTGTAGTATCGAAATATATCCAAACAGATTCATAGTGTTTGGATAATGTTTAATTATTTCCACGTATACTAGATGATATAGGTTCTCCAAATCGTCCTGCAGTTCAGATGATTTGTTTTACTAGGTCAACAAAGACTGGAATAATATCTGTAGTATCGAAATATCGATTTGGAAATCCTGCAGCATTTTTCATACACGGAAATAGGTTGGTATGATCCACATAGACACTACAAATTAGTTTGGGCATATTTCGATACTACAGATATTGAATTAGTCTTGGGTGATCTAGTTGAAAAATAATCTGATCTCCAGAATGATTTCAGAACCTACAACATCTTGTATACGTAGCAATAGGTTTGGATATATTTCGATACTACAGACAATATTGTAGTCTTGGTTGATATAGTAAAACAAATGAACTGAACTCCAGGACGATTTAATTACTCGCATATATACGATTCGTTTATGATTTGCCAAGCATTGCATCATATTGAAAAAAGGAAAATGTCTCACATTGGACAGACCTCAGGGAATTCCCGTGTAAATCCGGTTTGACTTATGTAATTGAGACCATTCCTCGATTATTTGCAGGAAATTCAGAGCCAAAATGAACAACAAAATTGATGACAGCAAAATAATCAGGGACGGTAAGGTTACAATGAATTCCACAATTTTTGTGACAGCACGTCAATCCCTTCGCGAATTTCGCGACATAATTTAATGTTTCCGCGATTTTCGCGACTGAAAGTTCAAATCCGCGACAAATCCACGACAAATCCGCGAAAATCGCGAAATCCGCGCCTGTCGTTACAGCCCTGCAATTATCGAGGATAGCCCAAAGGTTTTCGATTTGGTTCAAATCGGGGGTCTGGGGTGGCCATTCCATGGGTTTTAGACGACGGGAGCGACGACGGAACATTTTAGAAACTTTAAAGTTGTTAAGAAGTTCGACTGGGAACTTTTTAGAAACTTTAAAGTTGTCGGAACTTTGTTGCGGCCAACGTTTCAGCCTTGCATCCTAAGAAGTGCTCAGGAACTTTTTTTTTATCTTCAAGTTGCTAAGAGTATGCATCGGAACTTTTGGGAGCCTGAAGTTCCTCGTGTGCTTTCTATAGCTTCTAAAGCATCCAGAAGGTTCTGTTGGAACTTTTTATTGTGCAATGCGGAACATTTGGTTGCTTGGGACCTTCTACAAATTGCCATTGACTTCTATGGAGGTCTCTGTAAAGTCTCAGTTTCATAAATCTGAAATAGTGTACGCCTTTCCTCACCCATAAATTTTAAAAGTAGATGTGTGACATGTGAAGGCATTTACTACCGATAGTTTATATCTTGTTCAGCTGGGGCCATGGCCCCCTCTAGTCCAATATGCTATTTACCCGTATGGTGAAAATCGCTCAATTCTTTTCCAGGGCTTGAGAATCTGCCACACGGCCGTTGAATCTGATTAAAATTTTGGAGCAACTGAAATTTGTGTTAGTTGGTTGGGATGGTTGAGCTAGTGAACTGACATATGAAAGTATGTATAAACACCCCATAAGAATGTGAAAGCACTTTGATGCTTTCTTACTCCGACGTTTCAATCCTTATTTTTATTTCTATGTGTTTAGTTTTTCACCTTAATAACGCATACCATGATTTCATGAATGAACACCACTAACCCTAACCATTGATGATTGCACACGGAGTCTATTTTATTTTTAAAAACCGGATCAAAAGAAAGGGAAATACCAAAACCGCCACGAAGAGAATTAGGGACACAAGGACGAGAAGGGGGAAATGGAGAATAGATCGCAATGCATGTGACGAGCAGATGTTTTCGGATTTCTAATTGGAAATTCGATTTTGGGAAGAGGGTGCATCAACATCACACCGACGCTTCCGCCATTGTGATTTGCCTTGTGCAAGGTCAGTTCGATTGCGTCATTGGAACGGTTCGGTTCGGAAGCTCTTCAATATTAGCCAATGATAGCTACCGGTTCAGTGTTGAAAGAAGATTGCTGATTGAATTAGGTTATTCTTCTCCTTCGTTTTATTTTTAGTCAATCTGGTTTGGTGTTATTAGTGTTCAGTGGTTGTGAATTAATTAATTTTGACGGGAAGATAAAAGGTCTGTTCCCGTACTTGCTTTTTTGCTCCAGCTTTCTGTTAAGTTGCTGTGGGAAAATAATGCTTTTGATTTTTGCTGTACAGAATCTTACAGAAAAGCAAGTACTGAAGCATACCTTAAAATCTATGTTACATTCAGTTGTAGGTGTCCCTAATATATGCCTCATGTGTCTCCAGAAGTAAAGCATTTTTTGTCAATGTCCTATTGGCAACCAAACAGTCATTTATACCGTTTAGAAGTTCGCATCTTCAAACAAACATGAAAACAACAAAATCGTTGTTGAAAAGTATTTTTTTTTTTCATTCCATAAAATAAGTGTTTCAATTGATAGTTGGATTCGTGATCAATTTCCAATACATTATTTTTATTAGAATGAGAAGCTTTCGTATATTTTTAATAAATCACCGCATGCATTCCAATTCTCTTTAGTGACTCTGATAATTTATTATCATTGATATTTTATATTTTCATAAGTTGATTGTTAGTTCTAACACGGTTTCTTTTGTAACAAGTATATTCAAGGAATGTAAGCTACCCATTTCTCGATGAACATTTCAAATGGTCCTATCTGCTTTGATCGATTCTCTTCATCGACTTTCTCTTTCGTCAATAACTCAGCTGCAAAACCTTTCCCTGTTATATTTGACGTTTTGGACGCTAGATAAGAACCTCCTTTATCAAACTATGTGATAGAATTAACGCGAAATCTGTTTGCATAGCAGTGGTTATGAAAAGAGAAAGTCGATGAAGAGAATCGATCAAAGCAGATAGGACTATTTGAAATGTTCATCGAGATTTGATGTATTAGCCGTTTGGTTGGTATGTAGCAACTGTATGCTCTGAAAGTTTGCCTTTGTTCCCAAATTATCAAGGGCGGGTGACCGGACCTGTCATGTTGCCTTTGATTTGATTTTATATTTAGCGCTCTAGAATTGGAGTCCTCATTTCGCTTAAGGACATTCCCAACTAACACTTGCAACATCTTGCATGAAAAATAAAAAAATCCAGTTGTAAATAAGTTATAAATTAATTGCTTTTAAAACATCCTGTTTTGGACGCGTTGTATTGTTGTTTGTGGAGTATTCAACCTTTCTGACAAGCACTTGTTATCTTGAAGTTATAATTCGATATTGCGTGTCTTAATTACCAGTTTATAACTCATTTATAACTGATTGTATTTGGTGAAAACTGGCTAGCCTTATGTACAACATGTTTTCATATGTCATTATTAGAAACAAGAATACATCTGAGATATAACTTATTTATAACATGTTATTAATAAGTTATATTTCAGTTGTACTCATGTTTCTAAAAAATGACATATGAAAACATGTTGTATATAAGGCTTGCAAGTTTTCATCAAAAACAATCAGTTATAAAAGTGTTATAAATAAGCAATTGAGAGTTGCCATGCCTAATTATAACTTCAATGTACGATACAAGTAATGTTTTTGTTTTTCGTGTTATAAACATGTTTTGATAACAATTATGAAATTTCTCAATGCATTCTATAAATTGCACTACAATATGGCTGACCAATGAAGCAATGTACAGAATGAAAAAAACTTTTAATTTGTGCTTTCAATATTACATGTACGTTTTGTAAAAGAGAAAAGTTAGATAATTAAAAAAGAAAGTTCATATTCTATTTGTTTTTGTTTTTTGCAAAGTTGGGGAATTTTATCCAGGATTTTTTAAGCCATTCAATTTGTTATATTGAGCTTTTTTTTAAGAGCCAATGAGTTATTTAGAAGTAGAATGTAAAGATTTAGCTTAAATTTACAACCGCATAAATGTTTGCAGTACAGAATCTCAGTTTAGGAACTTTATTCGCACGATAAAATTCCTCAGAAGAATAAGTTCTGTTAATTGATGATAAACAAATTCCATTCGTAGGAAGGATGAAATTAATTTACAACATGTCCAATACAGTAGGTTGCGTTATAGTCATAAATAAGTTGCGCAAGTCAAACATATGTTATATTTAGTTCCCACCTCTTGCGCTTTTTTCGGTATAAATAAGTTGTATATAAGTGACTAGACGTAATGTTTTACCGCTGATATTGTCATAAATAAGTTATGTAAACCCGTTTATGACAAATTGTGTTGCTTGGGTTTAGTCTAAAGGATCGAAGCACAAAATAGGTTTCTCAGTACAACCAGCCCTTTTATTACGGATACATTTTTTTCAATTTTCTTTTTCTGTGGTGAAGTTAGATAATTTATGTAGGGGAAATAAATCTGCTATTTTTCAATTTTATCTAGATAAACGCGTCATTGGGACGGTACTAATGGATATTTTTGGTCGCTATTGAAAATTTAGTCGATTGCTGAATTTATGTATGGGCCCAAATTAGGGGCATTTAGGCCGACATAATATCCATTTCCCCTATGCGCTATATTTTTCTTAGATTTTGTTTTGAACACCAATTGCATCACCCCGTAACGTAGGTAGATCTCCTTTTCGTGGTAGGTTACGGGATGTAAGATCTACCACCGATTCATAGTCATGACTATTTTAAATTAGGGGAACAGGATTGTTTAGTAATCAAAGGAACATATCTTAGTCCTTGTTACTTTTTATGCCTTGTTTATAGTAACAAGACTCAGCTTTGTACACCGAGGATGATCTTGAAACAAGGAAAAAAAGAATTAGCTAGTCTTCATCTATGTGATTCCTAATCTTCTATTCGTTGTTTCCTAGGTTGAAGTGGTTAAGACTAGGGTTCTGATGCATGGTCATTAGGCTGATACAAAATTTGAAATTTTCGCTCCACAGTGCCCAAACGGTTCCAAATTGGGTCCTGCGTAGCCTCCCAACAACTTTAGTAAGAAACTGACTTGGCACAAACCATTTCAAGAGTATATGGGAATTACTATGGGAAAGCTTATGTTTTTGTTCATATCTATCTAACAATTCACCACATCACTATGCTTTTGAAAATGATAGCAGTGATTGTAGCAAATTTTCTCAGCTACAAGTTTGTTCAAAACCACTTTTCAATCAAATGTAAGGAACAAAAGTTATTAATGATTCAAGGCACTGATGTCTTATGATTATGCTCATTGCAACTGTTCATCAGGCAACATGGGTGTTTCTGGTGCGAAGAATAGAGCACAAATATCATGGCTACTATGTCACGCTACAGAATACAGTGCTGCCCACAGAACAGCTGCTTGATCGTGCCATAAGATTATCAATCTCTTAAACAATTAATAACAATTTAATTTAACATTTGGCTGAAAAACGATATTGCACAATGTTGTAACTTAGAAAATTTCCCGTAAGAATAGTTATAAAATTTTTCGAAAAAGCAATATGGAAAATGAGTAGAAAACAATGAGCAAAAAGCGTGGTTTTTCCATAGTAATTTCCATATAAACTTCGAATAGTTTGTGCCAAGTCAGTTTCTTACCAAATGAGTTTAAATTTTGGGAGGCTAAAACGTTTGAGCACTGTGGAGCGAAAATTTTAAATTTTGCATCAGTCTAATGGTCATTATCTGTGTCATTCTTGTGGATTCTTGTTGCTAAGGAATCCAATTTTGACTGACAAAGGAACGCGCCTTTGGAAGGTATTCTAACACTCCTAAGGGTTAGACCTTTCAATTATAGTCGGATTCTTACGATAAATGCAAGATGACAACTGTAAAAAAAATCTAACAGAGATTGCTAAACTGTGATTGTGTCAGTGATTTGTTTTCATCGGGAAAAATTTCCGCTATGAAGTTTTTTTTCCTGATGAAAACATTTTGCGTATACATATATGTGACATTGTGTGCGTACGATAAACGTCAGCAATCTCTATACTTCATCATTTCTCAATAGTGATGGAGTAATACGACATGCATTAAGCTAAGGGCACGAGATATACTACAATAGATCAAATTACTGGTCGCAGGGACGTCAGGTCCCGAACAGAGAAAAACAAACACCATTTGCATCATTCTTAGTTTGAGATGAAAAAAAAGAAGAAAAATAAGACTACGTAAAACAAGGAATGGGAGTAGCATAATCATAATTTAAAAAAAAGGATGACATTTCTCACCTTATTCGAAACATGTTTATGCAAAATATTCCACTCTCTCAAGTTCTTATTTGTCCCCTCCGGAGACAGAAGGGATTAGCATTCAAAGTCAATCATCAGTCCTCTGCAGTAAATCTAATGCCACTCAAATATGTAGCCACTGTCCATGACAGATAAAATTCGTTCTTGAAATCTTTCCGTGGATCCCGGTAGTTACAAAGGCTAGGCCCAGTGGCCTCGTTTATCTTTTGTTTACCCGATGCGGGCAGGTTCTATTTATCAATAAATCACCTCCGACTGATATTGCCCCTTATCATGGCGGTGATGTCTGGTGGCAGTCAGCGGGCTGCATTGAATTGATAAAGATGAAGCCTGTCAAAATTCAATATTATGAAACGAAAACCTCCATCAGCTGGCTCCCTCCGACCAACGACGACGACGACGAGTCTGCCGGAGATAAGCAATTTGGTGTAGTTGATAATTTGTGGCATCATTACTTCGCGCCCATGGACATTGAGGTGAAGGGAAAGTGATTCAAGTCGTATTAGTCGGACATTCGTTGCTTGATTGGCTACGCGCTTCGGACACGATTCGAAACGAGATCCGAATAATTGTGCTCGTCCATTTAGTGTACTGGCAGAAGGTAAACAGATTAAGTGCAAGGAAAATTGTTTGTTCAACAGGGTAAATTGAGCAAAAAGGAGGAAATAATAAGTGCCGTGAAGCTAATATAGAAGGAAAGCTGATGTTGTGTTGATCCAAGAAGACCTAAAGTAGTGCGGAAGAAAGGCTAAAGTGCATATCGCCATCGCGTGGGTGTAGAAGCATTGGAGAGCATCTGTTGGTCTTGTGCGTGTATATTTGCCAAGTGCAGTTAAAGCAATAGTGCTGGAAGATAGTTGTCGGAAGTGGCAAGTTTCAACGTGGATCTAATTACCTGTTGTCAGCTGAAGTATATAGTGTCACTCGTATACACACCGTTCGTTGGGCGTGAAACTGAAAGTCCTGGATTAGCAGCGACTAAGTGTTTGCATTGTGTGAGCGGGCAATAGTGTCACCTGGACAGACGGACGATGAGTGCTGAAGAACGACGAGCCTCTTTCGCCAGACGGGCGGAAAGCTTGATCGAGCGGGTGAGAATACTGAAAACGATTTATGAGGTATCACGTGACCAACGGTGAGATTCTACGGCAGTGAGAGTGGTTTCGTTCTTACTTGCTACACCTGACTGTTCATCTCTAGCTAGAGTGCGCAAGATGCACATTTCCCCCCTTTGGCTTTAGTTTCTTTAGTTGTTGAAAGTAGTAGCAAGTCACGTCAGTCTATAATTTACATAAAATCACTTTGCACCTACCAAACTATTGCGGCTTGTTTTCGTTTTCCAAGTATCTTCCTTTAGTTGCACCACACGTTCATAGTTAAATTCAATTGGGTTCACACTCTAAAAATTTCCTTTGGCTCTCTGTTTATTTACCCACTGAAACCGACCCGTAATTGAATGTACATTCTCCTGCCAATAATTTCACTTCTCGTTTGATTTAATTTGTTGATTTTCGTTGACAGGCCGCACAAATATTTACAAATGTTGGCCTCACTAAGAACGGCGGTTCAGCCACTACAATGAAACTTCGACTTTTTTCGCTGCATCCGTCTATCCTTTCAACTGAAATCCCGTGGTTGCCGTGTGTACCTTATTAAATTGTTGGTTTGATGTTTTACTAACTCCCTAGTGTTAAGGAGCATTTCTTGTGAATAACCTTTAAATGCAGTATGTATGTATGATAGAATGAAGGATGACATTTTTTTTATGGCAATGCTCAGTGGTCCAGAATGCTGATTTAGGTGGAAGGATACGTTTTGGGCCTGAAATTGAAATTTTAGACAAAAATTGTATTCTACAAAGTTGTTCCTTATAGTTATTTTCATTCAATTCTAGGATGGTTCTTACTATCATTGAAATCAAAAATTAAACTTTTTAATTTGAAGGAATTAATGTATACATTATTTGGTAAAGTTATAGCTGAGATAATTTCAAGCCACTTTGTGAAAAAAAAAAACTATTTTCTTGAATTGAGGTAGGGTGTCTCTAAAAAAACAGTTGTTTTCCTCTAGTTTTCTTTTTTTCAAATTTCTCAGCAAAGATGTCTTCTAATACCTTATAGATTTTTTGAAGGCGCAAATTCTTGCTGCACAGAGCTTGTCGATATCTTTCACCTATCAAGAGTTATTGACGTTTATCTACTAAAATTATCCCGTTTTCAAATGTTAATATCTCTGGAAAAGTTTTTTTTACGGCATTCAAATTAAAGGTATGTTATATTTTTAAACTCGTATAAAATCATTCAGAGATACAGACAACAACTTTTGCTATAAAACGTGCCTCTTAAAGAGTTTTTAAAGTCTTTCGAAGATAACTTTAATGAGAAACTTGAACTAAAAAAGTTATCGGCAAAAGATGGTTTGCATAGGACCACTCTAATGACAAATTTATATAAAATGTGCTAGTACATTTGTTTCAATATTTGGACATTAAGTGTCTTGGGAGAAGTTTTTGTGCTTAAAAATGCTTAGCAAATCCGTCGAAATTATATTTTTTTTTTCTATTTCTTAACGTTCTCGTTTTAGAGCAATTTTTCGGAGTTGACTTAGGGTGTTCCTGGAAAAAAATAGTTATTTGAGCACTAACTTTTTTATTTCAAATTTCTCCTGAAAGTCATATTGCAACGACTTTTAACGCTCTTTAAGACAAATGTTTTATAGCAAAAGTTGTTGCCTATATCGCTTCTTATAAAAAAGATATACCCAATTATAGTAAAAATAGAGAATAATTTCAAATTGATTTTATACGAGTTTAAAAAATAACATACCTCGCTTTTTTTGTTTGTCCCAAGCAGACATATTAACATTTGAAAAGGACATATTTTTAGTAGAAAAACGTTAATAACTCTTGATGGGCGAGAGATTTTGACAAGCTCTTCGCCGCAAAAATTTGCGCCTTCAAAAAATCTAAAAGTTATTCCAAAACATCTTTGCTGAATCCTGATGAATGTGGGCGTCTTAGTGGAATAACATATGTAACATAAGTCCTGGGATAAAAATCAAAAGCATGCCATTTGAAATCAAACAATTTAATTTTAAAATTTTCTTCAGGGTATTTTATTCTATTTATAAACTGTTGAAAAATGCATTTACAGTACACTCAATGGACCATTATCTTCGATTTTTCGCACTGTGCAGCGAAATTGTTGAATCAGGGCAGAGTTAATGTACACGTGCATCCATCCCGCGTGATAGAGACACGCTTTCTATAAGATCGTAGGTGCCTGGTACATTTCGAGACGAATTATTTCGCGTTTCTTTTTTGTTCCTACGTGCCTCATTCGTGTCACATGTGCTGTGTCTAATGAGCTAAGCTCGGCGAGCTCCAGGGAGATCGGCAGCGTACCTACGTCTTGCGTGCATGCTAAAAGTGGCTGGTTGGTGATAAAAAAAAACAGCAGAGAACTGTTGTAGTCCTGTCACATTCTCGTGTTGCTGATACAACTGATTGATTTCAATCAGTTGGTATTAAGTTTTTGAGGGTTGAGAGATTGTGGTTGTATAGAAGTATTTCAAGCGGAAGATGAGTTAAACGATTACGAACCAATTACCGGTGGGGTTATTTGTTACCGATCCATGCGTATGGAATTTTCATGGTTCAAAATATTTATTTAGCTCCACCAAGTTCAAACGATTTCAAATCAGCTCCTGATCATTCTCACAAAATTTGTTCTCATTATAATGCGAACTCATACTGCACTTGACCCTTTGAAGTTTATGTGGGAATTGAAAAATTGAACGTTAGGATAATTAGTTATTAATTGATTAGGAAGATGATGTTCTTCTGACATGATTCATTCACTACTCGGCAGACAACATTGGAATAATAGGACAAAAAATCGAGACTATTATGTCATAAGGGCAAGATGCAGTGTTGTCCTGAAAACAGCCGATTAATCCTACCAGCAAGTTATCAGCTTGGAAATTAATTAATAACAAACTTTCTTGACATTCAACTAAAAAAGGGGTTTTCAACAAAGTTGTAGCTGGGAAATTTTCACGAAAGAGGGGGGGGGGCTCTGATGGACAACTTTTCCGTAAATCTTTATGGTGCAGGGCTAGAGCGATGATGGCAAAAAATACACTTTTCTTATAGTAATTCCCATATAAACTTCAAAGAGCCAGTGCAGAATCAGTTCGCCACCAAATTAGCTCAAATTTTGGGATATTGATCAGTCTGATTTGGATCCGATTGATCTTGGTGGATCAAATTGATAGGTATTTTGCAGCTGGCAGAGAACCAATAGTTCGGAGGGCCCTTTAAAAAAACTTCGTTGTTGAAATTGATTCGTGTGACTTCATCCGTCAGTATTTTCAGCCTTTCAAGCTGTAGCCAACATCACTAGTTAATTCAAACATGTACTTAAATTTGAGAACTGTTCAAATAGATTTAGACAAAAAGCATGGTGTGTTCGTCCCAAGTAGTAGTCAACCTGAAAATATGATGAGAAATAAGAAAACTGGATTGTAAATTTTGGGATGAATCCAACAGATTTGTCACACTCTTGTCACTGAATCGAAAACCATGTTTTCCAAAATGTTCAATATCTTTGAAAACTCTGCGGAGCCGAAGGACTAAACAAATATAACAATTGAGATCTAAATCCATTTCCTATAAAACAGCAAAAAAGGTTATCTTCCATTCAATTCCACTTAATTCATTTTGGTATCCATGACAGATACGTATTTCGACTACAATGTGCAGTCTTCATCAGTGTCATTCCCACTAAAGAACTTATCAAAATCTAACCCCCTTAAGTACTCATCCCTAGGTAAAAAAGTACTTAAGGGGGTTAGATTTTGATAAGTTCTTTAGTGGGAATGACACTGATGAAGACTGCACATTGTAGTCGAAATACGTATCTGTCATGGATACCAAAATTAATTAAGTGGAATTAAATGAAAGATAACCTTTTTTGCTGTTTTATTTAGCATTCCGCTAACAACCCAATTTCATTACTTCATTATGATGGCTACCAAGTCTTTGGGGATTTTCCTTATTAGAGAGTTGTATAGATTTTTCTCCTTTAGCTTACTTAAATATTTGGTTTTTATTAGTTAGGTAGGTTCCGATTAAACACATTGTAGTTTCATTTTTATACCTATGATCTTGACTTTATTACCTAGAGCTGAGTACTTAAGGGGGTTAGATTTTGATAAGTTCTTAAGTGGGAATGACACTGATGAAGACTGCACATTGTAGTCGAAATACGTATCTGTCATGGATACCAAAATTAATTAAGTGGAATTAAATGAAAGATAACCTTTTTTGCTGTTATGTATTATTATATTATTGTCTGACAATGCACCTACAGCCACTACACCAGGGTACGAACTGCTATCCGAGTTGCAAGGAATTTTGTAGTTCTTCAAGAAACTTCGTGGTACTTCAGGGAACTTTTTTAAAGTTCAGGAAACTTTCTTGAAGTGCAGATTTTTTTTAAAGTTCAGCTAACTTTGTAGAAGCTTACCGAACTTCAGTGAACTTCTTAGAGTTTCATCAAACTGCTTCGGTAACTCTTCTTCTACGAACCTGAAAAAGTTATAAGACAACGACGCTTCATACACCTCGCAGCTCGTAGTTGATAGTATGGGCTGAATGAGGCTATTGATACTGTCGCTAATGTGATTAGTAACACTTATGACTCTAATGTTCCGTTAACTATTTTCACTAGAACACTGTCCTGATTTTGAATGTTTCTTTGGTATTATTATTATATTTTGTTTTATGCATTAAAACCAACATATTTCAGATGAATCATGAGCTAAATTTAGTGAAATTATTTGAAGTTCTGAGATCATGGAACAGTTCAGAAAACTTCGTAGAAGTGGGAACTTTATACAAGTTTAGGTATCTTCCTAGAAGTTTATTGTTAAATGGCAGGGAACCTCTTTATTATTCTGGGACCTTTTTTTTATATCTTCAGAGCTTCGATGAAACCTCATGTTCAGAAAATTCGGCACAAATTCAGGAAATTTGCGGAAAATCAACGAGAAACGTAAACGTGAAGCAAGCTTTGATGAAGTTTTGTGGACTGCGTAATAATTCGAGGAACTGCGTGTAGCTTCATAGAAGTACAGGGCATTTTGAAAAAGTTCAGGGAATATCGTAAAGATAGAAGACTTCAGGGAGCTTCGTTTCAGTTAAGGGAACTTCAAAGCAGTTAGTCAGAGATCTTAAAAATCTCAATGAACTTCCTGAAGATGAAAGTAATGATCGGTACTTTGAAATTTGAGTAAATTTTCTAAAACTTAAGGAAATTTTTTAGATGTTCAGGAAACGTTGCATAAGTTACAGGATATTCTTTCAGATATGCTCCCTAGACAGCCAGGAAGTTTTAAAAGATCAGCATTTGCTGATGTTCTTCTGATCTGAATTAACGAGTTGCTAAAAAAAGGATGACTTAAGAATGTGCTTAAGTTTTTGAATATAATAATTTTTCAAATGCATAGATCAACTTTCAACACGATGTTTTCCAAATTTAAACCATACACTCTGGCAAAATGGTGGCAACATGGTGATTTGAGTTGTTGATCTGTTGCAGGTTGTAGCAATGGCTGTACCACTTTCTGGTTTGTTGTAGCGAGATGGTGGCGCGTGGTGGTCACTTTGTGGAATTGGTGCCGATACTCAGGCGCTTCCTTCTGACACTGTTGGTATACAAAGGCAAGGTCGCCCATTATCTAACCGAAAAGGTTATTTCTTCTTAGCGATAACGGACATCGACGCGAAAACGATGCCATCGAAACCCGCAAAGCAATGGTCAGCAGCTCCCACCTAGATCGTACCGTGCCAACCAGAAAGCGATTTGAAGGAACTGAACAGAAGGTCGGTAGACTTTGTGATATTACTAATTTGAATGGTAAATATATCACTGCACTGGTCCACACGCTCATCTGAGTTAAAGCCAATGATGCCCGCTCATGTCACTATTTTGATGCAACTATTTAGCATAGATCGCACCATCATCCAGTGGGTCACCGCTGCCGTTATAGAATTTATCTGAATGCTCGATCACATGAGGAACATTGAAAAAAAAATCTGAACTTTTTTAAAGTAATGGTAACAAAGTACAAGTGAAAGCGTAAAGGTAATACGCCAAGAAAAAAATGTTCTGCAAAAAATTCTTCCACCCATTGAATTATCATAACATTGCTGCATTCGTAGCATTCCGACATAATCTATTCAAAATACGTAACATCCCTTCTAACAATGCATACCAGTTGTGTTGCCGATGAATGGTTAAATTACGTTGAAAATGTGTGAACGTCTTGCAACGGTCAAATCCCCGCACTAAACAATACCGATACACTTTTTGTAGAATTTTTGTCCATTCTATATTTTGAAAATAACGTGTCAAAAGATGTTAGTCATGCAAGTGCAGTTAAGTGTTGAACCGGAAAAAAATAAACAAAGAATATTCTAATTGACCGGAAAATTAATGGCATTTGCTATTAGAGGATTTCAAGAATTTAAGCACTGCAAATATATGCTACCTTTCCTCTAAAATAAGAAAGGTTTGTGCAAACGCATATGAAATGTCGGTCAAAGCAACCAAGTTTCAACAGCCTGTATTTCGCTTACCTACACCTTCCAGAACTTCGAGCTCTGCAGTTCTAGCATTAATCGTAGCACATGAGATGAGGCACATGAGATCAGCGCGAGCCTCGCGCACGCCAGGATTTTTGGGTATCGCATTTGTTTCTCGCTCGTATCTTGTTCTCGCGTGTCTCTTTCTCGCTCGTCTCATGTTGTTTTCGTTGCGACGGGAGACGGTTTGTTGAGAGTCTCGGCAGCACATTTTTGCACACACGAGGAAAATGTAACTCTGAATCAGGGTTTGGCCGGTGCCTTTGACGATTTCTTTTAAATTTTGCTTGATTCGATCAACCAATTGTTGCTCAATTTGAGCTTCCCTGGCGTTGTCGTACACCGTAGCCTTGAGTACACCCAATTGGACTAGCCTGAGGCACGTTTGATGGATTGTCCTTTTTCGGTACAAATGGTATTTTTTGCTTAGTTCCAAAATGATGCATTTTCCATTCGCAAAAGGTTCGCGACGAAGTGCACGGCAACATTTTGGTATTTTTCGAGTTGTTGCTGTGTATATTTTAGAGCACGATGACGTTTCCGATAGCTTACGTTGCATTTTTTAATCATGTTTGAAACATGAAATTTTCGTGCTAATTTGCGTGTTGATTGACCAAATTTGTTTTCAGCACTTGACAACATTTTTTGGTTGTTCTGGCACTCAATTTTGTTGGGCGACCACATTTCTTTTTATTTTCCGGTTCTTTGCCATCACGACAATCCTTCAAAACACGATAAATAGTTGATTTTGATATTGGCTTGTCTTTGAACACGCTTAGAATTTCACTTGTACTGAGCCGTCCAAAAAGGTTGGCGACTTGTGCATATAAATCCAATTTGAGTTTGACAGTTCAGTAGTAGTATAGATAAGCGTGAAAAGTGCATTGGTGGACATATGTGTGTTTGTTCATGCCGTCAAATAAACTCCTGAAAGTATTCCCAGGACTTATGTTACATATGTTACCTGTATAATGAAAGAGAGAGAAGGATTAGTAATTTCCATTTAATTCCACTACCTTATTTGCTTATCCTTGACAGATACGCGTATTTCGTCTATAATGTGCAGACTTCTTCAAGTCGAGTATTAGTACAAGACACTGAAGAAGTCTGCACATTTTAGACGAAATACACGTATCTGTCAAGGATAAGCAAATAAGGTAGTGGAATTAAATGGAAATTACTAATCCTTCTCTCTCTCATCTTTGCTGAGAAATTTGAAATAAGAAAACTACAGCAAATCAACTGTTTTGTTTAATACATCCTAACTGAATTCTAGAAAATAGCTCTAAATCGGTCAATTTAAGATATAAAAAAGTTCTTTTTTTTTCAAAGTGGCTTTAAATTAGCTCAGCTATAACTTTGCCCAAAATCGTATATATGTTTGAAGAAATTAAGGTATACTTTTTTTCTTTTTTAAAAATCTCTATAATAAAGAAAAAGGTATACCTTAATTTCTTCTAACAAAAAAATTATCAGAGTTAGTTGGAAATGCTATCTAACATGAAGCTTTTTAGTGTGATAATTTATTAGCTAGAGAATGATCTTAGAAGAGGGTATGTGTAAAGAAGAATTGCATTATAACACACCATCAACTGGAAATGCTCTCGGCAACGTGGAGCTTTAGGTAGTGATGAAACGTCGCTAGAACTATTCCACAGCCGCAGACAGTAATGAGCAAAGGCGGGCGCACACTTTTTGCCTGTAGATTTGAAGACATACTTCAAATCTCCGCGTACATCGTACGGGTTAGGCAAAAGGTGTGCGTTTGACTGTCGCATTAATGGACCTTCGCTCATTTTCAACTTCTATTCAATTTTCATACTGCCGTACTCTAACGGAACTATCCACCTACCCTCTTCTAAGATCATTCTCTGGCTAATAAATTATCACACTAAAAAGCTTCATGTTAGATAGCATTTCCAACCAACTCTGAAAATTGCAAACTTCGCGAAAAAAGTTATATTTTTGATTTCAAAGATAATAATAACCATCCTAGAATTCATTTTAATAAAAATGAGGGCCTAACTATAAGGAAAGACTTTGCAGAAGAGACTTTTAGTCTAAGCTTTCAATTTCAGGCGCAAAACGTATCAAACGTACCACCAATGGGATAGCAGACGAGTCCTATTCTTTTCATGAATTTGTGTCTGCAGAATTTTCGCCTCTTCGAAAGGGTTTGTTATCATTGAACTTAAGTCGAGTTAACTTGATATGAAATCGCAATCATCAATGCTGAACATCAACAGACCAACTAGCGTGAGGTTCCTAAAACCTCAAAGGATTTCTCAAAGCAACTGCTATACATTCGTCAACGATTTAACAAATTAACACCAAAGTAGTTCGATCAAGGCCTCCCTTAGCTCAGTCCGTAAAGGCGCAGCTACAAAGCAAGACCATGTTGAAGGTGGCAGGGTTAAATTCCCGGTCTTGTCTAGGTTTTTTCGGGTTGGAGAATTTCTCAACTTCCTTAGGCATAGAGTATGATTGTACTTGCCACACAATTATACCAATGCAAAAATGGTACGGGCATTGGAAGCTACCAATTAATAACTGTGGAAGTGCATCTAAAACACTGAGTTGAGAGCATCTAAAACACTGAGCAATGAGCTTGAAATAGGAGGAAGAAGAAGAAGAAGTTCAATTGGATGATTTCTAATCCTTCTGTCAAATGGTGCTTCAGTACATCCTCCAATTCTTTATGGATATTGACGTTATTGCAATGGATTAAAAATCTTGAATTTTATCGATTTTGGTGCATAGGAACTATTTTAAACAAAAACAAGTGCATCATAAACATTATTTGCATCATATTTAAACAGAATACATATAAACTTATTACTAACTCACTTAAATACACTTTCATCAACAAAGAAATGCTTCTTGATTTAAAGAATTGTCTTGAGATATTTAAATCAAATGCGTCATAAACATTGTTTTTTAACTCTTTATTTGTTCCTAATTTAAATTAAATTAAATTTTATTTTAGTCTAGGTGATCCAGCTGCTGCAGTTACTTATCAGCCATCATTGTTATGATATATATCTAAGTGTGATTACATTGATTTCGCTTTGGCAATTCGCTGATTTAAACCGGTTTTCTATACCTGCAAGTCAGTATAACAATTTTCATCTTAAACTAAATCTTATCTAAAAATAAAGAAAATGAATCGTTGCAATTGAGGATTGCAGCGAATTTTGCCTGAAATTATTAATTATTTTGTTGGACATTTGTTCTAAAGTCTCAACATTCGAAATTCTATGTACCTCGGTAGTAGATTTCTTGTTAACGAATATACATGAAGATTTCTGTGTAAGTAAATCTATTTCTCCATTATGGAAGAATGAAGCATTTCACACAGCAATCGAGTATTCCATATTTGTTCATGAGAGTCAACACCCCAACGACAGTGAGTATGAAAATGTGTTCGACTACAAAAATGCTAATTATGATAATATTAAAACTAAATTCAATGGACTAAATTGGAAAACCATTTTGAAGGATCAGGTAAATGTTGAATGTGCCGTGGAGGTTTTTTATAAAATTCTGTTTGACGTAATTCACGAGGAAATTCCATTAAAAAGGAGACGACGCAATTATTCCTCCAGATATCCGGTTTGGTTCACTAATCATATCATTAACTTGAAAAATCGTAAACAAAAAGCTCACAAATTATACAGAAAACATAAAAATCGTGATAATCTCGAAAAGTATTTAAGGATTTGTGATCAACTCAATGATGCAATTTCTTTGGCACTTTCTGAGTATAACATAAAAACTGAGAATGAAATTAAATCATGTCCAAGAAACTTCTTCAATTACGTCAAAACTAAAATGAAATCGTGCAGTTTTCCATCAAAAATGACATTGGATGAAAAGGAAGGTAATAATTCTGATGATATATGTAATCTTTTCGCCACTTTTTTTCAAGAAACATACACGAAATTTTCAGATAATGATCGTGATTATGAATATTTTTCTTATTTTCCTGACTTTTCAACTACTGTTGGCGTTAATAACATTTCGCGTCATGATATTTGGAATGGCCTACGAGATTTGGACGCCACTAAAGGTTCAGGACCAGATGGAATCCCACCTACTTTTATGAAAAACTTAGCAACTGAACTCACAACCCCTTTATTCTGGCTGTTTAATATGTCGCTTGAATCCGGTATATTCCCGAAGGTATGGAAAAAATCTTACTTAATACCCATATATAAATCAGGTAAAAAATCCGATATTCGAAATTATCGTGGGATTGCTATCATTTCGTGCATTCCAAAACTCTTTGAATCAATTATAAATAAAAACATTTTTGGCCAAATAAAACAAAGAATAACTAGTGCACAACACGGATTTTTTAAAGGCCGTTCAACCACCACAAACCTTTTGGAATTTGTGGACTTTGTATTAAATGCAATGGACAGAGGTAACCAAGTAGAAGCTCTATATACAGACTTCAGCAAAGCGTTTGACAGAATTGATATCCCAATGCTGATTTTTAAATTAGAAAAAATGGGAATTGAGATGGAGCTCATCACCTGGATTAGATCGTATTTAGTTGATCGCCAGCAAATTGTAAGATTCAACGAAAAAACATCTAAGCCAATTCATGTCACGTCAGGGGTTCCCCAGGGATCGCACCTAGGTCCTCTTCTTTTTATTTTGCACATTAATGACGTCTCTCTTATTTTAAAAAATATCAAGGTACTTATATACGCTGATGACATGAAGGTATTTTTAGAAATAGGAAGCGATAACGATATGAATGTGTTTCAGAATGAAATAAATGTTTTTTACAGATGGTGTAGTAAAAGTTTATTGAAACTAAATATCAAAAAATGTAATCTTATAACGTACAGTAGAAAACTAAACAAACAAAATCTTTGTATTACATTAGGTAATGAAAATGTTCAAAAATGTGAACATGTAACAGATTTAGGTGTTATTCTAGATTCTAAATTGACATTTGTGGACCATTATAACACAATAATACATAGAGCAGGCAATATGCTTAATTTTATAAAACGTTTCGGTCTCCACTTTAAAGATCCTTATACAATTAAATCACTTTACGTTGCTTATGTGAGGTCAATTTTAGAATATTGTAGCGTTGTTTGGTCACCCTATATGAAAAAGCATGAAGAACGAATAGAGTCAATCCAAAAGCAATTTTTATTATATGCATTACGTAAGTTAGGTTGGACGGCTTTTCCTCTCCCGTCATATGAAGCACGTTGCTTGCTGATCAGCATTCAAACATTGAAAGAACGTCGGGATTACGCAAAGATTTCTTTATTAAACAATATCATTTCGCAACGCATTGACTCAGCTGATCTATTGTCAAGGTTAAATTTGTATGCACCTTCCCGACAATTACGCAATCGACAGTTGTTCGCAGTAGATCGCCATCGGACCAATTACGCTAAATTTGGACCGGTAAATCAGATGATGACTGTTTATAATCATCATTGTGAAATGATTGACCTAAATATGCCCTCAACAGAATTAAAAATATATTTCAGAACCCTGCGAAGTCATAGAACATAAGTCTTAATGTTAATATGTAGTCTACGATTTGATTGATTGACGAATAAATAAATAAATAAAATACTGTACCAGGGAGGCGATTTCAAAATCATCTTCAGAACTTTGTTCTGAATCCTTTGAAGAGCTTTTTTCCTGGTAGTGCAACAACTAGACCATATTGGCACAGCATAAAGCATGGACGGTCTAAAAACTTGTTTGAATTATTAGAAGTTTATTATTCAGACAAAGTTTGGATTTCCTGTTTATAAGAGGATACAAACATTTTATATATTTGTTACATCTGGCTTGAATGCCCTCGATGTGATCTTTAAAAGTTAATTTTTGGTCAAGTACTAATCCAAGATATTTCACTTGGTTTGACCAGGAAATTGGAACTCCGTTCTTAGTGACTATTTGACTACTACTAGGTTTCAAAAAGAAAGCTCTAGGCTTATGTGGGAATATTATAAATTAAGTTTTGGAAGCGTAGGTAGAAATCTTCCATTTTTGTTTATATGAAGAGAAAATATCTAAAATTTTCTGTAATCTGCTGTAAATAACACGAAGACGTCTTCCTTTAGCGGAAATGGCTGTGTCATCGGCGAACAAAGATTTGAGGCAACCCTGCGGCAAATCAAGGAGGTCCGAGGTGAAAATGCTATAAAATATAGGCCCAAGAATGCTACCTTGAGGCACTCCAGCTCTAATTTTAATTTTTGATAATTTACCTGCAGAGTGCTGTCAGTTAAATAATTTTGAACTAATTTCATAATATAGAGTGGAAAATTAAACTTTTTCAATTTAGCTATCAAACCTTCGTGCTAAACACTGTCGAAAGATGTTTCTATGTCTAGAAGAGTAACTCCAGTTGAGCCGCTTTCAGATTTGTTGAATGCCCAAGGCGAAATCCAAACTGCTCATCTGCAAAAAACCAAGTTCAGATTGATGTGAAGCATCATTCTATTTAAAATTATCTCTTCGAAAAGTTTACTTATTGAAGAAAGTAAACTTATTGGACAGTAGCTGGAAGCTACAGCTGGTTTTTTATCCGGCTTCAAGATTTGAACAACTTTTGCATTTTTTTCATTTATCAACTATGAGAACTCTTGAATTGCTTAGCAAGTTTATGAGCTTTTTGCTGGATTTGTGATCTAAATTTTACCACCTTCTTTAAGCGCTGGAATAGGCTTTTGAGAAATTGGCAAAATTTTAGTGAGTTTCCAAAAGGGTTTGGAACTCGGGTCCAATTTCGAAACATTATTTTCAAAATTTTTGTTCCTCAGAGCAGAGAATCGTTTTTAATTTGTTTTTGCAAATCCCGCCCGATAACTTTAATAGCAGGACCGCGTGTGCATTGATATTGCCTCCTACGGGCATTTTTAAGACGGATCAAGAGCTGAAGATTGTCGTCTATTATAATTGAATCGAATTGAACGCATTTTGGTACTGAGGCAGCTCGTGCTTCAACTATAGAAGTAGTCAGAGATTCAAGAGCATAATTAACATCATCTTTGGTTTGCAAAGGAATGTTTAAATCAATTCCATAAATGTTCGCTATTGCCCCAATCAGCTCTGTGGTATTTGAAAGTAGGGCTGTTGGGATTACAAATTATTTCTTGGGATATTTCAAAAGTTACTGGAAGGTGATCAGAACCGAAGTCAGCATGGGTAACCAATTGGCTAAAAAGTCGACATGAATCAGTTAAGATCAAATCAATAGATGAGGGATTTCTTGCCGAAGAAAAGCATGTTGGGCTGTTTGGTTATTGAATAGTGTAATAACCTGCAGAATAATCATCAAACAGAATATTACCATTGGAATTGCTTTGAGCATTATTCCATCAGCGGTGTTTTGCATTAAAATCACCAATAATAAAGAATTTAGACCTATGACGGGTAAGTTTCTGAAGGTCACCCTTGAGAAAATTCTTTTGCTGGCCTACGCATTGGAATGGCAAATAGGCAGCTATAAACGTAAGTTGTCCAAATTTTGTTTTAACAGAAACTCCCAAAGTTTCAAAAACTTTGGTTTCACATGAAGAAAGAATTTTATGTTTGATTCGTCTATGAACAATGATAGCAACGCCACCACAGGATCCATCAAGACGATCATTTCTATAAATTAAGTAATTTGAGTCCTTCTTAACCTTATGGTCAGGTTTAAGGAACGTTTCAGTTATAACGGCAATATGCACGTTATGAACTCTCAAAAAGTTAAATAGCTCGTCTTCATTATCTTTAAGAGATCGAGCATCCAATTTAAAATATTTAATGATTTAAAATCCATTGCAGAATTTCAAAGGCTTGTTTAGGAGCAGTAATGCGTCCTAAGTCAAAATTTTCCAAATTTCCTTTAGAATTACGTTGGTTACTATTTTGATTTATACCCGCTGCAATAGCAGAATAGGTAGCTCCATTTACTCGCAGAACATTGTTAGCAGCGAGGGAAGTAGGTATAGATGAAGAATTTGAAGCAGGGGTGATATTTGTAATACGGGTACAAATGTAGAATTTGTTGCTCGCTGACCGTTGTTAACAGCAGAGGAATTTGTACCTGGTCGGAAACGTGGAGCGTTTCCTGTCTGTTGCTTAGAACGATATTGTAGGATCGCTATGCTGCGTGGATATGTGGTTTTCACCACAATTTGAACATTTAATTTCTAAGCATCTTTCTTCACAGGACAGTCTTCCTTTGCGTGAGAAGAATCACCACCATTCATGCATTTAGCTGGCATGTAGCAATTTTTAGTTCCATGACCCCATCCCTGGCACTTACGGCACTGGGTGAGATATTTGAAAATTTCCTCCAGTCTTCCTGCAGTGTTCTCACTTCACTCGGACATGGAGCATAAGGCTAGCTTTTTCTAAGGCCTTAAGGTTGTTTAGTTCACTAGACTTGAAGTGAACTAAATAAAAATCATTAGAAATCCCGTTGCGCGAATCGCCAGGACGGGATTTCATTTTCATTTTGATTACTTGGAGTGGCACAATAGTTTGTGCTGCTTCTTAGTAAGATACTTGAGAAGACATTTAAATCCGTCCAAGGTTTCAGCCAATACACGGCATTCACACCGACGTCCAATTTGTAGTGAAAACTTAACTTTCACGAAGATCAAAAGTTCCATGCGAAGAGCATGGAAATCGGAAGTGGTTATCACAATAGGGGGAATCTTTTCCGTCTTGGCATTAAGCTGGGATAGTTTAGTGGAATTTTACCTGGATGATGGATCATTCTCATCAACCGTGAGCAAATCAAATTGATTGCTCAAATTTATTCCTTCAGAAAGGGAGATCAAGAGATTGCCCCTTTCTTTTGAGCTTAGGCGCCATGGCGGCAGTAAAACCATAGAGGAAACTCTAAGACTAGTAGGTCCCGAAGAAACGTGCTCAACTTTTTGGCTCAGCTCTGGTACTATCTTCGGTCCCAAGCTAATCGATTCACCCCTCGAAACATAGGAAAATCCACTAACCCCTCATTTTATCTGTCAAACTTTCATAGCGAATCAAAACAAACATTGTGTAGTACTAGAATTTCGACTATAATGGGGTACGTTAATCGATTTGCTTGGGACCAATAGGCTAGTCAAGTAGTGAGCCAATTTAAAATCGATAGTTTCGTATTGATTGTTGGTAAAACTTTTATCCAAATCAACTTCCAAGCAGATTACTATAAGCATTTGAAGGATTGAAGAGGAATTTTCCAAATCCTTCCAAATTACCTCGAGTAGGGTCCAAACAAGGATCGAAGAGGAATAAGAGTCGAACAAGGTAGAAAATTTACAGGTATATTGAGATCTGAAAAGTGCTGTTTAAATTTGTTGTAGCTTTAGGTAACACTTCCTTCAGAAAAACAATCAAATAGATCCGCACGGCAAGAGAGCACGCATCGGATTGATTTTTTTTTCCGTTGATCTTTTTACCCTTCTTACAAAGAAGGGTATAGATATCACTTGAAAAACCGACTATCGATCCGAGGCCCGGAGGGCCGAGTGTCATATACCATTCGACTCAGCTCGACGAGATCGGAACATGTCTGTGTGTGTGTGTACGTGTGTATGTGTGTATGTGTGTGTGTATGTAACGAAATGAATTCGCTCACGTTTATCAGCAACCGCTCAACCAATTTGGACAAACTCGGCGCCAAATGATAGGTCTTGGGGTCCCATTGAACGCTATTGAACGTTTTTGGAATCGGTGAACCGGTTCCGAAGATATGGCCGGAATAAGATCCGGTGAATATTGGCCTTCACGCTGGATTTAACGGAAAACGTATCAAAACCATCATGCGACACATCAAATTACTTCAGAATTCAAAAATAAGATCAATGCAAGTCGTGTTAAGTGTTCCAGACCACATTGGACACACTTGGACATGTTCCGGGTACCCCGGAGAAGTTGCTTGAATATGAATTGAATTAAAACCCATTAAATCACATTAAAATACGATGATAAGGTGATTGGTAGCCTCACCAAATAGACTACACCCGGATATATTCCGGGTACCCCCAGGCAGTGGCGTAGCGTCACTGGATGACACGGGGGTGGGGGGCTTGGTCACTGATAATGACAATAAAATAAATAAACTTGAATAAGTAAGAAGGGTCTGATCACACCATAGGTGGATAAATTCGGGTTTTTTCCGTACTGAGTACCAATGCTACCGACGCCAGGAAGACAGCTGGACCCTACCTATCGACACATCAACTCATGAACCGGGAACCAACGGTTTTATTTCCCTTCCGAATGAAGGCTTGACCAGAGATTCTATGCCTCAGAACATCCCGGCGGTGCCGACTGTGATTGAACCCAGGCCAATTGGGGTGAGAGACAATCACGCTTACCACTACACCACCGGTGCCGCTTAGGGTCTAATACTAGAACTAAGGGAGAGCTGGGATTTAAAAATCCCACGAAAAATCTTACGTAATAAGTTTATGGTACCCCTCAATCATTGCTAAGCATTTTATCAATCGATTTTAAATCGATTGATAATGGAACCTATCTATTGGTGATGATTGGTGATGATTTTTCAAACATTACAAGTTTTCCGTAACACATTTTACCGCAGGAATCGTGTTCGGAGTGTTAAAAGATCTGTCACTTTACTCTACTGTTTTGTTACAAGTACTCAACATCAGTTAGGATAAATTTGACATAACATTATGTTAACTGTCATAATACCAAACCTGTGCAGTAAATTATACAGAAGAAAGTTAAGGAAATCAACTTACTAACTTTAACACTCTGCAGACAAAGAAAATAACATATTTTGTCTCATTCTAACCAAAAACTCTTGAATTGAGAATTAATAATAACTTTGAAAACTGCCAATGGTTGCTTAAATAAAAAAGTGTGGATAGTGTAAGTCACGGGATGTAGTCCATTGTAACCGTTCTTGTCAAAGTTCGCTATTTATTAGAATTGATAATATTCCTATGTTGAAAGGTATAGTGAATCGATTCGAGCATGTGGTTAATGTTAGTCACAGTTTTTTCGACGCATCATTTCATATTGCAAAAAGCTCGTGTCATTTTGTGTAAAACAGCAAAAAGAATAGAATAACTCGAGCTTTTTGCAATCCGAAATGATGTGTCGAAAAAAACTGCATTTATTTTTTTTCGAAAATGCATCAAAGTAAATTGAACCTTAAGCGGAGGTCGCTTGCTGGAAAAGTTTTTCTTCCGTTCAGCAATCTATTGCCTACCGAGGATGGCTTTTTACTTTATGTGGTAGCCACGTGAGGACATGAATTTTCCCAAAGCTCAGTTCAGATAAAATTTGCTCAATTTTTCATGATAAATCTAAAAAAAAATGGTTTTTGCATAAACTGCTCTAGATTAGCGGCGTTTTATTTGGTATGCAGAAAACCGGAAATGGTAGCTTAAAAAAAAAATAGATCCTTTATCGAATAAAATATTTCGTAGAAGTGGTAGGTTTTATTTTTACCGAACTGGGCTACCAAATGGAAAACAATCAAATCTCTATACATATTTCTTATAACTTTTTGCTCATAAGAAGGGAGTGCCATGCTGCCAGTAGTGGTGAGATTAAATCTGACAGCTTAAATTAATCCATTGATACAGATCACAATAATGAACATATTTTTTAAATATATGTATGGAGACATTTCAAAAGAAAGATCGAATGTTGATCGGAAACTACAATTCAGCGAGTAATGAGTTAAATTATAATTTTGGTAATGTGTTACAAATGCTAGTTTAGTATTTTTTGGATTTCATCCAAACCTATAAGTTTGACATGTGATTAACCAACGTTTTGGAAATACCTTTTCCCATTATATCTATTACCAATAGTCCTGAAGCATGATGTATCCTCATGAAAAATGAGCGCCCAAGGACTGACGATATAGGTAAGAATATTGCCGATGCCGTCAGTTTATCCTAAGTGTATAGTCTTCAGGAAAAAAAAAACAAACCCGTAAAGAAACATCAACTCGTTGTGGTGTGTTAGTGTTTATCACCGGAATGAAGTCAATTATTTCGCTAATGGAATTACTGCCCCAGTGAAGAGGGTGGACTTTTATCACGATACGTATGTTTGACATTATCCCAATGAGCGTGCAAAGCATCAAGCGTCTAGATAGCCCACCCACAAGTGATTTGTTATTATTGACGTGCTGATAAATAACGGCTGGTCGTGCCAATAGCACTCGAGGGAATTCAATTGGCGGGAATCGCGCATCTTTACCGTTATTATCCACATTGACCACAGAACATTGATTCTTAACTATTCTTTTAAAAAATAAAGCTTTTAGTATGTCTGACTCACCTTGTGATAATTTGATTAACCTCTTCGACGGGGATGGATCGCTCTTTGAAGTATGCTGCTCTTCGGAATGTTTTTCTTACCGGACTTCGCATCTCTTTAATCAGAACAGATTAGATCCAATCTGAAAGTATTCGATGTTGACTGTAAACTAGCGCGTACCGAAATCGACAACAAGATCCGAATATAATCGGTTACAATCATTCAACTAGTGTCTATATAAGAAGCGCATTAGGGTAGTTCAAAATATCGATTTTGCACAACCCAGCTCAATCGGTTTCATATAAGGTCCTGACTTTCCTACCAAAATTTGAGCTTATTTGGATGCCAGTTCATGCACTGGACCTTTGAAGTTTGTATATGAATTACTATAGGAAAAGTGGACTTTTTGTTTTCATCGTCTTAGCTCTTCGCCATAATAATTTTTGGAAAAGTTTTCTATTTGTTCGTAGGGGAAACAGCCCTAATTGTTGCGGTACGTTAGCAGCGTTAGAAGCTTATTGTTGTGTATGGAGTTCTCCATACACAACAATAGACTTCTATCGCTGCTAACGTACCGCAACAATAGGGCTGTTTCCCCTATGTGAAATTTTATCAGCAACAACCTGCTGAAAACCACTTTACATTGGATTTCAAGGTAATTAGATGTTAGTTGATTTTGAAGTCGATAACTTTCTAAAT
This sequence comes from Ochlerotatus camptorhynchus, assembly GCF_037179485.1. Lineage (NCBI taxonomy): Eukaryota > Metazoa > Arthropoda > Insecta > Diptera > Culicidae > Ochlerotatus > Ochlerotatus camptorhynchus. The sequence continues at coordinate 837,989 of NW_027040647.1, forward strand.
CGGCTGCTATCAGGGCATATTTCAAAACTACCCAAATTTTGGTACAATCGACTCAGATTGGTCCAAACTGAACCTACCCAAAAATGGGTCAACTATGTTGTGAGTGACAAATGAACAACATCAACCGGATCCATGTCGATGTTATCTATTTGTCAACTGCTCACTCCCAACCAGGGCTCTACATTTTCGAAGCGCTAAAATGAGCTCGAGTTTTGTCTCTTTCATACAACGTGTTCAACGCATCGTTTCTATAACACCTAGCTTAACTATCAACACGAAACGAAAAAGAAAAAGAAGCACGCATAGAACGAAAGGCTGGCTGTAGATTTTCTCGTCGTTACTTGAAAGTAACGTCGATTATCGTGATGGAACAAAATCTCCTTATGGCTTTCAATCCCTCTCACCGACGCTCACTTTTCGTTACTTTTTTTTATAGATCAATATGTGGATGAGGATAAATGAAACATAGGGGAAATGTATGTAATGTCGGCCTAAGTGTCCCTAATTTGGGCCCATACATAAATTCAGCAATTGATCAATAGCAGATTTTTAGCGATGAGCCCAATGTTAGATCGATAGGCCAACGGTACCAAAGGATATTTTTGGTCGCTATTGAAAATTTAGTCGATTGGTGAATTTATGTATGGGCCCAAATTAGGTACATTTAGGCCGACATTACATACATTTACCCTACGTCATGAAACCTTTGTTGATGTGTTTCATGCAAGACGAAACTATCGAAGTCAAGCGCTGCGAAGCTTGAAGGAAAGACCAATAAAGCGGGGGATTTTGAATTGCTGAAAAAATCGGTAAAAATACAAATGACGGTTATCCGTAGGTAATCAATTGGCAAATCAAAGTTGAAACTCGTGGAGAATAGAAGAACTATGAGAGTGATGATGGTTTCAAAATTTTACACTGTTAGGTATACGAGTGCAATCTTAAAATGCTATTATTTTGCAAATTGAGCATTTTATTTAAATCTGGTTAATGTTACGTTAGTAGAAAACTTAAGGACTACTCAAAAGGCATATAATATAGAAAAAATAATTTCTTTTCAGATTTTTATGTGTAGACATAGATTTCAGCTTTTCTACCACTGTAGCAGAAACCAGATTTAAATAAAATGCTCCATTTGCTAAATAAAAGCATTTTAAGATTGCACTCGTATACCTCCCCGTGGAAAATTTTGAAACCATCATCACTTTCATAGTTCTTCTCCATAAGTGCCAACTTCGATTTGCCAATTAAATCGGCAGATTTTATTTTCTATCATTAAATGGGGTTAACAGAACTTGCTCTATACAAGTATATGTTTTATCATTTTTTAATTTTTCTCAGATTTTATACAGTAAAACCTTACTGTAGTGTAGTTTACCTATTTTCGGTAGGTTAATTTTTCAGCAATCTGGGTGGACTAGCGTTAGCGTTAGCATTAGCGTTGTTATGATATATGTACTTCGTAGATTGGATACTAACGACTCTCACGTCTCTTCTGAAATTCTCAGTTAGACTACTTTCAGGAATAATGCTGGGGAATAAACATTGGTTCCAATCTAAATAAGAGTAACATAAGCATGACTGTCGCTATTCCCGGCCACGCCCATCTTTACCATAACTAGGGATAGGGAAGGAAATGTTGATGTAGTACTTACTTAACGAGAGGTCACCCTCATAAGTGCTACGGAGTTTTAAGGTTGGGTAGGGTATTTGGTTAGGATTCACCTCAAGTTGGCGATGCAACCAAAAGTATGTATTGTTTATTTGTTGTTTATTTGATCTCTCGATAGCCGGCTATCGAAAGAACATGTTCATTTTGTTTAGTGATAATGAATTTTAAGAGTTATGACGGAGAGCTTGGGATTAAACCCATGATTTTCTGCTCAGTAAGCAAAAACGATCCCTCCAGGGTCATCGAGCATCTCAGAACCATAACACTTCGCGACAATACAGGACTACGTTTTCGCTTGATATGCAAATAGTTTCCGCGGTTAATGTTCAATATCAAATATACAAATGATGGTGGCGATTTATTGTGCTGTGGAAGAGCTTGGGATTAAATCCATGATTTTCTGCTCAGTAAGCAAAATCGATCCCTCCAGGGTAATCGAGCATCTCAAAATCCGCAGCGCTTCGCGTCAAAGTACGAATAAATGGATGAACGATCTATTATTGAATAACTATTATTTACGATAATTATATGAAAGAAATAAAATATAAACTACAAACAAAACGTGACTACTAAAATCTCAAAAAGATATTCTCACAAATATATTTCAAAACCTCAATCTCAAAACCATTAGACGCTCAATCTCAGAACCATTAGACGCTATAATGATACTCTGCACATGTTAGACACAAGAAGAGGCCAAAAAGCAAGCGTCCGACACACAAGATCCACTTGTAGTCACAATCAACGATTCTACGAGTCGCGAGCGCTCACGAATCATAAAACCGCTGACTGCGACACTCTGAAAGCAAAAGGCTCGATCCGCCCTCCATATCCTCCCGCATCCAACAACACAAATCTCCTTTACAACATCTAACGAATTCAAAACTCCGAAAATCACTCATCTATAGCAAGTGAGTGAAAGCAACCCTGCATGCAACCATTCTTCATGATACACTTTTTCTGCCTATCTTTCTATTAGGCATGTGGACATGCGTTAGCTTCGAAACTTCTAACCAAGCTGGGAGAATTTTCAGATCACAAAAAAAAACATGAAAAAACGTTCAAAGGTAATTACAAGTAAAATAAATATTGTTTATTTTCGCAAAAACGAGCAAGTAATATTAAATCTCTTGTATCGTATGCTAATGCTAATTGACTGTAATACAAATAATATGCTTAAATAAAATAAAATATTAATGAAATTAAATGCAAAATTTACTAAAGGATCATTACTTTATTGGTGAGAAGTTTCTTATAAGCTCTCCCAGTTCCTCTGTATACAGAACAAATCTTATACTATAATCAGAATTGCTCAGTCTGCATGAAGCAGCCGATTTGATCAAGGAAGTTCTATTAACAACCAAGAATTAATCGTTTGAGGCATACTGAAGCATTAAAAAGGTGATATGTGTCACTATAAGAAATCATCATCGTTGCAAATATAAAGAAATTAAACATAACCCTTTGTTTCAGTACCGTCAACCTCCATGTCCATGGGGAGGGTCAGTTATAACTTTGCCGAAAAATGTATACCCTAATTTCTACAAACAAAGAAGTTAGATTTTTGATTTCATTTTTCAGCGATCTGGGTGGATTCCACACAAACTTGGACAGTTTTGAAATAGAGTGTAGCCATGATGTTTCGCCCTATTCTTTTTTAGTTGTAGCTGGGAAATTTCACTTAACTACAGACAGTCAACTTTTCCGCAAATCAATACGGCGAAGGGCTAGATCGATGAGAACAAAAAGTTTTTGTTTTCCCATAGTAATTCACATATATACTTCAAATGACCAGTGCAGTATGAGTTCGCATTCCCATGAGCTCAAAGCTCCTGATTTGAAAACCGATTGAACTTGGTGGAGCAAAATCAATATTTGAACCACCCTACTGCACATACTAAGATGCAGAATTGACACCCAACTGAAAGACGACAACTGCGACATACATGCATGCTAACGAAGCCAAGGAGGTACTAAAAAGTCCAGCAAGCGGACAATAATAATTGAAATTGATGACCAACCGGTTGATGATGGCGTTCTTGAAGTTTACTGGAGGACAACGACGTGCCGTTCGCACTAATTGAAAGTTCCAATATTTGCAATTATGAGTCTGTGTGCCATATATGACCGGGCAGCCCGACAGACAGCCACCATCGTTTGACGATTGCTCTTGCTTCGGCTCGGTTAATGGGGGCACACACAGTTTGATCTGCCATCTATGGGTGTGAAATTCTGCACACGTAGGTACATACGACGGTGCTTAGAACAGTAGAATTTAATCATCGTACTCCTCTAATCTGCATAGCTTTATTGAAGTCTTATGATTGGTTCTTGGAACTTACAGCTAATCGATTACCCAAGCTTGGGTAATTTATTTTTAGCGGGATAGTGCAATCGTGGAAAGATTGGCTTTAATATATATAGGCATATATTTCCTAGCGACTGGCTACCCAGGAAACATGCTAACAACTGAATAAGCCTTTTTTACCTGTATTAGCATATTTTTGGCCTTATGTAAAGGTTGTAATCCAGCATTCGATTAACGGTCAGTTTGCATCGATCGAAGTATGCTGTGTTTGAAGATGTAAGCATATTTTTGGCGTGGCTCGGTAGCTCATTGGTTACCGTTTCTTTTTACTGCAATTCCTTGCAAGTTTTCACTATCACCATCGTGATAAAAACAAACGTTTGACAAAATTTCACAAAATTTAATGAAAAAAAAAATCTGTATTGACCCTGCTCAAATTACCTGTAAAAACACAATGCAAACAGCTTTCAGAGAAATTTCGAAATCTTTAAGGATATTCCAAGATCTTCAGAAAATACGAGAATTTTGGGGAAGTTCCAAAAACTTCAGGGAGATTTTATAAACTTCAGTAAAATTCAGCAACTTCTGGGAAGTTTAGATTGCTTCAGGTATGTTTAAAAATTTTAAAGAACAAGTAAAGAACTTTATATTACTTTCAGCAACTTTAGGCAGTTCCACAAATATCAGACACATTGTGTGAACTTTACAGAACTAAAAATAAAGATAAAAACATTCGGAAAACTTCAACGAAGCTTAGATATCATAGAGAAAGTAACGGGAAATTCGGGTCATTTCTGAGAACTTCAGGGCAGTTTCACAAGCATCAGAAAATAAGGGAAGATTAAGAAAATTATTGGAAACATCCAAAAAGTTTTTATTTATTTATAAAACTTTCAAGAACTTCAAGGAAGTTTCTAAAACTTCAGAATAGATTTAAGTATTTCAAGATCGTCCAAAACTTCAGGGACGTTTAATGTCCTTAAAGGGTAACTTCCTATAGCTCCATAGCTAGGATAGTTATATAGATTTCAGGAAAATTGACTTGACTTCTGTGAAGATTAGAGACCTTCCGGGCAGTTCGTTTGACTTTGAACTTAAGAGATATTGCCAAACCTTCAGGGAAATGTAAAGATCTTTAGAGAAGCTACGTGAACTTCTATGCAAATATGACTACTTCAGTTCCATGAATATCAGAAAACGTGAGAAATTCCGAGAGCTTCAGGTAAATTTCAAGAACTATAGTACAGTTTCATTAGTTTAAGGAAACCAGCTGCAGCCTTCAAAAAGTTTCAGCAATTTCAGGGATGTTCAGAAATAAAGGGTGTGACGATCAACATTTCGTCTACTTAAACTTGACGCATTTATTTTAACCGAGTATTTAAAAAACCTGAACACCCCTCATTTTGTAGTTGTGTGCGTGCAAAATTATGCCTCTATTTTGATTTTGACTTTGACAATAGCTCTTCTGTTATCAAAATAGCATCCAAGCAAGAGGAGTAGCGCATCAACATTTTACAAGCGCATCGCGAAAATCCGAACTACTCGCACACCGGCACCGACTTCCAACAGCTTGCACTAACCTCGAGAAGACCGTGAGTAATCGGTTTAAATCCTTTAATTTTAGATATAAGACATTGATAATGTATAACGCAAATGAAAAGTTTATTCGATTGAGCCTGTACAAATAAAGTAATTGTATGTAAGGTAGCCACCATCCCTTCAATGATCTTGTCTTGTATGCAACTCCACCTAATAGCAAGATCAATTTGAGCTACCGATCTGAATTCACAATATCGCTGTATGAAGGGCCATAAACGGAGGTGCGGACCCGTAAGCAGAGACACTTACACGAAATCCACGGGAATTTAAGAATCTCCTTCCAACGATTCGCAATTCGCAATACTTATTAAGCTTCCTACAGGATGGTTTGTAAAGAAGGGCGCGTCAATCTCACTGAAACTGTTGAAGTAGAATTCACACCACCATAATCGAATCGGTAGGATAAAGAAAATGATAGTGTTTATTCCTTCCTAGACTCCGGTTGTCATAACACTCCATCGTGTAGTTGCAGGTCAAATGATACCCTGATGCTCCCTTCCAACCCAGTATTTATTTATTTAATGAAAATGTATGTAATGGAGAAATGAAATATATCAGAGCATTAAATATGAAATAATGAATATAAATTTATATAGATAAAATATTTAGATAGATATTCTGCAATAAAAATAATAATTATTTTACATTTAATAAGATGCAGCTCTATGTTTTCTCAGCTCACAATAGCAAGTGGATGTAACAATGAACTTTCAAGGTTATATTAAGCAAATATATATTTTTATCTCTAATTACTAAGAATGTAAGGATGTAAATGTAAAGTGTAAAGTGTGATGTATAACTAATATGACTTACAATAAAATGGGATTACAAGAAAAATAAAGGAAAGATCTCACCTGATATATTACAAAGGAATCCATGACAGCACGATGATTTCGAAGAGCTCCAATAGATATGCTGCCGCTAATTTCTTCAACCGGTGTTGAAAACAGCACTCTCGCCTTTCGGTTCTCACCCCCCATCAACCACGAAATACACTCTAGCTGCTCCAACTAGAGGAATCTTAGCAGAGAAAAAAAGGACTGCATCCACTTTCCATCACCAATCATTCGCGACGCCAGCTCCTCACTGGCCGAATCAACTCGCGACCAACGCCGAAATCAGAACCAAAAACTCCAGCGATCCACGCGTCTAATAGCGGCAACGGCACACTTCGATTGAATTTCTGAAACACAACCTCAACGCACAAACGTCACGACGATGACAACATTCGTCCGGGAGGCGGAACGCCAGCACGCACAAACAAAGGGAAGACAAAATGCACACACAGAACACGGCACGAGCTGAACTGTTAACGTTGAAAGCCAAACGCGAACTGAGCCTGTACAAATAAAGTAATTAACAAAAAAAAAAATAATATAAGGGAAATGGCTGTAATGTTGGCCTATGGATCTAAGATTGGGCCAATAGCTAAAAATCTGCTATTTATCAATTTTATCCAGATAAACGCGTCATTGGAACGGTACTAATGTATATTTTTGGTCGCTATTGAAAATTTAGTCGATTGCTGAATTTATGCATGGGCCCAAATTAGGAGCATTTAGGCCGACATAACATCCATTTCCCCTAAATTATTTTCAATTATGGGCGCTTCTGAAAATTCACCCCGTATGAATTTGAGGTAGGCGGGAAACGGACATATGAAAATCAGTAAGTATCCAGCTCTAAATTTACCAAGACAGCACTAATTCTGTCCCCACTAGATTTAAGTTAAAATGCAGGCTACTTTTACTGATCGCATCACTTACCACAGTTCCTTAGAGTGTCTTAAGGTATACATTGGTGCAAAAATATCATTGAAAAGTGCATGGGCTTCGTAGAACATTAGAAAAGATTTTCATAAAGGGGCTGGAAAAATCGGGTCATTATTGTATTTAGTGTATGGAAAGGGTGTTTTCTTAAGAAGCAATCAGAATCATTATTAATTGGGGAGTTACGTAATTGAAACAAAAATCTCGTGTCAGTTTTCAAATTGATGAATTTACATTGATCAATTATTTCATTGACTCTCTCTTTCGTTAATAACTCGGCTCCTGAAACATGTTCAGCTGTTCTTATCGTCCAATACGCTTAATAATATTTTCGATCAATGTCAATTGGACTCTTTGAAAAGTCACTCGATAATTGATAGATTGAGCATTTGAACAGCTCTAAAGGGTGGAACGGTCAAGAATTGGTCAATCATGACTGACTGACTTCGAGGGAATGGCAACCTTTTTCGAAAACATCAGATGGGACGATGAACCCCGAGATCGTGACGCGAATGCTGTCTCTTCTATTTTCTCGAATATTGTCGTGTATGCGAACGACCAGTTTGTACCCATGACAACTCCACCCATATATAGTAACGCTCCTTGGACCAACCACCGACTCAAGCGACTGAAGTCATCCAAACGAGCTGCCTTTAAGAATTTTTGTAAACTGCTCAACAAACAACTTTAGCAAGCCCATCAGCCCCATCTACAAACTAAACTCAAAGCAAATCCCAAGAGCTTCTGGAATCATGTGAATGATCAACGGAAGGAATCGGGCTTACCTTCTACCATGTACAATACGGATCGAGAAGAGTCAGATACGGAGGGAATCGCTGACCTGTTCCTGTCACAATTCAGCAGTGTCTTCGTCAAAGAAAATTTACCTAACGAGCAAATCGTAGCCGCCGTTAGTGATGTTCCCGTACTTTCTGCTGTTGGGCCGCATCCGACTAATGATGTTCGTAGAGCAGGCCTTCGTTTGAAAAATTCTTTCAGCACTGTCCCTGACGGAATCCCTTCCGCGGTTATTAAGAACGGAATCCCTTCCGCGGTTATTAAGATGCCTTTAGCATCCATCTTCAACCTCTCTTTGGATTCTGGGATCTTTCCCGACTGCTGAAAGGATTATTTTGTTTTCCCTGTCTTCAAAAAAGGCAATTAGCACTGTCCAACTACCGTGGTATCGCTGCTTTATGTGCAGTCTCAAAACTTTTTGAACTATTGGTGCTAGATTATTTAAAACACACATGTTCTAGTTACATCGCGACTGAACAACACGGATTTATGCCGAAGAGGTCGACCGCTACAAATCTCGTTCGATACACATCATCAACTATACGCGAGATGGAAAGAGGTCATCAAGTGGATGCTATCTACACAGTTCGAAAAGTAGTGTAAATTTCTGTTCAATATGATGCACATAAATGGAGCGTCACATTTCATATAAGTTTACATTATATATCATGTAAAGTTCTAGCACAATTCATGCAATGTAGTAAATATTGCATACAAAAGCCCATCTTTGTAAACAACATTGTTTACAAGTTGCTCGGTTGCGTGAAATTAAATTTAAGTTTACGTGAATGAATGTTTACATCACAATTAAAATTCAGAATTTGTATCTGTGTACACCGGTGTTTCTGCTGCTTTTGATAAAACCAATCACGAGATTGCAGTGGCCAAACTAGAGCGACTTGGCTTTCACGGTTCCTTTCTTACTTGGCTTCACTCATACCTCACCGGTCAACATATGTCAGTGAAGATTGGAGATCATTTTTCTCAACAAGCGGCGCCGGTGGTGTAGTAGTAAACATGATTACCTCTCACCCCAGCAGGCCTGGGTTCAATCCCAGTCGGCGGCGCCGGGATGTTGTAAGGCATAACATTTCTGATCACGAGAAGTAAAGCCGTTGGTACCCGATTCATGAGTTGATGGGTCGATAGGTAGGGTCCAGGTGTGGGAGCTGCCTCCCTGGCGTCGGTAGCATTGGTGCTCAGCACGGAAAACAAGATCGACGGAAAACAAATCAAGGAAAAAAAAATTCTCAACCGTTCGCTGTTTCTTCTGGTGTACCTCAAGGCAGTCATCTGGGACCGTTTATATTTTTATTATATCTGAATGACGTTCACTTTTCGATCCGTTGCCTGAAGCTGTCTTATGCTGACGATTTCAAACTATACTTTGTCATCAAAGATCGAAGGGATGCATTGTTTCTTCAGCAGCAGCTGGACGTTTTTACTGTTTGGTGTTACAAGAACAGGATGGTATTAAATGCTTCTAAATGTGCCATTATAAAGTATTCCGGGAAAAATCACCTATCTGTTATGCTTACAGCCTGGAGGAGCAAATATTAAGCTGTGAATCTACCATTAAACACTTAGGCGTCCTACTTGATTCACAACTCACCTTCAAGGACCATGTGGCTTATGTTTCCGCTAAGGCATCTTCTCAACTTGGTTTCATTTTTCGTTTCGCCAAAGACTTTAGGGACATTTTCTGGTTTAAAAACACTCTATTGTTCGCTAGTCCGCTCCACATAATAGTACTGTTCCGTAGTATGGGCTCCTTTTTACAGCAACGGGGTGAATCGTATTGAGGCCATTCAGCGAAGATTTGTACGTTTCTCTCTTCGTTGGCTACCCTGGAGTGATACTTTTAATCTCCCTAGTTATGAAAGTCGCTGTAATTTGATGTTTCTACAATTACTTAGTGTTCGCCGAGGCGTCTCTAAGGCTACCTTCATCGCTGATCTCCTACGATCGGACATTCATTGTAGTTCACTTCTGCAGCAGTTGAATGTCAATATCAGACGCATAAATTTACGCTCTTATTATTTTTTCAACATCCTGGCTTCTCGCACAAACTACGATGCTAATGTGCCGTTAACTAGCATGTGCAAGATTTTCAACAAATGTTATAACTGCTTTGATTTTAATATCTCCCGTGTTAGGCTTAAGAATCTGTTTTATAATGTAGGGGAAATGGCTCTAATGTTGGCCTATGGATCTAAGATTGGGCTCATCGCTAAAAATCTGCTATTTATCAATTTTATCTAGATGAATGCGACATTGGGACGGTACTTATGGGTATTTTTGGCCGCTATTGAAAATTTAGTCCATTGCTGAATTTATGTATGGGTCATTTCCCCTACTCTTAACTTCCTGACGGTTTCTGTTTTCTGTATTTAAATTAAGTTAATTATGTTATCATAAATATCTTTTTATATGTTTAGGACTTAGTTCAAGCAAATGTATCTGTAGAATTCCATGAATGATGAGGTTTTGCGCCCACTTGTGTGGGCTTTTCCCTCCAAATAAATAAATAAATGATAAGGTGCACGCTGATTATGTTAATCAAACTTTATTTCTTTTTGAAGTTCAAAGACTACAAAATACAGGAACATTATTTGATTAGGCTTCCGATTTTCCAAATGCTAACTGTCGGGCTTTACGTTTCACACCATCCATCAGATTTTGTACCGCTGTTGTATCAACCTTATTTGATGCTGAATGTCAATTTACCTTGAACTGTTTCTTATTTCCAACTGTTTTCTGAGTTTCTTGAGGTTCCGCTTAATGATTGCCCAATGTTTTTCGATTGGGTGCAGCTCCGGCGAGTTTGGAGGGTTTCTGTCCTTACGTACGACTTGGCGTTGTTGGCGGTATACCATTCCTGTGCCATTTTCCCATAGTGACAGGAAGCGAGGTATGGCCAAAACAGCACGGAATAACTGTGTTTCTTCAAAAAAGGCAACAATCGGGTCTGTAAACATTTCTTAATTGCAAATGCCAGTTGTCCCGAAAATTTAGTTTTTCAGCCCACAGGTGCAAGTCGCCTGCTGAACCAAGCATTTTTTTCGGAAACTTTGACAACTTTTTCTGCTTAAAATTATCTAGAACCTTTTCTTTTTCGGAATCGTGTCAAGCCTGGGAGCTGTTTGAAATCTGCCTTGATGCAAATTTCATCGTTCATTATAACGCAATTAATCTGCGTGGGAATAATTTGGATTTCGCTTATGCACGACCAAATTTTGATGCACTATTCCTCTTGTTTCTACGCCATTTTGAAAACTGAATGAAACTGGCAAAAACAAAATAGAGGCAACAATACGTACACACACACTTAGAAATTATCGCCGACTTCGGTAATTTTTACCGAAATCTGAACAGCTGAACCACAGACAAACAGACATAACACTCGCAAGTTGTTCATCGAACAAGCATTTAACGGTCAATTTAAAAGTATCGTAGTTGGTAGTACCGCCACCTGTGGCGCGCATACTCAATTCTTTTGCGTTTGACGTTTACGCACTACCGCCATCTGTTCAGTGTACTACCCACCACACTGTACTCAACAGATGGCGGTAATGTTTTAGCGACGATGTTTTACAGTGAGAAATATTCAATGAGTTATGTCTGTTTGTCTGTGGCTGAACTTTTCGGTAAAATTTATGCAATTCAATTCAATTGCTTTTCAGCTACTTTTAAACTAAAAATCCACTAAAATGACAAGATTTGATCATTTAAACAAGGTTGAACATGTTTTGAAATTATTTTCAAATTCAATAGCCTTTAAAGTGAAGGTCAAAGTTTTACCGAACGTTCAGCTGTTCTGTTTTCGGTAAAATTTACCAAACACGGAAACAAAATCTTAGTGTGCACCTGGAAAATGAGGGGTATTCAAGTTTTTTAAACGACCAATTTTTGACCTTTCCACCCTTTAATAGGAAAGAAGATTCGATAAAGTAAGTAATCTTGAATTAGTAAGCGGAGAAACTCAACGAAAGGAAATTTGAAAATACATGTTATGTTAAAAAGGAAGATCATTCAAGTGGAAGAAGGTTGTGTAATGTTGATGGGGTGCAGAATGAGTGTCTTCATAAGGAGCAAGAAGAATTTTCATCCATTGGGGAGTGAGTGAGACATATACTTCATCTCGATAGTGCTTTAAGGACTAAACAAGTTAAGAGGTAAAATAGAAGGAAGGTAAATGTGTATAGCTGACAGTTAAGACCGAGTGAAGTATTTTCGGTGAAATTATTAATATCTCTTGATCGAAAAGATGCAATTATTATGAAAAAAATACAAGAATTGGAAACTTGGTCTAGCGAATTTGTGTAGCAAAGAAGTGAAGGATAAACGGTGAAAACGAGTAATGGCACTATAAACATACACGAGTTGTGAGAATTATAGGGTACTAGCAAAATTTTGTCCAACTTTGGACTGTTGTAACTTTGTTGAATATTGTTAGATTTTTATTCTTCAAGAAGCATGCCAAAATAGCTAAATTTGTGATGAGTTTTTCTGTGGGTGTCCATTACTAATCTGTGTTTTTTGTTCATACGACAAAAATAGAACCATTTCTTAAGCGAATGAAGCACCAAGAGCTACAATTGGCCCAGAATGAACCGAGATATGGCCATTTTCCTGGAATCGGTCCTGACGGAGGGTTCTGAGTGCGGTCAGTTACTTTATTCACTCAAAACATGCCGTGCGACACCTCTTTCTTCATGATTTTTTTCACCAATAGGGATGATTGGCCACTTTGGCCACTTCCGGAGCCACCGGAATGGCCCCGGGGGAACCTGTACTAGGGGACAAATTCATTTTTACACCAAAACATGCCGTGAGACACCTCTTTCTTCATGGTTTTTCATCATTAGCATTTCTAAAGACTTTAACTGGATCATTAAACACATTGGCCACTTCCGCAACCACCGAAGTACCCCCAGGGGAACCTGTAGTAGGGGACAATTGCATGTTTACGCCAAACTATGGCATACGACAGCTCTTCCTTCATGGTTTTTCATCCGTAGGCTTTCTTTAGACTTTAAATGGATCATTGACTACATTGTCCACTTCCTGAACCACCGAAGTGCCCCCGGAGGAACCTGTAGTGGAGGGACAAATTAATTTTTAAACCAAAACATGCCGTGAGACACCTCTTTCTTCATGGATTGTCATCAGTAGGCTTTTTATAGACTTTAAATGGATCAATGACCATATTGACCACTTCCGGAGCCACCGGAGTGCCCCCGGGGGAACCTGTACTAGGGGAAAAATTTATGTTTACACCAAAACATGCCGCGCGACTCCTCTTTCTTTATGGTTTTTCATCAGTAGGATTTCTAAAGGGATAAACACATTGGCCACTTCCGTAACCACCGAAGTACCCCCGGGGAACCTGTAGTAGGGGACAATTGCATTTTTACACAAAAAAAAACATGCCGTGTGACACCTCTTTCTTCCTGGTTCTTCATCAGTAGGATTTCTAAAGACAATGGATCATTGACCACATCGGCCACTGCTGGAACTACCGAGGTGGTTTTTGGCGTATGAAAAAAAAACACACAGATTTGTAACGGACACCCAGTGAAAAACTCATCACAAAATTTAGCAATTTAGACATGCCCTCTCTTATCCCGGAATATCTCTGGTATCCGGTAACCATTGTCACTTCCATTGCCACACCAAGCAACTTGATTTTCCAGTTGAATGCTTCTTGAAGAACAAAAATCGAATAATATTCAACTAAGTTACAACAGTCCAAAGTTGGACAAAATTTTGCTAGTACCCTATAATTCTCACAACTCCAAACCATAACATGCTAGGACAATAGTTAGGGCTCATGTCCCAACCTGAGACGATAATGGAGCATCACTTAATCTTTCTAGCCTAGATGCTTCCAACGACCAACCAATCATAGAATTATCAAAAGATTAAGATTAGATTAGATTAGATTAGTATACGTTATAACTCAGCATTAAATGTTTCTTGGGTAAAAACAATCAGTGTGTTCAACGATTTTTCGTGTTTCAACTTTTAGGAAATTAAGGACCGTATGATAAAATTCATATAAGTTTCTGCGATTTATAGCGCACACATTAGTAATGGTTGATTTTGCGTAACTTTACACGATATTTCATGAAACATTTTGACGCATTATATCTGAAATATTGTATCCTAATTCCTGCTTCAAAACCCATAAAAAAAGTAATAAAAACAAACCAAACACCGAGCGCTGAAGCCAACGCTTGGGTAAAAATAATGCAATCCTACAATTCTAAACGACCCATATGTTGAGCCACTCGCCACTGTAACTACAGCAGTCTCTCACCCTCTATCTACCCCTTCCCGGTAGGTCCAAGGCCGTTCGCACAGCAGTGTATGTTTCGAACGACACCAGCTGGGAGCCTACAAGAAATACATTCAATATTGTCGATAATGAATAGGATGAGCATTTTTGGGTCACTCCTGTCGTCTTACATCAACACTCCTCCCTTTTTCACATGTACGAATTATGGAACTGTAATGTATAAAAAGAAAAGATCTTCTAATAAACAATGATTCTATTTTAGAACTCGACCTTACTGGTTATCCAGTAAGCAGCTGACCAATCTAAAATAAGGCTTTCCTTAACGTCATTACCGGAAATCTCCGATTAGACTAATATTAAGAAAGCCCAGTTGATTAAGTCCACCGCGTCTCAATTAACTCGTTCTATGTAAAGGCATGGTAAAAACTATGCCTTAATATGCAAGCTTGTAAGAAATTTCAATGTTTACATTAGCTATTGCTCAAAATTAAACGAAAGGAGATTTTAAGCTACATTTAAAGTTCAGAATTTTGTTTTCATTGCATCATAAGAAAACATGATATCATCATAATCATCATCATCATCATCATCATCATCATCATCATCATCATCAGCATCATCATCATAAAGAAGACATTGCCATTATTGTCAACATACAAATTTTATATAACTTCTACTGAATTGCAATGGGAAATCAGAAGTCAACCTCTTTTCCTCAATGTTCCACATCTACATATGTGACCATTGTCATCGGCTTGGATGCTTAGTTCGTTCAATCGGTCTAGTTACCTAATCTTATTCTATATCTCTATCTCTTTTTATTTGCCTTCATTATCGAGATATGTACATATGGAGAAGATTGTAACCGTTCGCAAACTTGCTCGAAGTATTGTTGATATTCAGTAGCTTAAGCGCCACTCTCTTTACGAGAAACCACTGGTCATGATCAAACTTTGCCCGACGAATTGAGACTTTGCCTCAAGCAACCTCTTGAACGGTCATTGGATACTAATGGCATAAAAATAAGCTTTATTGAATCTCCAAGTCTTTCAACACCACAGGCTCGAAATATTTCACTACTAATCGAATTATAAATGAAAACTTATTTTCATTTAAATTTAATTGAGCGTAATCGATAAAACATTTACCGAAAACGATTCTCCCATTCCAATTGCTTGCTCAGCTGTTCTCTAGTAATCTTACCATCCAAAAACAGTGTTACATAAGCAAACAATCGCCACACAACAAACTTGCGCTCTTCAATAGAAACCCATTAGCAACTTGACTAAACGGTCCTTGACGGATTATCACTTGGGGAGCGCCGTGCCTCGGAAAATTCTATTATGAATATGGACTTTTACTCCGAATTATGTATTACCTCGCATCTGCAGGCAAATTCCAGAATTCTCTGGCAACAGATACCCTCGTTCCAGCTAGAAAGATATGGCTACTGAATCAACTTCAAATTGGCAGTAGTCATCTATTATCACGTTTCTTGCAGCCATACATCTTCCACGCAAGTCGATTTTCTCTTCAAGTTGTTCTTAAATTAGACCACATGGTGAGCAAAGAATCATCAGCTGACTGCGTTAAGCTTTGCGATTTGCAGCAATTTCCGATGATGTGTGCCACCAATCGAAGTCATTTGATAACAGTACACATTAGAATCGAGACCAGCTATATTCGGAAACATCATCACTGCACGCATACGCACTTACCGAGCTAAAACCCGAAACCAAACGGCTGCTATAAATGAGTTAATTTAAAAGACTTAGTCGTCTACGCTGTGCCATCGCTGAGGATGACCTTCGCCGAGTGTGAACTGGCGATGTTTTTGATACGATTGCTACAGCGGCGTGCTACGGTTTGGTAAAAATTGCGGTTTCGTTTTCGACTTTCTCCGATTTGCATGAAACTGTGTATAATTGTGTGTTATGGGCAATCATTCAGATTTTTACAAAAATTCGGCCATTTTGGATTTTGTAATTTTATTCAAAATAGCGTCTTGGTAATTTTTCAATACGTTGTAGTACGAAACATCACTTCTGATCAAAATGACATCTGAGACAAAGTTGTGGTGTAGTGGTAAGCATGACTGCTTTCTCACTCCAATAAGTCTGGGTTCAATCCCAGCCGAGGTCGATGGGATTTTTCTGAGGCATAAAAATCTCTGGTCACGTCTTCCTTCGGAAGGCAAGTAAAGCCGTTGGTCCCGGTCCATGGTGGTTGAATGGGTGCAAATATCCTACGCAGTGGCAAGCGATGTCCGTCGGTGAGACCGACGTTAAATAAAGAAATAAAAAACATATGGGTCATTCCACGCCAGGTGTCCGAGGCACGTGAAATTGACCTCTTTCTTATTGAACCAAATATGAAGGAGATATTTATTTTGGTCTAAATTTTAAGAATCCAAATTTTTGTTTGAGCAAAGTGACATTTGGATTGAGGAATGCATTTTTATTTTTTCGTGATTTTCAAGAAACAACTTAACCTTCAATTAACATAATGGAGCGTTTTTATGAGAAAATTACACAATCAATCCAAAAATGAATTTATTATGTTTGTACAGTGTTGTTTAAAAATTCAAAACGGAATTTTCTCAGAATGAGTATATTTAGATTTCCATTCTGACATCACCATCGTGTTTCCCATTCTTTTTTACATAGGAAACACCTCCTTGATTTGTTTTCCGTCGATCTTGTTTTCCGTGCTGAGCACCAATGCTACCGACGTGCCAGGAAGGCAGCTCCCACACCTGGACCCTACCTATCAACCCATCAAACTCATGAACCGGGGACCAACGGCTTACTTCCTATCCGAAAGAAGGCGTTATCAGAGATGTTATGCCCCGGAATATCCGGCGGCGCCGACTAGGATTGAACCCAGAACTGCTGGAGTGAGAGGCAATCACGCTTACCACTACACCACCGTCGCCACTATAAGAATAATTTTTTCAGCAAAAAGTATAAAGAGAGAGAGAAGGATTCGTAATTTTCAATCAATTCCACTACCTTATTTGCTTATCCTGACAGATGTGCGTATGCCGTCTACAATGTTCAGACTTCTTCAGTGTCTTGTAATAATACTCGACAGAAGAAAACATCGCATTTTACCGAATATATATTAACCTAGGTACATTTTCACTGAGAAGCTAGGGAAATTTAATGTAGGAACAGGTACTGCTAACCCGTTGATGTGTCCTAGGTAGTAACTTGAAAAGCCATGTGTGTCCGTTTCGTTGATCCTGTTGAGTAAAGTTAAATACCGTTGTTTGTTGATCTCGAGGCTCACTGCAACATACAATTTCCATGGTGTGGATACGGTTCGTAAAATCGTGATGTCTTCCGTCGACAGTTGGTGGTCCTCTGTGAAGATGTGTTCTGAAATCTTCGATTTGAAATCATATGTTAGGCCTTTTTCCTCTTGTTTTTTGGCCTTATTAACCTCCACTATATGTTTTTTAATCTAGTTGCTAAAGTTCTCTTGGTTTTGTCCTACACATACTTTCATACAATGAGCACAACTTATTTTATATACACCAGCTTTACGTAAACCATTAACTGGGTCTTTAGTGGATTCTAACAATTCTTTTAACTGATTATGTCTACTAGTGAAAGCTAAATCTAATCCAATTTTTTTTTAACTGTGGTCTTAGCTTATAAGTCATATCTTGATCAAATGGAACGGACACTTGTTTCAAGGGTTCAGGCAACAATCAATACGAAACTAACGATTTTAAATTGGCTCACTACTTGACTAGCCTATTGGTCCCAAGCAAACGATTAACGTATCCCATTCTAGTCGAAATTCTAGTACTACGCAATGTTTGTTTTGATTCGATATCAAAGTTTGACAGATAAAATGAGGGGTTATTGGTTTTTCCCTGTTTTTCCTATGTTTCGAGGGGTGAATCGATTAGCTTGGGACCGAAGAGAGTACCAGAGATGAGCCAAAAAGTAGAGCTCGTTTCTTCGGGACCTACTAGTCTTAGAGTTACCTCTATGGTTCAGGTGCTGTGGTGAGGGTTGTAAATAATCTCCTTTGTAGAATTCTCGCTTTTTTATCGATGATTTCCTGGATTGTGGTCTCCTTGTATCCGTTGAATGTCGCTGTTTTGAAGTTATACTGTAACCTTTCTTGTTTCGCTGAGTGGAAGAGTCTGGATCCGATGAATCATATGGTGGAAGGCGGCCATTTTCTGTTGGAACGAATGGTTGGAAGTATAGGGGATAACTCTTTTGGTGCATGTTGGTTTCCTCAAAACTTCGTATTCAAGCGAAGAAGACTGCGAGTTTTTCATTTTTTTTTTCTACCTCGTGAGTGAATTTTATATCCTTGTGAACAGGGCTGTCATCTGATCACAATGTACTGATTTTCTGAAATATACAAAGTGAGAATCAAGCAAACACAAAGTTGGCTTGTTTTTCACCTTGCGCAAGTGTAAAGCAGCGGAGAAGAGAAGACAGACACACATCCAGAAATAACGAAAGCTCAATGTGTAGCCATCGCTCCAACGGCTCCGACGCAAAGGCGCCACTCAGTGTAAGGTTGCAAATGGGAAACACAGCAAAAAGACAAAATTCTTCTTTGTTATGCCCTTCTTCATCTCCCATGCATGCAGTCGTGGTAGGCAAAGTCTGAAAAGAATTCAAAGAAGACATTAGCGCTTGTTGAATTATATTCGTTCCCTGCGCCGCACGGAGTGTACCGCTCATTTTGTGGATCGCTTTCTCACAGATTAGATGGAAAAGAGTGTGCGATGTAAATGGGAGAACCACACACTCTTTGTCGAGTGTTGTGAGATGCGTGCACAAAGTTGCTTTGCTAACGCTCTGAGGTGCTTTCCAGCCCTGTTTGTGAATTCTGTTGATCGCATCTAAAATTTGTGGAAGGGCTTCCCGTTTTACTTCGCTAAAGATATCGTCGACAAACCTCCACCAAACGGTTTGGTAATAGTCCTTTATCCTTCAGGATTGTCTCCAAGTTAACCATCAAAAGTTCTCACAGGAGGGGGGATAGGGGATTTTCCATTGGGGCTCCTTTCGTCTGCTTGTAGAAGTTACATCGAAAAGAGAAGTAGTTCTCTTCTATAAAATGACGGGTCAGCTTAAGGTACGTCCGAACCTTGTTTCTCTATGCTGCATCCTCTCGTTGTGTAAATAGCCAGTCCTCCAAATGGTTGATCGCTTCCTTGAAAAAGAGCTGTGACGTCGAAAGATATCATAACATCGTCCTCGTTGATGTCTCCTGAAGATTGCAATTGCTGGGCGAACTCCTAGGTGTTACTAACTGCCTTACTCTGGAACTGATTCGGCATATTCTGGAACTCTGTGACTAGCCACTTCGCTAGTTTGTGGGTAGGGGAACCAAATGCAGACACAATTTCTCGCATTTCATTCCACGACTTATGGACTTTTGGGAGATCTTTGATCCTGAATGGGATTGAATTCTTGTAAACGACCTGTTCCATCTCCTAATATTGATTTGCACTCCTTTAGTGTTTTCTCCACGTGTTTCACTATGTTCTGTACGGAGTCTACTCAAAGCCGTCTATACGATACGGTTGCCCTTGTCTGCTTTGACATACACGCAGGCAAAAGAACTTAAGAATTCCATAAGAAACACTTATGAATTCTAGCCATAAGAAATGAGTGTGAATTTCATTGATTTGCCTTATGAAAAATAATGTTGGCAAAAAAATAATAATTCGGAGTAGACTGGAACCGGCAAATGGACGTTGAGGTTAGGGGGCCCGTGTGTTGACCACTCGTCTTTTAACGCTTGGGAAAATGAAATGGATAAAGGCGTATACTGAGGCAAATAGACTTAAGAATTTCATAAGGCTCGACTTATGAACAACACATATGAATTTCATAAGCGTGACTTATGAATGATTTTCGGGTAACATTAGGTAGCTCTTATACGCTTTTAACCATTTCATTTTCATAGGCGTTGAAAGACGAGTGGTCAACACACGGGCCTCGTAATCTCAACGTCCATGGTTCGGTTCCAGTCTGCTCCGATTTATTATTTTTTTGTCAACATTATTTTTCATAAGGTAAATCTATGAAATTTATACTGACTTCTTGTGGCTAAAATTCATAAGTGGATCTTATGGAATTCTTACGTCCATTTGCCTCAGTGTATAAAGCAAACCCCACAAGGTAAGAAATATTGTCAATACTTACATGTATTGACAATAATATTGATGATGTGAATTCAGAAATATTGTCAATCTCGATGTATTGACGTCAATATAGAATGTATTGACAATACAATTATTGTCAATAAAAGCAACCGTGTAGGGTCCACTTAAGAGCTACCTCATGTTACTCGAAAATAATTCATAAGTCACGCTTATGAAATTCATGTATGTTGTTCATAAGTTGAGCCTTATGAAATTCTAAGGTCTATTTGCCTCAGTGTAATATACTGCTTTACTTTTCAGCTTCTTTACAATCCGAAATTCCTTTTCGTTGCTGTGACTCTGTTCCTGTCTGTCCTTGATTATGTTCGATGTGATAGTCCTGACCGTATTCTGTGATGATGTTGGAAGTGTCTTCATAATCGCTATCTCCGCGTCAATGATGATCCACATCTGGCTTGGTTGTAACCACGTATCCTAGCTCCTTGTTGAGGTGTGTCAATTGTTCTTCCATGAATGCGGTCGTCGATCGGTTGACAACCAACCCATCAAAGGAGTGAACCCTCGGCGTCGTGGTTATGGTGGATGGGATCAGCTCACCCGTTCGGTGTGTCGTCCGTATACATTACGATGGGTCATCATGACCATTTTTTCCCAAAATTTCGGGACGATTGTGTTTGAAATTTGTATGGAAATTAGTATGATAGCTTACTTTGCATCTTTATTCCTTAGATTATTAGACCACAATTTTGCTTGAACCATGTAAAAGTATAGTCCGGAAAGTGCCTTACAACTTTGCCCAAGGATGTACGATGCTTGAATGCCTCTAAAAAAAGTTATAGGTTTTCAAAGATCAATGTTTCGAATTAAACGAATTGAATAAAAATGAAAGTCAGACTCAAAACTGAGATAATTTCGAAGTTGATTATCTTATCGGTTTGGTATGTTCAGATCTGGGTACTGCAAACTCACTCTATGTGCTTGTCACTTGGGAGCCAGAGAGAGCTGTCAAACTGGAGTCAAACAATCAGAAGCATCAAATGGAATTACTGTTCGTACCTATCGTGAAGCATTGCAATCTCATAAAAAAATATTAATTTTTTTCATAACACATTCTTAATTGTATGTTCAAAGACAAAAACCAACATGCTCAGGGATGAAAGTATAAAAACCAGCATAGTTTTTTGTGGCTCAGCTGAGTTTTCAATTGCAGTAAAACATACTTTGGTGAAATATATTTGTAAACAAACTTTGATAGAGTCATGACGATTCGAGCTTTTGGCGGGAATCAACTGAGAAAGAACAAAACAGTTTTAAACTTGAACGAATTTTCAAGCAGTTTTCCATTGGTTTGCAAAATAAAATCGTTTAACTATGCAGTACCCAGGTTCAGATGAATTATTCAAACCAATAGATCTGTCTCATATGCGTAGTTGGAGAGGAGGGGTGGGGGGATAACTACTCCCTCCCACGCTCCTTCATAAATAACTTCGGAGTTTCTTATCTTATCGATTTGGTATGCCCAGATGAATTATTCAAAAAGCTCTTTCTCATAGACATAGCTAGAAAGGAGGGGCGGAAGTATTATACCCTCGTCCTCTTCACTGATATAAATGGAAGTAAAGCTTCAAACTGAACTAACTTCGATGTTTCTCATCTTGTCAAGATGGTATGTTCAGATGTATTCAAAAACATTTGCTCCATTTAATAGGTGTAGTAATTCTTCTTTTTCTTCTTCTTTCTGTTTGAGAAAGTGCTGAGATTTGTCGTTGTCATTGACATACTCTCGCGCTAAATTGACAAAATTGTTCGACACATAGTCACTGACAGACTTGATCCTCAAAAAAACCTTCGACACTGACAGACTTGATCCTCAAAAAAATCTCATTCATTTTTTCGTCAATGACAAAGATTCATCTGGTAAAGTATAATTTCGTACATTCTGTGTCACATTATTGTTATCGAAGCAGTTTAAGACTAGATGCTTGTTCACATTAACGGCTAAATGTAATTGTGTTGCTGAAGTCATTTAATTTCGTTACAATTTTAGTTAATATAAAAATATACACATGTTCGTCACTGACAGCATTGTCATTGACAATTGACATGGTTTGCCTTAACTGTGACTGTTAGCTCAAATGAGTGACCAAAACAGAATTGTCAATATAACCGAGTATTGTCGAGATTTTGCAGCACTGGTTTCACATCCCTCCAAATTAACAATTCTAGCTGGTAGAGGAAAAAGGTAGTTACCTGCTGGTGTCGTTAACCTTCATGAGTGAACTTTTATTCGCGAGAAATAGACGGCCAAAGCCATTGTTTACAAAAAAAAATTACGCCCCTTTGAAATTTTGGCACTGATATGTCGAAATAGGCGTAGTTGTATATGGGAGGAGGGCTTACTGTATCCCTTCCGCCCCCTCAAGTCTTTCGATGAAAGTGAAGATAAAGACTGAAATAATTTCGGAGTTTCCCATCTCTCGAGTTGTTTGGATGGGTATTTAAAAACAATTGCTCAATCTCATAAGAACAGTTTGAAAGTGAGTACCCCCTTCCGTACTTTTTTGGTGTAACATACAATATCGGACATATTCACACAAATGTCATCGGATTGTAATGATTATATTTCAGTTTAATATATTGTACTATTTTTCAGGGTATTATTTTCGATGCTGTTCGATCACCAACAGCAAATATAATGACCACCAACTGGGCCTCGGGTGGATTTCTTGATAAAGTTGGAAATTAGGTTCACCCCTCGTTCAGCCACATCGTGGACAACTATCAAGGAAGCAACTCGTTGTTTAGCATTGAAATAACCTGTATCCACTCGTTTGCCGGTTTTAGCATGAAGTCGGTCGAAATTTCGAAAAAGAATCTGCACTGTCAGAAATGACGTTTGACTTGGGAGCCCAACTAAAACGTATCCTACTTAAATATAGCCCAAAGAGCGAAATCCTACTGTACCTGTGTCTGAGACGAAACTCGTGAATACAGTTTTCGTTTTCTCCTGTTTTTGGTTTTTGACGTGGGACTACTTCCGTGTTTTCTATATGGGAGTGGCCCTAATGGCAGTTTTATATTTCAAATTACTGCCCAACACAAATTACTTCAGAGTTGGTTGGAAATGCTGTCTAACATGAAGCTTATTGGGTAAAGAAGAATTGCATTATAACACACCATCGACGGGAAATGCTTTCGGTAACGTGGGGGGTTTATGTAGTGATGAAACGTCGCTAAAACTATTCCACAGTCGCAGACAGTATATGAGTAAGTCAAAGCGCACACTTTTTTGCCTGTAGATTTGAAGACATACTTCTAAGATCTTAGGTTTATTTGTTCTGAAGATATTGATAAAAAAAAGTAATGCTTTCTTGAAAATCACAAAAATAGAAAATGTTCCCCTGGACCGAGGGGTGTTTCGATCCGCACAAATATTTGGAGTAATAAAAGTTAGACCAAAATAATAATCTCAGCCAAATTTGGTCCAAATCGGAAGAGGTCAATTTCACTTTTGTATTTTTTCTCGGTCACTTAGTAGAATAGAAGAAATGGCTCTTTTGTTGGCCTATGGATCTAAGATTATGCCCATCGCTAAAAATCTGCTATTTATCTATTTTATCTCAGTGTTCACTCAGCTGTCGACAGAAGCAGACCACTTTCAATGTGTGTCATGTGATGGTCTGTTTACTCGGCAGCAACCATTGTGTGGTCCTCCTCATTGTTCTTCATCAGCAGTTCTTTCGGTCGATACGTCGTCGACTTTGGAAAGCAACCGTTTTGTGATGAATGTGTGAGTGCTGACCACGTTTTGCGGCCATTGTTGCAATGGAAGTGCTCTGACCCCCGTTGGTGAATCTGCCATACAATGAAACCACTGGAAGCGGCTTCCGTCCTGGTGCAGGAGGCTTATTGGATAGCGGAAGATAAAATGTTTATTGTGTTGTACCTTTTGACTATAGTTTTAAGATATATTGTAATAAGAATTCTCGGCTCTGTAAAGTTAATTCGGTTGAGCCTTATCAAATAAATTATTAAAAAAAAAATCCGTTTTTACCTAGATGAACGCGTCATTGGGACCGTACTAATGGATAATTTTGGTCGCTATTGAAAATTTAGTCGATTGCTGAAAATATGTATGGGCCCAAATTAGGGACATTTAAGCCAACATTCCATCCATGGCCCCTACATGATTTTTAAAGCAATTTTAAGTAAAAATTTCAAACAAGTCTTAAAAACTCAAATATATTAATAAGTATTTTCTTTTTTCTTTATTTTTATATCATACTAGCTGAGTGTGCCTGGTCTTGCTCGGGATTCAATATTAGCTTGAGTTTATGCGCCGATTTAAAAAAAAAGCATGCTATATTGTACGTAGCCCATCCCCTATTATCTAAGGGGCTACCCCCTATGATTATCTCCTTATATCCCCACACTCGCCCCCACATGCCTAATTTGGTTCCATTTGCTTGATTAGTTCTCGAGTTATGCAGAAATTTCTGTTTCATTTGTATGGGAGCCCCCCCCCCTTACAGAAGGGGGAGGGGTCTCGAACCATCATAAGAACCTTCCACGGCCCCAGAAACCCCTGTATACAAATTTTCACGCCAATCGGTTCAGTAGTTTCCGAGTCTATAAGGGTCAGACAGACAGACAGACAGACAGACAGACAGACAGACAGACAGAAATTCATTTATATATATATATAGATAAAAAAGCAAACTTTTGAAAAAAAATTAAGCGAATATTGAACACAAAACTAGATAACTTCAAAAAATATATCTCAAAACCAAAGAACACCGCTGATTTTTTTATATGTTTTGAAAAAAGCCTAAATTTTCAAGGAAAAATATAAAAACATATTGCACCCTCTGTCTAAAACCCATGAAAACCATAAAAAAATAAATACAATCAATGTTTTTCAATGCAAGATCTCAATCTTTAAATATCATTATATTTTTACTAATTTTTTCAATTACCTTGCATTTGATATTTTGATTTTTGAAAGCGGCTAAATGCTTTAAAGTTATGAATTTTTGAAAAGAGCTTTTTAAAGTTTTTGGACCACCCCAACATAGAAATGGTCACCCTAATGACAAAAAAAAATACGTGTCTAATATATTGCGATAAGGAACCAGTGCTGGAAAATATCAATATCAATAACTACAAAATGCTGAATTTCACTAGCCACCTGATGTCAGTATCAGTTCAGACAGTTTGAATATCAATATCATTCGCCTCAATGTCAGTGCGCAAATGACATTGACATCGTAAAGGGACCACTGATAATAAAAGTTCTACCTTTGAGGTTTCTTATATACGCCAGCTAATCAAGTACCAATATTTAGAAAACTCATCAGTAATATCAAAACAATGCAACGGGTATGCAAAAAAGTTGATTTATTAACATTCAAAGTGTTTTTTATGTTACTTCATACGCGAAGTTAACGATTTTCAGAGTTGGTTGGAAATGCTAACATGAAGCTTTAGTGTGATGATTTATTAGCTAGAGAATGATCTTTAGAAGAATGTAGGTGGATAGTTCCGTTAGAGTACGGCAGTATGAAAATTGAATAGAAGTTGAAAATGAGCGAAGGGCCATTAAAGCGACAGTTTTCAAGATGACGCACATTTTTGCCTAGCCCGTACGATGTACGCGGGGACTTGAAGTATGTCTCCAAGTCCACAGGAGAGACATACTTCAAGTCCCCGCGTACATCGTACGGGCTAGGCAAAAATGTGCGTCATCTTGAAAACTGTCGCTTTAATGGCCCTTCGCTCATTTTCAACTTCTATTCAATTTTCATACTGCCGTACTCTAACGGAACTATCCACCTACATTCTTCTAAAGATCATTCTCTAGCTAATAAATCATCACACTAAAGCTTCATGTTAGCATTTCCAACCAACTCTGATTTATTAAGATAAAAGTAATATTTTCAACTTTTTTTACTAGTGATATTCAAATGGATAGTAATATCAAAGCCGTACCGCCTGATATTATGCCTACTACGAATATCAGTGTTGGAAGTGAAATTAAGTGCTAGACCAATATCTTACGTCAAATGACATTGTTGACAGCTCGCAGCACTGTAAGGAACACAACTGTTAATTTTTACGAAATTTGCTATGAAATGGCTGTATAAGCAAATTGATGTTTCTTAAAAATCGGAAAAATGGCACTAAGCTATGGACGTTTGAATGTTGGCCGAAAATAAGTAATTCCACCAATTTTGGTTCAAATAGGAGAGGTTCGTTGCAATTCAACTAAACTTCTCAGTCACTTGAGATGGAATGACCCATTTTTTGATTTCACACGAATGCATATTGCAAAGTAGCCTGCCTCGTTGGTTCTTTTTAATTACATAATTAAGATAAATACACCGCTTCTAGATTTTCGCATAGGATACCCATTCTGCCGGAAGCGTGCACAGAGCCTCCAATAACAAATTCATGAAATATTAATAAAGTTATTTAATTGAAATTACTTTCCGTCTGTAAAAATAGTTTTCCATTATACATTTCGAAGCACCGATGCATGCGGCGACCTTGACCTTAAGCAGAAAATGTCATTATATTAGTTTAAGACTCCTTAGCACACCACTGACCGTTTCCCAGCCTTCTTATTCTCAGCTCGCGAGTCTTCTTCAACCAGCGCTGTTGGCTGCTGACACATTGAATAATCTTTTTGTTTATGTTTACGCTTTGGGCAATGAAGAAAGAAGGAATGAATAAGCGAACGAGCAAACGAAAAAAAAAAAAACCGGCCATAAGCAGTAAAAATTCGTATGTGATGTGGTTCGGTGCGGTTGATTGGTGGTTTAGTGAGGGATGGGCATATGCGAACTTACGGGCTCCGGTTATCTTCAATGGACTAAACGCGAGAAAACAGACTATGAATCTGCGCATTCGAAACGAGCACACACCTCAAATATGGAGTATCATTCATAAAGCCCTATAACCAGCATGATCTGATTAATTATACCGCACTATCATGGATTCGAATTAGATTATTCTGTTTACGTTTTATTTATTTTTTTATTTTTGCACAACCATGCGGGCGGGTCCGGCAATTTTAAAGTGAACATTCTTGCTGTACCAGTTTGATTGTGCGCTTGTTTGGGTAAGCTATTCACAAGTTTACCGGTGGAGGCCGGTTCAGTTGGCTCACGTATTTTTTGAAGGTGTTTTTCACGCAGCAAGGTCAGCTCGATTGTTGGAATTTGAGTAGGATGAGTTATTTTTAAGTAGAAAAACGACTGCCGCGCCGGATGTGGAGTAACTGTACGATGAGCTGTAGTATGGCCTAGATTTGTTTTTGTTGTGGTGCCTTTGATCGCCGGCATATTGACGGCGAGGCCACTGTGTCGTAAAATTTGCTCCAAAGTTAATGGATACGGTGGAGGTGCATGGTCAATAGACGAACATCAGATTGATTCAGGAAACTGTGTGTAACCATGTTATTTTTTGATCATTACCAGAAGATACAATAAAATTAATATACTGGATGGATTTAATTACATGGATAATTGTTCCTTCAACGACTTTTTTTGGTATATTTTTAATCACATGGCGTTGTGTAGTGAGTTATCATCAAGGGCGTAGTCAAGTTACGAAATAGTGGGGGGAAGGGGCATTTTTTATGTGAGATTAAGTCAGATACCACCAGGTTGAATGCCATTAGGTCAAACGCCAGTATATCAAATGACATTGGACCGAATGTGATTTGTTAAAAGGGGTCAATTGAGTAATCTAACCAAAATTGAAATTCCGGATAAACTCTAAAAGTATTTTTAAAGTTTGCATGGGGACCAGCATATTCCGATAAGCTATTTCAAGCGCCACATTTCAAATCGAATTTTGGGACGAGCGGAGATTTGTGTAACCCACGCAAATTAATATTTCGTATTGCATGTTTTAAGCTGCAATGCCAACATTACGCATAATTCGTAAAATATACGAACTATATTTCGTACATTCACTCTGACGTGGAATAAAACGTCACAAAACGTAAACTAATGCAATCAAG
Organism: Ochlerotatus camptorhynchus; assembly: GCF_037179485.1. Classification (NCBI taxonomy): domain Eukaryota; kingdom Metazoa; phylum Arthropoda; class Insecta; order Diptera; family Culicidae; genus Ochlerotatus; species Ochlerotatus camptorhynchus. The sequence continues at coordinate 866,610 of NW_027040647.1, forward strand.
TCAAACAAAAGTAGTGAAAAGATTCCTTAGTGCGTGAACACAAAAGTTCAACCAAGTGGAAATGTCGATGGTTCCAGTTATGTTTTGGGATGACATCAAGGATACTGTAATACGTACTTCCCGAATTCAAGACCAGAACTTTGGTAACGGAATCAACTCGGATAAGCTGATTAGGTAATTTCTCAAGATATTTGTCGAATATTCCACTTCAGTGACACTTAAACTTCATTGTTTTATTTCCTCTCTCAGGTATTGGCGGTCGATCAGAACATTGGCAAAAATTGATGGGTAACCTATTCCATCAAATTCGGTCACGGGAGGGCGATACAATTCCGCATCGACGCTCGGACCTTCAGAACCTTAGGCGGACTTAGGGAGAATCATTCAAGCCTCCAGCACTTTTTTTTTCTTGATTTGTTTTCCGTCGATCTTGTTTTCCGTGCTGAGTACCAATGTTACCGACGCCAGGGAGACAGCTCCCACCCAGAACCCTACATATCGACCCATCAACTCATAGACGGGAGACCAACGGCTTTACTTTCCTTCGGAAGGTTTATGCCTCAGAAAATCTCGGCGACACCGCTATTCCACCTACAACTCTCTTCACAATTCCGAGGCATTCCTTAAGTTTTCTCCTCTTCTGGTTTCGATCTCCCGTAAAATTTGATTGGAGTGCTATTAGAATTGGAATTATTCTCACGTTTGTTTAGTAATTATGCTTTTCACTTTCCCTCTCAATTTGGAATTCTACATATAATTAAATTGAAGCCCTTCTCATTTGAATTCTACTCAGAACTCCCTTGAAAATCTCTTGAGCATTTACCAGGAATCAAAATGTCCTCAGAATTACCTTAGAAGCATTCAATAGATTTCGCTTGAAGATCTCCTCAAAATTAAAGTCAGTATCTCTTAGAATACTCATTAGAATTCCCTTCAAGTTCTCCTCAAAATTCTTCAGAAATGTTCATGGTTCTTCAAGCCATTGAACCTTGAAAATTTTCGTGGATCTATTATATCAATTTTTGTTTTCAAATCTGGGATCATGCTAAACACTTCACACTTCACTGACCTTTTTAATCTGAATCCTTTTTAGGGGTTCAACACTTAGCTGCACGCCGTGCAAATTAAAAATGACTCAAACGTCATTTAGCATATGGAATGGATAGAAGGAGAATGGAACAATGCAAAACGGAACACAAAATCAAATCAAACAGCAAATAAGGCTGCTAGAAACTTGCTTTTCTAACGGTCAAAGTTCAAATTAAAAATTAACCTCTTTAATTTGCAAGAAGAATCGGTCCAACTAACGGGGGTCCACGGTATCTACTCAGAATATCCGCAAATGGATTCTTGTACCATTTTTCGAATTCATATGGATAAATAGGAACAGGTATTACAGTCAATGGAATAATTGGAGATTATTTTTAAAATTAAGCAAGAACAAATAAAAAACAATTTTGTTGGTCTCTTCAATATCAAGTTATGGAGAGTTGACTGTATTTTTTTTTCTCTTTTGTTCGGGACATAAAACTACTGCGACCAGTAATTTGATCTATTGTAGTATACCTCGTGTCCTTAGTTTAGTGCATGTCGTATTACTTCATCACTGTTGAGAAATAATGAAGTATTCGGTTTTGATACAGTTGTCATTCTTGTCTTCATCGCAAGGAATCGATTCTTATTTTGAAGGTCCCGCTATTTATACCCTTCGGAGTGTTGGTAAACGCACCAAAGGCGCGCCCCTTTGTCAGTCAATATTGGATTCCTTAGCAACAAAATTAAAGAATGACACCGGTAGTGACCATGCATCAGAACCCTAGTCTTAACCACTTCAAACTAGGGAACATCGAATAGAAGATTAGGAATCACATAGATGAAGACTAAGTAACTCATTTTTCCTTGTTTCAAGATCATCCTCGGTCCAGGCAACCCGAGGATTTATCACTATCAACAAGGCATAAAAAGTAACAAGGACTAAGATGTGTTCCTTTGATTACTAAAAAATACTGTTCCTCTAGTTTGCAGTAGTCAAGACTAGGAATCGGTGGTAGATCTTACATCCCGTAATGTAACACGAAAAGGTGATCTGCCCACGTTACGGGGTGATAGTTGACTGTACTTTGCGCTCCAATTTTGATGTCTTTGTAAGAGTTTTATATTTTTGACTAATAAACATGTTTGTACAAGGCACCAGCTCTTCAGAATCAAATATAAAAAAGTTATATTTTGAATAGCAGTTTAGTACAAGTTTAGTACAATTATTGTTTGGCACTTTTTATTTCAAAAAAAAATTGGCAAAGACACAATGTCACAAAGTTGACTCGTTTTGGAGGTATTATTTTTGTTCCACTAGATTACTTTCCTGGACCACTGTGCAATGGAGCAACAGCAAAAGCGAACGAATTTCAAACAAATGAGCAAGCACCGCAACAATGAGCTGCTATCGAAAAACAGACTATCACATGACTCGCACAGCTGCTTGTGGACAGCTAAGAGCAAACTGTGGTTCAAAATGGTTCTCAGCCGTCAAACTTATTAAAGGAAACCTTTAGTGGCCTTTCTCAAGTTGTATAAATCTCTCATGAGTCTACGAAATCCCATTTCTAGGCTCCTCCTCTGGTCGTATCCTTCAACAATGTACCCCTCTAACCTTTAAGCTGCGAGTATTCGATCCATCTCCTACTAGAGCTAATACAACACTGAAGAAGTTCTTTCATAACATCAAAAGAGCAAAAAAAGCTTTACCAAAAACAGGAAATTGAACGGTGTCGTGATCAATTTCTCCTCAAATATCATCATAATTCAAATGGTCTACTTCACCCCAGCTTACAACAACCAAGAAAGCTATACATGTCCTACCTATTATGATCCATCCAGTCAAAAAGGGTAAACTTTGTGACCATATCGAAATTAAATTGTCTTTACAACGTGTATGTGTATGACAAATATCGTAGTATCGAAATTATTAATCGAACTGATTAGAAGCAACTGCAGCGACTGGAATCAAAGCGTTGATTGAAATTGAGCCACTGCAGCTTGGCAATAGCAAACGTGGCTGATAAGCACCAATCGCCGTATAGCGCTCTTTTGACCTTCCCAAAGAAGGCGCACGTGATAATGATGGTAATGATTCGAATACAAGTGCTAAAGACAACCAAGGGCAACTACGAAATAGTGATGTTTCAATATTTATGTGCCCTCAAATTAGTGTATTCGTCAACACTTTATTCTATTTTTAGCGTAACTTATCGTGTTATCAAAACAACCTCTTTTTTCATATTTGGAAACCTACCGTGCTTTGCGCAACGCAATTATCGCTGTCATGACTTGATCCATCCAAGTGTGGTTAGATGCAGCCCGAATGAAACTCCTTTCACGCTCAAACCATTTCCAGCATATTAGAAAATTATCACGTTTCATATAATCCCTTCTGGTATTACTTCGACGGCAGTCATCGACCACGAACAGGACCGATTCGTAGCCGTAAAGTAGTATCCATATCATAATACATGCTCATGTGCGTTATTTAGTTTCCCAACAGCCTAGAACGTGTCCCAAATGAACGCACTTCCTGCCTGCACCACACTATCGCCCTTCGACAAGAAGTTTAATTCCCGTAAGCCTCAACAATGCACTTGGTGCACTACCGTGTCGTCGTCTGGCAGGCAGCAAGATCTCAATTTCAATGAACAGCCGCACTCTTCCCACTTCAAACCGACATAATGTGCTAAATCCGCTACGAACCTTAGCCTGAGGGTATATCCATGTATGTACCTACAGACGATGCTACCGACCTTTGCCAACACCAGTAAGCGGAAGCAGAGAAAGTTTCACTTGTAACGTGAGCAGCAAGTCCTTACCAACTTTTCGGAAATCATGGTGCTTGCACGGCTCATTTTCCATTCATTTGCCATCAGCTTCATATTGTATGAATTATTCGAGCGAAAGGAAATAAGCTTGCTCCACTTTTCCAACTACGAATGTACACGGCCACTGAGACAGACTCAAAATTGACACTCATTTTGGCTAAAACCAGGGTAACTTTTGCACCGAGCAAACGGTACTCAAGAATTGAGTAAACGGTTGTTGCCAAAGTGCAAATATTGAAAAAGTAGAGTTTCTCAGTGAATGAGTAAAATCCACCGCAATTTTCCAGGAAAAACTTCTTGAATGAGAGGGAAATCGAGAAATATTTCACTCAGTCTATTAGTACCATTGACCCCCGTTAATCTGAACGACACTTCGTGCATACTAACGGGGTTAATTTTTAATTTGAACTTCTAGTAACCCTGCGTCCATCAGAAATGATAGTTCTGGTAGCCTTATTTGCTGTTTTGATTCTGCGTTCCGTTTCGCATCGTTCCGTGTCGCTTTACTCTATTCCATGTGCTAGATGACGTTTGTGCAATTTTTAGTTTGCACGGCTTGCAGACTAGCGGGGTTCAAACTAAAATGTGTTCAGATTACCGGGGGTCCACGGTATACCACTGAGTTAAACTGTGGTGGATTTTCTTCATTGTTTTCCCTGGAAATTTGTTCACACTCACTGAGTAATCCCACTTTTTGCACTTATGAGTTAAATTCGACTTAGTTCTGAGTTACTTGCATTGGCCGTGTATGCTATATTTATCCCCCGTGGAAAAGAATCGAGTCTAGAAATTATGTTTCACTTTCGTAATTTTCATTCACTTTAACTTTTCAAGCGCTATACACAAACTGGAATGATATGTGCAAGCAAAGACACAGGTTCAACAGTTTGTCTGGTAATATGGAATATAATCCTGCCGTCTCCGTCAAGGACAACGGCAACAATAATTGCCTTTGTGTGATGGAACGAAACTAAAGGCCATGTTGCGTTGAAGGATTGTAATTTGATCATGACGGGATCTGAAAAGCTTTACATACTCAGTTTTAGAATTTACGGTTAACGAATACGGTTTGAGACCTGGTATGAGATTAAAATTCATCAAATATGGTTTTGAACATCCAAACAGGTGAATGCACGCCACCGAAAAGCTACTAGACGTTTCACTTGTTCAAATTTGACATAGGTCTACATCTTTGTGGAATATACTGAGGTGCAAATCAAAAAATTATGTGACGAAATAGTGTCAGGTTCAAAACGCTTATAACGTGAACATTTCTGAATAGATATCAATTATTATCACAGCATTTGATTCAAATTTAAATGTAAGATTATTTTGGTATAAATGGTATAATAGTTAATCATTGGTAGGCTATTGTAAATTGTTCAAAACTTGTTGGCCGTAATCAACCAATCACGTGCTCACATGCTATGACTATCGAGAGAACAGAGACAGACGAACCGATAGCGAGGTTATAATAGAGCGTACCTGTTCGTTTTGCATCAGTTCGTCTATTTTTCACGATCCAGTCGAATAATGTTAAAATCATGAAATGGAATATCAATATCTGAAGAGAGACATGTTTCACAGCGAACAAACCCAACAAACATTGAATGTTGGGGGTTGGTTGGAAATGCTAACATGAAGCTTTAGTGTGATAATTTATTAGCTACAGAATGATCTTTAGAAGAGGGTACGTGGATAGTTCCGTTAGAGTACGGCAGTATGAAAATTGTATAGAAGTTGAAAATGAGCGAAGGGCCATTAATGCGACAGTTTAAAGTCAAACGCACATCTTTTGCCTAACCCGTACGATGTACGCGGAGACTTGAAGTATGCCTTCAAGTCTACAGGCAAAAGATGTGCGTCCTCCTTTCGCTCATTACTGCCTGCGGCTGTGGAGTAGTTCTAGCGACGTTTCATCACTACCTAAAGCCCCACGTTGCAAGAGCATTTCCAGTCGACGGTGTGTTATAATGCAATTCTTCTTTACCCAACTATTGTGTTGCTCCTCTCGTCATGACCAACTTGGTCATCTCAGAGAGAAAGCAGTAGGGTGGTTGTTGCGTGCTGTACCATCATCAGCATTGTTGACGGCTACTCCCGCCTTGAGTTGTTACATTGCATTGTTACATTGCTGATGATGGTACAGCACGCAACAACCACCCTACTGCTTTCTCTCTGAGATGACCAAGTTGGTCATGACGGGAGGAGCAACACAATAGTTTGGTAAAGAAGAATTGCATTAACTCTGTACCCCCTTCTAAAGATCATTCTCTAGCTAATAAATTATCACACTAAAGCTTCATGTTAGCATTTCCAACCAACTCTGAAAATCGCTAACTTCGCGTATGAAGTAACATAAAAACACTTTGAATTGAATGTGTTTGCTGCCTCGATATTTGTGTGATCGAATTGAAAGAGGAAGTGACTTTCAAAGATATAATACTAGAAACGCGGTTGAAATAAGAACACCACATTTCTTGACTTGTGCTTCACAAAATTCATTATATTATAAAGGAATAAATGTTTTCAATTCAATGCCTAGACATATCAAAGGTTCAGCAACACTTACAGAATTTAAAAAAACACTGCATTTCACACGTTTAAACTGTCTTTTGAACAGTTATCCAGTGATTTTTTTTATGAATTGACAAATTATGTACATTGACGAAGTTATCTCTAACGGATTATTTTATATGGATAGCTGTCATAACGACTTTTTAATAATTATTGTAACAAAAACTATTTCTGTTCGCCACGAGGGTGATGATGGATTTTTAATATTTGATTTAATAGTAGATTAATTAAAAAAAAAGTAGTCTACAAAGGTTTGAGCCTCGTGAGCGTATTACGGATATAGAGGACTGAATTTAACATTTGATAAAAAAAATGCAATTTTGAAGCTTATTTGAAAAATACCTTGAGTTAGTAGTAAGTTTTCTTGCAAATGTTAGGGGTTCGTGAGCATTCCTGACATTGCTGAAAATTATGATAGCATCAGATTGTGGGGTTGCTAGTGTAATATGATGCTTTGTTGATTGTTCATTAACTCTTGATTGCTTGTAATACTTATGAATATTTGAGGTGGACAAAAAGGCGAACTAAGAGGTGGACGTTTGAGCTTTTCCACATTTATATCGCTGTGAAGCAACTGTAAACTCTAGAAGGAATTTATATCTGTAACTGAAACCAGTTCGATTTTGTTTGCCAACCTGGTTAAAATGTCATATTTAATTATCTTAAAGCTAAATCGTCCAGCTCAAACCTTTGTAGGGGTAGAAGGTGGGACCATCATCATCATCATCTTCTTATGCTTCTTCAGCTAAACAATAGCTTATTCAGCTTTTACTCAACTCAAATTATTTGTAGGGAATATATCACAATCATTATTTTGAACTGAAGACTTAAAGGATTCTAATTTAAGAATAAGACTGCGACAGTTCCACTGTAGAACAGTGATCAAATCCCCTACCCCGTTTGGAAAATTGATGAGATGATTGCTGCAAGGAGGGGCCACTTCAATGTCAATTGCTTCAAGAGGGTCTTCACAGTAGGAAGCATTGCCAGAACAAGGATCAGAAATATCATGATACTTGAGGATACCGTCCACATTATTATCAAATGAGAACAATCCACATGAGGAGGGAACTTCTGTTCCTAAAAATGGGCCATCAGGGGTTTTGGGTGACCCCGGGAGAGATGGAAAATTCTGGTTATAGTCAGTTCTGCGGAATCCAGAAAGAGTTGAAACTTCCTTTTTTCCACCACTCCTTGATTTGGGAAAGCTGATTTGGCGTTCCTGATCAGCGACTATCCACGACCGGATGCGTCTTCGTTTTTGTTGAAGAAACTTTCGGTAAACTGAAAGGAGTTCCCTCCTCAGTCAAATCGGAGTCAGACTCGTCATCTGACAAAAGAGCGAAAGGGTTTTTACGTCGTTGGTGGATGGCTTGGCTGTCTTCAGCATTTCTGCAAAAGACCGCCCGGAACGTTCCTTAAGAGACCGGGCATGACGAGAGAACATGAGGAGTACTACAGGCAAATCACCTACAATAGCCAGCTGATAACTGGCTAGACTATCAAAACAATAGTCTTCGTCAGTTCTTAGCCTTCCCGACCAGAAGGAAGTATCAGAAATAATACACACTGTGTTACTGAGATATAAAATTATTCGTAACATGGTCTGTTATAAAACATGTACCGTTAGTAGTTAAAATAACAGAAAATATAACAAGAAATCTTCTACGTACTATCAAGAATATAACAACTATTGTTAGGGATATATCATATTTTTAACACACCTTGTTACAAAATAACCCATTAGGTTAAAACCTAAAAAGGGTATGAACTGGACTTTTTAACACGGTTTTTGGGTAACATATTTGTTGAGTGTTTTCTATTTTTAGATTGTTGTTAAAATATTTAAAAAAAATCATCTGATCCCCCCCCCCCCCCCAGCGCCACCCTAACTCAATTCAAGAAAATAGCTCTAAATCGGCCAATTTAAGAGATAAAAAAAAGTTGGTTTTAACAAAGTTGCTCGAAATTAGCTCAGCTATAACTTTGCCACAGAATGTATACCTTAATTTATTCACACGAAAAAGTTAGATTTTTTATTTTAATGATAAAAAGAACCACCCTAGAATTCATTGTCATAAAAATGAGGGCCTAACTATAAGGAACAACTTTGTAGCAGAGACTTTTAGTCTAAAGTTTCAATTTCAGTCTCAAAACATATCATTCCACCTAAATCTGCATTCTGGAGCACTGTGGCACTGGTTTAACAGTGCTATTAAAAAATCATGAATGAATCACGGTTGAGGTTTAATATGTAGAAACATTACTTCTATATTAAACTGATGAAGACTGCACATTGTAGTCGAAATACGTATCTGTCATGGATACCAAAATTAATTAAGTGGAATTAAATGGAAGATAACCTTTTTTTGCTGTTTTATTAAAGCATTCCGCTAACAACCCAATTTCATTACTTCATTATGATGGCTACCAAGCCTTTGGGATTTTCCTTATTAGAGAGTTGAATAGATTTTTCTCCTTTAGCTTACTTAAATCTTTGGTTTTAATTAGTTAGGTAGGTTCCGATTCAACACATTGTAGTTTCATTTATATACCTGTGATCTTGACTTTTATACCTAGGGGATGAGTACTTAAGGGGGTTAGATTTTGATAAGTTCTTTAGTGGGAATGACACTGATGAAGACTGCACATTGTAGTCGAAATACGTATCTGTCATGGATACCAAAATTAATTAAGTGGAATTAAATGGAAGATAACCTTTTTTTGCTGTTTTATTAAAGCATTCCGCTAACAACCCAATTTCATTACTTCATTACTTCTATTCTGATGAAGGTGGGCGTCTTAGTGGAATACCTGTATAAAGAGAGATTATTCAATCTACTTCATTTGATTCAACAAGTTTGATGGTATCGAAAGTAGCTCCTTTCCAGTTAAAAGAAGCCCGCCACGACGGTATTTAGAACCTTGAAGTTGAATCTCTCTGCAAAATGGACCAACATTAAAAAAGCTATTGATCAATGCTGAAAACAGGGTGCCTTTCATTCATTTTGACTAAGAAAATGTTTTATGAAATTATGGAATAATAAGATTATATGATAATATTTTGTTTGTGCACGCAACAAGAAAATATTGTGAAGTTTGTGTCTGACGCATAATACCTGCCAATTTTGCTACATTAGCGACGCAATAAGCGATTTTGTCATTTATCTCACCCACTCTTCGCGAAGAGGCGATCAGAAAATCGCTCATTGTGACTCTTTTGAAGCTAAATTTGCATGTTTTGTGTGTCAAACATAAACTTTACAATCTTTTCTTTTTACTTACACATACAAAATATTATCATAATATCTTATTATTCCGTAATTTCATAAAACATGTTTTTCGCCAAAATGAATGGAGGCACCCTGGCTGAAAATGGTCAAAAACTATGTATTTTCCTTGAAGTTGACTCTTCTTTAAAACTTTCTTCTTAGGAGCCATTAATATTTGAGGGGGGGGGGGGGGGGGAGCAGGAGCTTCAAAGAAACGTGTCAATTTGTGACATATAAGGGAGAGGGACTAAGCTCAACGACAAAATTGATTTCTTTAACGAACACAAACATTTTCTATCATACATATTTTTAACCACATCTCGGAATTTTACTGTAATAAAATTGATCGTTAAAACTTATTTATAAAGTATGGTTTTAATTCTTTAGATTTTTTCTTTAATTCTAGAAAAAACGGGTGTGAAATCATGAATGAATTTTTTTTTTAAATACCAACAAATCCAGATTATTTAGCAATTTCACGATTTTTTCTCGTTTTTTTTTTCTGGTATTTTAAATTATGTACAACACCAAATGCGATTTAGCCGATGCAATTAATGGGTTGAATGGAGCATGACTAAGAAAGCTAAGTTTTTCCTGAATATTGAATTTGTTTCTGTGTTCGGTTTTCAAAATGTGTCTATGTTTTAACTACCTTGAAAATTAGCACAGAACTCTTTACAAGATTATATTACAATGTTCTTAAGAATTTTATGTATAATAATTAGACTGATGCAAAATTTGAAATTTTCGCTTCACAGTGCACAAACGGTTCCAAATTAGGCCCTGACTAGCCTCGCAAAATTTGAACTCATTTAGTGAGAAACTAACTTGGCACAAACCATTTGAAATATATGGGAATTACTATGAAGAAACCACAATTTCGGTTCCTACCTATCTCAAAATTCACCAGTTCACTCTACTTTAGAAAATGATAGCTGAGCTTATTGAAAATTTTCTCAGCTACAACTTTATTCAAGACCAAATTTCGATCAAATGTAAGGAACAAAAATTATTAATGATTAAAGTCTGATGTCTTATGATTATGCTCAATCAACTGTTCAGCAGGCAACATTGGTGTTTATGGCACGTAGAATAGAGGGCAAAAATCATGGCTACTATGTCACACTGCAGAATACAGTGTTGCCCACTATACAGTTGCTTAATCTTGCCATAAGATTATCAATCTCTTAAACAATTAATAACTATTTAATTTGACGTTTGGCTGAAAAACGATTTTCTTCAAAGTTGTAGCTGATAGCAATTCCCATAAGAATAACAATAGAATTGAACAAAAAGTTTTGTTTCCCATAGTAATTTCCATATAAACTTCAAATGGTTTGTGCCAAGTCAGTTTCCTATAAAATGAGTTAAAACTTTCTGAGGCTAATCAGGACCCGATTTGAAACCATTTGAACACTGTTGAGCGAAAATTTCAAATTTTGCATCAGTCTAATAATCATTCCCCTTCACAGTGTTCTTTTCAGAACCCCTTTAAAATAAATTTAAGATTCTCTCTGTGCGTCCCTAAATTTATAAATTACAGGTTAAATATTATCTGCAGAGCACTCAAACAAAAATAAAACGCATCCTAAGATTCTCTTCAAATTTTTAATGATTATTCTAAGAGTTTACTGATGTTTCATTCAATAATTTTAATCAAAATCCGCTTTAATTTTCCTTTGAATTCTCTTATGCCGTTCAACTCACAATTGTATTACAATTTATTACTGAATTAACATTAAGCTCTCATCTAAATTCAAAATAAGAAAATTCACTTTCATTCTCGTTAGAAATTCTTCTCGGGATGTCCTTGGAATGAATCACATTCATTGTAGAACCGCAAGAAAGAATGGTTTTATTTATTCTCTACCCAATGTATCAGCTATGTGATGCCAAATTTTATTATAATCTCTGGTAGAAGGTCATGTATGCTCGACTATGCAAAAAATTATAAATCTTCTGAGAACTCATTTGAAAATATCAGTTCAAAATTTGATTTTCTTGATAATTAATGTGGATCCAGAAATCGTCTTCATAATAGTCATGGAATTTTCCACAGTACTCATCATTAAATCCACTCTGAACTCACACAATTTCATTCGAGTTCAAATTCAAAATCTCTCTTAGAGTTGTTTCCAAAACTCCCTTGTAAATTTTATCTTAACTACGTGAATATGTCCTTGGGTACGAAAGTGACCCCGTTGGCTTCGTACCACTCCAGGACAACATTTGAATAGTGACACACAGCAGACGCTTCTGAAGACACTCCTTGAGGTAGATCTCCCAGTTTACAGTCCCGGTAGTCACGAACGACATACTCCGTTTGCCACATGAGCAGATTGCTTGCCAAATCATGTATTTCTTGGTAAACTTTGAAAGTTTCTGGTTCCTTACTTCCTCCAGAACATCAAACATGTGCTGGGCGGTGAAGAACAGTACTCCAGGAAGCTGCCGGAAGTCCACCTTGACGTAAGTCTCATCATCCATGATGAGACAATGAGCTTGCTTTGTCAGCATTCTGGGTGTACAGTTTCCGGGCCCATGACTTTCCCACCGTATTTTACCGTTCGACACGATTTGGAGCCTTCTGCACTTTGTACGTATGCAGTCTTTCCCGGTCGTTGGCTCTCTGAACGAAATACTTGGATAGATTCAACTTTTTGGCCTCATCCCTGACCGAAGCATTGGGATTTCGCTTAAATGCTTTCAGTAATAGAACATCCATTCTGACCGCATTTCTCCTTCCGTTCGATGCTCAGAGTTTCGTAGTAACGTTTAATCACACGACTCACCGTTGACTGCACGATTCCGAGTTGTTTTCCGATGCCCCAATGAAAGAGTTGAGGATTTTCCAGGTGCTTGCGCAAAATCAATTCGCGACGTTGCTTTTCGGGTGACGCCATTTTTTCCAACATTCGAAAAACTTGACAACGATAAAAATACAGTGTAAACAATACATTTTAAACTACTTCTACCCAAATGGGTAATTTTCTACAGCGTATTTTCCATCAGATCTGAATTTATCTGCACAAATGCGTATAAACTCGAACACCCAACGGAAGTTAAGCAGATTTGTGATGGCACAAGCTGTTGATTATTCCGAAGAATTTGGAGGATATGCTATACAACCACATTCAACGTGTCTCACGGGTATACCAGTGAATTTGCATTCAAATTTACTGATTATGCCAAATGACCATTATGCCATACAACCATTATGCCAATCAACCATTATACCAAATGACTTTAGGCCAAACGTGACTCAATCCTGTGAAGAGGACGCAGATTTAATAAAATTGGGAATCTTCGATATCATAGGTGCTCTATAGATTGTCCCTATGATGAATGCAAACTAATTCATCAACATACGTAGCCTAAGCCTGCATGGACCCAAGAATCTCCTACAGTTTTCCCAGTATCCCGAAATTCCTTTGCTCCAGACACTCTGCCTGCTCGCACACAACCTTCCTTAGTATCCCGTTGGGAAAGGTTTTTCACCCCCCAGCAGTGTTTCCTCAGTTTCCTGGAACTTCCACGAACTACACGAGAGCGAGAGAGCTTTACCGAAGAAGAGAGACCATCTGCGAGCGGAAAACTGGAGCGCGGGAAAATGCGAACCAAGAGAACCGTCGATGGTCGTTGATGGAAAACCATTGATAGTCGGAGAATGTAAACATTATGCTGAGCTGGTTTCTCCCGAGCGAGCATGAGAGAACCTGTTTTGGGGGGTTGATAAAAAGGAAAATAACTTCATCAGGCTTCCACGTTATCTACGGTGCCTCAGTTCAGTCTAATCGCTTGACATTGTTGGATCGGATTTTCCGGATCGAATACTGAAAACGGTTCACAGTTTTGGATATCTCAAAAAAAGGAAAGGGGTTCTGTTATCCCAAAAGTGTATTCTTCGGGATTTGTGGGAAAGCTGGTTTATCGATTGGAGGGAGTGTGGAAGCAGGAAAATTGTGTCCTGAAAGGGTGAAAACGCGAGAGAAAGTGGCTGTGTTTGGAAACAAAGGTGTCATAATTCGATTTCTGTTTGTTGATACTCTTTTGCGCGCTAAAATTGGATGAGTGGGTGAGGTGACGACGGAAAGCTCGCGTGTCGAAAGTTGTGCGTTTTTCCCATATATTCCCCTGCACCGTCGTTGACGACTTGGCTTTGTTGTTGATTATTTGCAAAAAAAAACAATTGTGACGAGCAGCATAGAAGGGTGGCGCCAATAATTTTTGAATTCAAAACATCATATATAGTCGAAGGCCAAACAGCAGTGAAAAGCGTGGAAAATTGAATTTTCCATCAACGTTATTCGACGTCGGAAACTCAAATTGAAAGCCCGGAAGGATACAGAGGACAGCTGAATTAGATCAAACAACCCTTTAACCATGGAGTCACACACGAACGACAACGTTCACCACCATCACCACAAGGTAGAAAACCATGTACGTACTCCGTACCGTAGTATATTGTTGCACCAAAATGTACAAACAAGTCTGGTATAATTGCAAGTTTAACAGAAAAGTAGCTAATTACACCTGGTCTGGACTTTCCCTCGCAACCCTCTGTGTGCCTCATTTTAAATTTATGCCACCGACTTTCCTGGCGTTCCCGTAACCCCTCCCAGGAGTGACAAATTAAAAACAAACACATACTGAAGAACAATGAAGAAGCAGCAGTCAGCAGCTTTCCACGATTTTTATTTTATCTTGTTCCGTTGCCTTCGCTCACAATAATGAATGATAACTAACGATGACGATGATGGCGATGACGCAATACACAAAGTTTGCTTCCCGCAGGATCTGCTGGTCCAGGACCAGGCAGGGGGGAAGTGGTGGGTTTTTCGGGAGTGGTAGTACCAGCATTGTACAGTGCTGCCGGCGAGGACGACAACACTGAACCTGACTTTTCGAAGCACGTGTAATGCGTCGTAGAAAAAGGCGCACCGAGTAGATGCGTAGTTCCTTATTTTTCGGCTTCGGGACCAATACTGTCAGGAGGAAAATTCATGAATTCCAGGGGGTGACTGGGTGAGAAGTGTGACGTAACCGAACAGAATAGTTTCGTTGACAAATGTGAGTGATAACTCAGGTTTGAATTGTTCATGATATTGCACTAACGATTGAAGCGAAAAGACATTGCATCTGGTGTTCTTCGTTAGGGTAGTAAATGTTACGGGAAAAGTAACCGATGCATGAGTAAGAAGATTCTTTTCAACAGTTATGAATAAGGAATAATTATTCACGAGAGACTGCTCGAAAGCAACAAGTGATACAAACTTTAGAGTAACACAAATGTGAAAAACTTACAACGATCAAATTCGAAACTTAATAATGTTAAAGATGAACAGCAAATACGCCACTAGAAATGTAACATCATAATCAATGGAAATAAAACGCCATTTTACTTACTATACAGCAACTGCTCGGAATGCTCTAATAACTATGAGGCCAGCATTGAGGTTGAAAAAAAAATTCAAACATGCATCATAAAGTAGTAGGGTTTTTGATTTAATTTTCGTATAATATATTCGTAAATATGACTTCTAAATTTATTTACCAATACGCATATATGATAAAGAGTCACCAACTGTTGAGAAATTGTTAAAAATCAAACACTGCTTTTTGATTCCAGTTCCGTCATACGAGTTACAATTCCGTCCAAACGCATTGAAATGTCATTAAATGTTCTTCGTCATACGGAAGAGGTTAGGAAAAAGTTATTCGCTAGAGGCGCTTTTTTTTTTGTTTATGAGAACAATGGGTGTAAATATTCATACTTTGCGGTATTATAGGCTTTGTTTTGTAGCTTTTGAACTGTACTAGCGAAACAAACGTATTGTTGATTTGTGTACGTTGAAATATATTTTTTTTTAAATTACTTTATTGGTACAGGCTCAATTTAATAAACTTTGCAGAGCCAAATTATCAGTTCAGTTATACATCATTAAGGTGGTTCGCTGTGAAATACTTATTCTCGCTAACATTTCGAAACTTTTAGTGCACAAATATCAGCTTCCACGACACGTACTACAATGAAACTGTTATTCCACATTTGCTGCGCTACAGCATACATGCAGCAGCAATTTCAGGTGAACTGGAACTCAAATTTCCGAGGTTTGTGTAATTGAAAATTCGACGTGGAAGTGCATTTATAGCCTACGGAGAATCACCTAAATGTCTTAAATCTAAAGTTAAAGGATTTTAGCCGATTACTCTCGGTCTTCTCGAGATTAGTGCATGAAAATTTTATTTGTGTGGAGAGGGAGATTTCAAGTATGATTTATGATACAAAAATCTCACTATTTCTAAAACAAGTACTTAATCCTATTCCACGTTTTATCAGCTCTGTAATTATACAATTATTACAGAAACAAAAACACACACACACACACACACACACACACACACACACACACACACACACACACACACACACACACACACACACACACACACACACACACATATACACACACACACACACACACACACACACACACACACACACACACACACACACACACACACACACACACACACACACACACACACACACACACACACACACACACACACACACACACACACACAACTTACAATCTAAACACAAGTTTAATCAAACTTACAATCTAAGGTTAATATTCATCAAGAATACTAATATGAGTTTCATAAACTCCAGATCGCTTCTAGTCATTATATCCCGAACTGGAACATAAGGTTTTCTACCTCGAGCCCGATTGGAATCGTATACCTCAGATCTGACTCAACGATGCTCAGCACATGACCAAATAATTTGATCTGCGTCCTGATAACCTCGCATCCCAACACGGAACAAGTGAGCGTTTAACGAATAGTGATTGGACATGAGGCGAGACATCACACGAATGAAGTCTTGACCCACCTCCAACTCTTTAAACCTAGGATACTTCGACATAAATAACAAAACGTTGATAATAAATGAAGAAAATTTGCATTCCATAGCGCCCACCTTTGCAAGTGAGACCGCCTTCTCATTGTCAGGAATCGAGCAATGAGATGGGACCCATTCAAAGGTGATGACAAAAGATTTTAAAGATAAAGCACTTAGAAGCTCTCGTATTTTTATGAGAAAATACGAGGAGTGCTTTACCGGCCTCATGGAGCGAATAGCCGCAACAGAACTGACTATCCGTAAAAATAAAATAGTGATCTGGTGCAAGTGAGGCGATAGTCTCTACCGTATGATGTATTGCTGCCAGCTCAGCAACGGATACGGAACAAGGAGCTTGAAGCATTCGAGAGGCACTATGAAATTCGTTACCAAAACCAGCGGACGCCTCTATTAGTGATCCATCTGTGAAGAACGATCTTGCGGAATCAACTTGGCCAAACTTTGCAGTGAAAATTGACGGAGCAAACATGGAACGATGATGCTCTGGGATTCCGCAAATCTCTTGCGCCATAGATAAATCAAAATTAACTGAATTTCCGAAGTCGGATTATGCCGTGAAGGGTTGACATCCTGTGTTATGTACGGATTGTAATTGTACGGAGAAAATTGATCTTTTGTTTGTATTTCCGCTTCAGATACGCAATGTGGGATCTCCAGGTGCATTTGAAATCGGACCAGACCCCAAGATATTTGAAGAACATAGAATGAGTGATCCGTTTACCAAAAAATTGAAGCTTTGGTTGTGTGATTCCTAGAAGGAAAAAAAAACGACTAACTCAGTTTTCTCCGTGGAGAATTCTATACCTAGCTGAATATCCCAAATAGACAAATTGTCTAAGGTATCCTGTAAGGGTCATTGCAGGTTGACCCCTTTGGGCCCTGTGGCAGACACTATGCTGTCATCTGCAAGTTGTCTCAACGTGCAGTTGTCACTAAGAAAATTGTATTTCTCTGACGTAGAAATTATACAAAAGGGGGATTAAATATGAGCCCTGGGGTAGACCCATGTAACTATATCGTGAAGCTGTTGAGTTTCCATGAGAAAAGCTCATATGTTTCTCTGACAGTAAATTATACAAACAAAGGCGAAAGACCACAAGCGAGGAGTTTGTCCGAAAGGACTTCAACCGATACTGAATCAAAAGCCCCCTTGATATCCAAGAATACAGAAGTCATTTGCTCTTTTTTAGCAAAAGCCAATTAAATTTCTGTACATAGCTATTTGTTTTTGTATTACTTCTGCGTGAAATTAACGAAACCTACGACTGGATGCCCTCCTTCAGATAACAACTTGAGTGCGGTACAACCGATAGAACTGTTTCATCAAACACATTTTCGGTACATGAGCGAGTCGGTGATCATCTCTTTTTGCCAGTGGTGGCGGGGGGGATACCCCTCACCATCCCTCTCCAACGGGGGAGTTTGGTAAAGAGAGATGATCAAACCGATTTGTACCTTCCTAAAAAGTTGTCCTTGCTCGCTTTCTACTCTCTAAATACAATTTTCACACTGCCGTACTCTAACGGAACTATCAACTCTATACTTTCATCTCCTCATCTATCGTATAAAAATTACCACTTTAGTCTGTTATTAAAATTAGCTTCTTCAACTATATAAATTTCTGTAGAAAGCAACGCGAGACAGTCCCTTACCTTTACGGAAACCGAATTGAGTATCTGAAAGCAGATGGTTCATCTCAACCCATTTGTCCAAGCGAAAGAGGATCATTTGTTCCGACAATTTTCGTACACACTAAGATTTTGTTTCTTTGGCCTTCCTTTTAAAGGCTATTGAATTTGAAAATAATATCAAAACATGTTCAACCTTAGTTAAATGAGCAAATCTTGTCATTTAAGTGAAGATTTAGTTTCAAAGCAGCTGAAAAGCAATTGAATTGAATTGCATAAATTTTACCAAAAAGTTCAGGTGTTCAGATTTCGGTAAAAATTACCGAAGTCGGCGATTATTTCTAAGTGTGTATACACGACGACATCGCGATGGGTCGGTACGAGACGCGGGTTTGCCAGGCTTTTTAATACCTATAACTCTCACCCACCTCCAATCATCCGGAACATTATTGAGCTTCAGGAACTGACCAAACAAATTAAACATGCGCCTCTCAGCGACGTCTGGGAGGTTCTTCAACAAATTGAACTTGATCTTATCAGCCCCCGGAGCCGAATTGCCAACCAAAAAGAGCGCGAGTGAGAACTCCAGCATTGAAAAAGGCTGGCTGATCTCATCTACCGATTGCAAGGTTACTCGAGGAATCATATGTGGCGGCACAGATTCAGGACATACTTTTCGTGCGATCTTGAGAATCCAACGATCCGAGTACTCCTCGCGCCCGTTGTTTGAACACCGGTTACGCATCCTTCGCGCCAGATTCCAAAACGTATTCATCGACGTTTTCACTTCAAATTGGCCGTCGGGGGGAATGCCATGTATTAGCTGAAACCTTGGACGGATTCGAACGTTTTCTCAAGTACCTTACTGAGAGGCAACATAAGTTTTTCACTTATGACATCGAAACTGAATTTCTGTTCAAAGTTGTCTTGAAAGGTCTACCCAGTGGTGAATCCCTGGATCATATCTTCTTCTTCTTCTTTCTTTTATTTAACGTCGGTCTCTGTTCCGAAATCTAGTGCCAATCACCGACGGACATCGATTGCCATCCATTGACGGCAAGCAAATGTGCAGGAAAGCAGCTTTTCCTCACCTGCGTAGGATATCGCACCCATTCAAACACACATGGGCCGGGACCAACGGCTTACTTCCCTTCCGAAGGAAGCCGTGACCAGAGATTTTTATGCCTCAGAAAAATGCCACCGACCTCGGCTGGGATTGAACCCAAACCCATTGGGGTGTTAGAAAGCAGTCACGCTTACCACTACAACACCGGCGCCGACCCTGGACTTCATGCAAAAAGCTGACTCAAATCTTACCCCTGTTTTGTTTTGCCTCAGTGGTATAACTGGCATAGTTGGACATCGATCTGTCAAAAAAAAAAAATTTCGTGATATCGACACTGAGCATTCATAATGCATATTGAAGATTATTTTCGTTAGTAAATAGTGCTTACCCCACCCGAGACTTTAGCCATAGTGGTCGAAAAAAAAAGTTTGTTATGATTGGGTGTAGCTCCTATTTTGACTTTTTAATCAACTAGGATCAACCTTACCATGTTTTTTGTTAAAACGTAATTGGAGTAGTTCTTTGTGTTGGGATTTTTGAGGAAATTTTGAGAAACATAGGGAAATCTTGGATATTGCAGGTATCGATAAGCACTCGATTTCATTTATCGTTCTGCTAACAAAATTCTTGCGAATGGAACGATGCAAAGTCAGCAAAAAACACTGAATATTTTTCAAATGGTATTTCTGACTCTTGTTCCAAATTTTGCAGCTTCTCTCTGGACAACGAAATGTAAACACTTAATTCCACATTTACGCGGTCATGTTTTTCCTCTAACGAAATGTTTCTTCTAAATTTACCACAGTTTTGCTGTGTGAATCAAGCTAATGAATTTGTTAAAGTTAGCTATATAATTTTAAATGAAGCTCATAAATGATTAAGGAAATAGTAAGACATGAGTTCAGGATTGCTAGGAACACATAGAATTATAAACCACGGAAGAATCATTCAAAAGAATTGACTAGCCCCTTGATTCCCTTTCTCATTTTACCGCTGGTATAATCAATTTGACAGATCGGTGTCCTTCTATACCACTTGAAATCACTGAAATGGGGTCGATTTTTGATGATCGAGTTCCACATATGTTATGTGATTATATCAAAGATGAATAGATAAAATTACTTGTAGTTGAGCCAAATCAAATTGAAAATTAAATCCCGTCCTGGTGATTCGCGCAATGGGATTTCTAATGATTTTAATTTAGTTCGCTTTAAGTCTATGGAACTAAATAATCTTAAGGCCTTAGAAAAAACAAGCCTTATGCCCCATGTCCGAGTAAAGTGGCAACACTTCAGAAAGACTGGAAAAATCTTTATAAGCCTCACCATGGTGATTCCTCTCACGCAAAGGACGACTATCCTGTGAAAGAAGATCCTTAGAAATTAAAATGTTCAAATTCTGGTGAAAACCACAAATCAATTTTTTTGGGAATGTAAGACTCGCAAAGCTATCCTACAATAAAAACTAATCTAAGCGACAGGAAACGCTCCATACAGTTCAAAAAGGTAGTGTAAATTTACGTTAATCTGATATTCCATAAATTGTATGCAACCGTACATTTGTGTAAGCAACATTTCTTACAAGTTGCTGGTTTACGTGAAAGGAAGTTTACATGCATGAATTTTGCATGCAAGGGTTTTACATCACCAGTAAAATTTAGATTTGTTTTCTGTGCCCATCATGCAAAACCCCACTCAGGGAATAACCCTCAAAGCAATTCCAATGGTAATATTCTGTTTGGTGATTATTCTGCAAGTTGTTTCACTATTCAATATCCAAACAACCCAACATGATTTTCTACAGCAAGAAATTCCTCAACTATTGATTTGGTCTTAAGTGATTCATGTCAAATTTGTAGCCAATTGGTTACCCATGCTGACTTCGATAACTTTTGAAATATCCCAAGAAATAATTTCTAATCCCAACAGCTCTACTTTCAATTACTATAGAGCTGATTGGGAGCAATATCGAACATTTACGGAATGTAACTTTGATACAAATATTCCTTTGGAAACCAAAGATGATGTTAATTGCGCTCTTGAATCTCTGACTACTTCTATAGTTTATATGAACTAGTTGTTGCACTTCCAGGAAAGAGCACTTTAAAGGATTCAGAACAAAGTATTGAAGATTATTTTGAAGTTCTCTCCGTTGCACAGTACCACCGAGGAATATAGAATTTCGAATGTTGAGACTTTAGAGCGAATTTCTTACAAAATAATTAATAATTCCAGGTAAAGCTCGTTGCAATCCTCAAATTAAACGATTAAATCCTTTTATATTTAGATAAGATTTAGTTTTTAGTTTAAAGTTGACAACATGCAGGTATTGAAAATCTATTTAAAATACTCAGGACTGATAGCGAGTCACTTTTTTCAAGCCAGTCACTAAAAAGTCCCCTTTTTTAAGGCCAAGTCACTAAAGTCACTTTTACTTGTAATCAGTAACTATTTTCAACTTTTGTAGCATGAATTTATTTCAATATTGATCATTCTTTGCTTTGTGACGTTTAATCGTCTGTCTTTGAGGATTTTTTCTATATAATTTCCTGAGTTTTCCTGGTTTTTCCAGAACTTTAATGGATAAATTATAAACCTATAATAAGAAGGTTATTTTTAAAATGCTTTCAAAATATGCTTTTTGGGAAGATCAAAAACAACAGTAATCAACTCAAACATCGCAATCCGTTTTAAAGTAACAACTTTATAATCAAATCCATTGAATGTTGAAGTTTAGCACTTTCTTAATTTCTCACTTTAAAAAAGGTTAAGAAAAACGTACTTAATTTAAATAAATTCACGATTAAAAAATATTCAATGTTGAATATTGAAGTTTCGTATTCCAAGTACAAGTTCAAGATATGTAAAAACATTTAAGTGTCTGATATAAGGAAAACAAATATATTATTTATTTCAAGTTCGTAATTCACTTGATGGAAGATTAGAGATCTTCATTGCAGTCCCACTAACTTCACAAAAATTGTAGGAACTTTGGAGAAGTTCTGAGGAATGAAAGGAAATGCTGAGAATTTTGATGAAGCTCCATAAACAAACTGCGGGAACATAAGGGAAGTTAACACGCTGAAAATATGGGGAACTTACTGGAAGCTTTAAGAACCTTTAAGCATCCCAAAAATTTCAAGAACTTTTATGAAGTGTCTAGAATTTTAGAGAACTTGAGGGGTATTATTTTTAAGAAGTTCTAAGCACCTAAAAAAACCTAGATCTAAAGATCTTTGTGGAATTAAGTTAAGTTTAGTTTTCTTTATTAGGGAGGCTTTCAGCCTGAGTCTGGGTCGCCTCTGGCTCTTTGGGGGAAGTTTTGAACTTAAGAGCAGTTTCCGTTACTTTAGCCCAGACTTTTGGGACAGTTAAAAGATCTATATCCGTAAATTTAGAAACATTCAGGATAATTCCATGATGTGCTGAAAAAAAATCAAGAACCCTCAAGATGTCCCGAGAATTTAAGGAAGTACAGAAACCTTTAGAGAATTTATGAATACTTCAAAATTATTTCCCTTCACAAAAGTCCTGATAATTTCAAAGAAATTTAAAGGTGCTTACGGGAATTCCATTTATTTTCGAGCAGAACCGAGATCTTCAATAGAATTGAGAGCTTTAGAAAAGCACCGAAAACATCAAGACAGATCAGAGAATCAAAGGGAATTTCTGGAATGTGATAAAAATTATATGAATATCCGGAAACGTCAACATTAGAAAAGTCACATAAAGTTCAAAGATTTTTTTTTATTATTATAGTCGCTTTAACACTCTTGGGTCATTCGTGACTTGTCGGGGTGAGATTTGAACTCGTGACTTTGGCGTGAGAGGTATGGATGTTAACCACTACGCCGGGGTCGCCCCGTTTTAAGTTCAAAGAAGTTTAGAGAACCTCAGTGAATTGTTAAACCTTTAGAGGAGATTCATGATCATTGAAAATTTAGGAAACTTTAGAAAGTCCAAAAAAGTTCAGGGAAGTTTAAGAATTTGATTAGAAGTATTGTTAGGCTCAGGCTAGTATTTTAAACTACAAAAAAACTTCAAGGCAGTTTGATTAACTTCAGGAAAAAATTGGGAACTTTCAAGTAGTTATGAAAACCTCAGAATAATCCATTCTATACTAAACGGAGATTTCCATTGAAATATTCCTCAAAATTTTGGTAAAGCTATCCTCCGAATTCAATTTTCTTTTAGTTTTCCTTGGAATTACCTTGAAATTCTCCACAAAAAGAAACCCTTTGGAAATATTCTGCGAATAATCATTGAATTAATTTCAGATTTCCTTTTCAATCTCACTTTTTTCCTTGGAATTCTACTCATTTTGAAAGTCTCCTAACAATTCATTGGCTTTCTCCTTAATAATTTCTTAGATTTATTCTCATAATTTGTTTGCCAAACTCTCCTGAATTCATTTTCCGAATTCCTTTGAAGATGTCGTGGAGTTATTCGCAAATTTAATTATTTAAATCCTCCTTTTAGTATTTTCAAAATCTTTCCAAGGATTTATGCTCCGGATTCGTTTTCTCCCACAAACTTTATGAAATTATGCTTAGAATGCCTTGGAATTTTCCTCTGAAGCTCACAGGAGTTGTGCTCCTCAGAAATTCTTAAGATTTTTCATTAAAATTTACTCTTAGGTCACTTTTTAGTCACTATTTTCACAAGTATAAGTCACTATTTGGTCACTTATTTCATCAACATGGTCACTAAAATCATTATTTTTAATAGCAGTGATTGCTACCAGCCCTGAAAAAACTGAATTTCCAAAGCAAAAACAATGTTAACACACCTAGATATAAACCATAACAATTAAGGCTGGTAAGTTACTGGAGTAGCTGGAGCACCTAAATTAAAATGAATTGTAATTTAATTTGAATTTGGAACAAATAAAGAGTTAAAAGTTGCGCGTGACTAGTTCTCTATTGAAGCTACTTATGATTCTATGACACTACCCCGAATGCCACTACCCCGAATGGCCATAATCCCGAAATTTATGCAAATGGAGGAACAGCATGTGATCAAAAGAAGGGTAAATTTTTTAGAAGAAATTTTTTTTCTTAGTTTAAACTGGATACAAATGATAAAAATGATTCATGTATGTCAGTGATGCAAAAGTTCACTATTATTCGCGACCTTTTTTCTAAGTGAACTTCGTGAAATTTCGCGAACACTTCCAATTTTGTATTTTGTATTTATCACAATGACACTCTCTAAATTCTTATAAAATAAATTATTAGATTCTATAGCATTCCCCAGAAAAGCATTCTCCAGAATGTACCATTCCCCAAGATAAGATGATGAAATTAGTAATGAATCACTTTTTTTTTGGTCATTTGATATTATATTTCAGTTTTATATTGCAGAACAGGCGTCCATAAATAAACAGGTCCGCAAGTATCTTGCACACTGAATAATACATCTTCTGAATACCAATTTTCTCGATAAATTTTACACATATGATTTAATATATTTTTCATGTTTAGTTTCACTTTACTTTTGATGATACACTACGTTTACTTTTATGGAACTATGAATTTATCAATTCCAAACCATTTTATAGCACTTTAGAAAATGACACCTTCAAGTTTTCGAGCACTTCGTTCATCATTTAAAAAGTCAAAGAGTCTGTTATGCAGTCAACCAGTTGGAGACTGTTAAACCTTATAGCAGAATTGTTCGATCTGAGTTGAAGAATTTCTCGTGATG
This sequence comes from Ochlerotatus camptorhynchus, assembly GCF_037179485.1. Classification (NCBI taxonomy): domain Eukaryota; kingdom Metazoa; phylum Arthropoda; class Insecta; order Diptera; family Culicidae; genus Ochlerotatus; species Ochlerotatus camptorhynchus. The sequence continues at coordinate 891,655 of NW_027040647.1, forward strand.
GATTAAAAAATCGGTGCATGGAACGTTGAACTACTGATTACAAATTTATAACATTATTCCACACGTTAATATCCCGAATAGACATTACTCTGAATCCCTTGCAAAAAACGATTGATTATATATTTTCCTTATATATTAAAAGAAGGGAATATTCCCTTCTTTATCGTATATCCAAAGAATTAATTATTTCCTTTTGTTATATTTGCAAAGAAGGGAATATTACCTTCTTTATCATATATTTAACGAATTAATGATGTTCTCTTTTATATATTAAGGGAAGGGAATATTCCCTTCTTTATCGTTTATCCAAAGAATTAATTATTTACAACTTTTGGAAATGAATTCGGAGTAATGGCTATTCGGGGTAATGGTCATTCGGGGTAGTGTACTATTCGGGGTAGTGTACTGTTTGGGGTAACGGCGTTCGGGATTATGGCGTTTGGGGTAGTGACATTCGGGGTAGTATCATAGAACCGCTACTTACATGGAAAAAAAAATAGACCTACTGGTCGAAAACCCGCTGGAAAAAAGTGGTGTGTAGAACTCAGTGGGTAACGCGTTTTTCGGGGGATAGCTGTATCTGCATGTCCCTATCATCGTTCAATCATGAATTGAATTTAGTGAAGATATCGAAATGGAATCTATCTCCCAGTTTCTTGTTTCCCAGTTGTTTGCTGTTGTCAAAACGTCGAAATTTCCGACAAATTATCACTGATATGCGATGTTGTCAGTTGTTCCAAAATGCATGCCACCAAGTAGGCAAACAAAATCGCTTCTTATCATCCAACGACAGCAGCGGAAACATCGGCCTACTTGAGGTGCACCATCATATTGATTGGTTCGGTGCATCTATATAGATATCGTCAACTGCCACTCATGGCGATGAATCTAGTGAGATAAAGACATGTTTTGAATGTTTTGAAATGGCGTGGGTAGCATGTGGCTGAGGTGAGCAGATAAAGTGATCCATTTGTGATTTGACGATGGGCATTCAGTGATCGCTGCATTGTCAATATCAGTAGGAATGGAAATATACACCGATGACGGTGGATTTTGATATTTCATTAAATTATCAGGTTGGATTGGTGTTAATGACTCCATCGTAAATGGTTATCGAGTCGAACCAGTATTATGGGCCACCCAGTAATATGGGTCAGTCATTGCTTCATATTTGTTTTATTTATAATTTACCAAGTATCAACTATCTAAAAAAATTCCATCGATCCAAATTGCATGCCTTCGTATTCTTGCATGTAAACTTGGCGCAGAACTTCAGACGAATTTTACAAAACATTGCATTGCTCAGTTATTTGAAGCAGGATGCCTTCCATTCATTTTAACTTAAACAATGTTGTGTGGAATTATGAGCTCATAAGTTATTATGATGATATTTTGTATGTGCAAGTACAAAGAAAAAATTGTAAATTTTGTGTTTGGCACATAAATCCTGCAAATTTAGCTATTTTCTGTTAGCAATGAGCGATTTTCTGATCACCTCTTTGCGAAGAGTGAAGATCGAAGAGTGGGTGAGATAAATGACAAAATCTCTTATTGCAACTCACATGTAGTCAAACACAAACTTCACAATTTTTTCTTGTTGCTTGCACACACAAAATATCATCAAAACATCTTATTAATCCATAATGTAATAAAACATTTTTTTAGCCAAAATAAATGGCTTAAAGATGTACAGCTTTCATGTGTTCATAAAAGATAGCAAAGACAGCGATATAAAAAAGTTGGTGTCGCTGCGCCATCTTTGCAAAAAAAACATGAATCATTTTTAACCACCAAATGATAGTCCTAGCTAAGCCAAGAAACTTTGTTCAAGACGTCAACACAATTTGGTGCGATTCCAGAGCGTTATTTTTTTTTCCTGCTAGAATTCATTCCTGGCCTACTGTGCAATGGTTACACCTAGACATGATCCTGGTGCCTCCTGGAAAAAGACGTTCAGCAAAACAAATCACATCAAAAATCAATAGCAAGTACGATACTATTAAGCACCAGAGCCATATTGCCCATCCCAAGTAACAATTCCGGAGTGATTTGAGATTTGGGCGTAATTGCATTTGTAAACAAACACGTCAAGCACCGATTTCTCGCGAATAAAAGCTCCATCTCGAAAAGTAATAACACTATGAGGTAGAGGAAAGATTCTTCTATCATTTGGTATAGTTTGTTTGTGAGATTGAATTTTTATTAAAGAGAAATCAGTAATTGACGTGTTTGTTTTCAAAAGCAATTACGTCCAAATCTCAAATCACTCCGGAATTTTGGTTTTATGAAGGTTCTGTAGACCATGATTTAGACATGTAGAATGCTATAAAACCTCTATAAAACTCGAAATGTTACTTGGGATGTCCACACTCTGACATATTTTGGATGCTCCAGGCACATGTTTCGGAGGCTATCCTTATCGGCATACCTTAGAATTTTTTTTTTTTTTTTTTTATTTTTTTTTTTTTTTATTTTTTTTTTTTTTTTTTTTTTTTTTTTTTTTTTTTTTTTTTTATAGTCACTTTAACACTCTTGGGTCATTCGTGACTTGTCCGGGGGTGATATTTGAACTCGTGACTTTGGCGTGAGAGGTATGGATGTTAACCACTACGCCGGGGTCGCCCCCACCCTTAGAAATGATATGAGTTCTTTTCCCTTAAAATGAACGTCTGTATTTTTTGATTGATATTAAATTAACAAGAAGGGTAAAATTTCACCTTAAATGGATGAATTCTGGGTTTAGTGAGGATTCAACGTAAGGAAATTGTTAAAAATCGTTTTCGATAACATGCTGTATAAAAATAAATGAATCTAAAAAAAGCGCCAAAAGATAAGCAATTTTAACGAAATTAAAAAGGAAATAAATCGATACACTCAAAAAACTATTGAACTTACCCATAAAACTGTGAACATGGACCCACAATACTGAAATTGCTCTAAAGAGGCTTATAATATTTGGAATTGAATATGCTTCCTATTTTACTATTTTTATTGCGGATTTCACACCTGATTAGACTCCTGCGCACACAGTAATATTTTCGCACTGGTCATAAAAGTTAAATATGGAGCTTCTTAATGCTTTCTAGAGCTTTAATTCAACAGTGTAGCTTGCTAGTAATGTTCTAAAGCTGTTACTGCTTTCAAATAAGTCGATTTTAAATTTTCTGGCATGTGCGAAAATATTACTGTGCAATTATTTTTTGCACAGGAGTCTAATTTGGTGCAAAATGCGCAATAAATAAACTTCAAAGAAATATACACAAACTATCAAATGAGGCAATATCTACCATTTAAAGAAAAAAGTAAGAGGTTGCATCCAAGACACGACCGTAGATTTGACGTAGGATTACGAAAGGTAGTTTTGATGTCACAGCAAATGTATATCACCCAACTAGGAGATGTAAGATTCAAGGAATCAAGGAATCAAAATATCTCTAAATGACAAAATGACAAGCGATCAACGAACCAAATGATAACGCTATGTCAGAAGTGGAAAGCAATAATGATATAATCTTCTTCCTTTTTTTCATGACAAGCAGTCCGTGCGACACAGCTCACTCGGGGCGGTAGAAGGAAACGAACAAATTGTTGGCAAGCTGCTTCAAGAAGCAAAGCCGAAGATGATACACGTGTGTTAATGGGTCCTCATCCGTGTATATTGCAACAATGCAGGCAAGCAATATACACGGCGAATGAGAACGACTCAAAGTATCCCGAATTTGAAAAAATTTAGAAAGATTGGATTCACTCAGTCTATTGGTACTACTCCGACACTGAATAAAAGTTTCGTCAATTTCCTCATTTTCCGGCAGATTTTTTAGGTTTTCCACAGGAAACCATGAGACAAATTTAACTCATCGCTGAGTACCTGCACTTTTGGCGATTATGAGTGAACTAAACTCAAATTTGGGTTGTTCTCATTCGCCGTGTATCATTATCCTTCTACCACTCCGATCGAGCTATGTTACAGAGCGAGTTTGTCATAGTAGTCGTAGCCACCGTTTTGTCTGTATTGTTGGTTGCTTTATGTGATTGGATTCGCTGCTTACAATTATGTGGGATTCATCATCAGAGGATTTTAGTGAGTGAAATTCTTCTTTTCCTTTATTTAACGTCGGTCTCTGTTCCGCAATCTAGTGCCAATCACCAACGGACATCGGTGCGATTCCAGAGCGTTATTTTTTTTTCCTGCTAGAATTCATTCCTGGCCTACTGTGCAATGGTTACACCTAGACATGATCCTGGTGCCTCCTGGAAAAAGACGTTCAACAAAACAAATCACATCAAAAATCAATAGCAAGTACGATACTATTAAGCACCAGAGCCATATTGCCCATCCCAAGTAACAATTCCGGAGTGATTTGAGATTTGAGCGTAATTGCATTTGTAAACAAACACGTCAAGCACCGATTTCTCGCGAATAAAAGCTCCATCTCGAAAAGTAATAACACTATGAGGTAGAGGAAAGATTCTTCTATCATTTGGTATAGTTTGTTTGTGAGATTGAATTTTTATTAAAGAGAAATCAGTAATTGACGTGTTTGTTTTCAAAAGCAATTACGTCCAAATCTCAAATCACTCCGGAATTTTGGTTTTATGAAGGTTCTGTAGACCATGATTTAGACATGTAGAATGCTATAAAACCTCTATAAAACTCGAAATGTTACTTGGGATGTCCACACTCTGACATATTTTGGATGCTCCAGGCACATGTTTCGGAGGCTATCCTTATCGGCATACCTTAGAATTTTTTTTTTTTTTTTTTTTTTTTTTTTTTTTTTTTTTATAGTCACTTTAACACTCTTGGGTCATTCGTGACTTGTCCGGGGGTGATATTTGAACTCGTGACTTTGGCGTGAGAGGTATGGATGTTAACCACTACGCCGGGGTCGCCCCCACCCTTAGAAATGATATGAGTTCTTTTCCCTTAAAATGAACGTCTGTATGTTTTGATTGATATTAAATTAACAAGAAGGGTAAAATTTCACCTTAAATGGATGAATTCTGGGTTTAGTGAGGATTCAACGTAAGGAAATTGTTAAAAATCGTTTTCGATAACATGCTGTATAAAAATAAATGAATCTAAAAAAAGCGCCAAAAGATAAGCAATTTTAACGAAATTAAAAAGGAAATAAATCGATACACTCAAAAAACTATTGAACTTACCCATAAAACTGTGAACATGGACCCACAATACTGAAATTGCTCTAAAGAGGCTTATAATATTTGGAATTGAATATGCTTCCTATTTTACTATTTTTATTGCGGATTTCACACCTGATTAGACTCCTGCGCACACAGTAATATTTTCGCACTGGTCATAAAAGTTAAATATGGAGCTTCTTAATGCTTTCTAGAGCTTTAATTCAACAGTGTAGCTTGCTAGTAATGTTCTAAAGCTGTTACTGCTTTCAAATAAGTCGATTTTTAAATTTTCTGGCATGTGCGAAAATATTACTGTGCAATTATTTTTTGCACAGGAGTCTAATTTGGTGCAAAATGCGCAATAAATAAACTTCAAAGAAATATACACAAACTATCAAATGAGGCAATATCTACCATTTAAAGAAAAAAGTAAGAGGTTGCATCCAAGACACGACCGTAGATTTGACGTAGGATTACGAAAGGTAGTTTTGATGTCACAGCAAATGTATATCACCCAACTAGGAGATGTAAGATTCAAGGAATCAAGGAATCAAAATATCTCTAAATGACAAAATGACAAGCGATCAACGAACCAAATGATAACGCTATGTCAGAAGTGGAAAGCAATAATGATATAATCTTCTTCCTTTTTTTCATGACAAGCAGTCCGTGCGACACAGCTCACTCGGGGCGGTAGAAGGAAACGAACAAATTGTTGGCAAGCTGCTTCAAGAAGCAAAGCCGAAGATGATACACGTGTGTTAATGGGTCCTCATCCGTGTATATTGCAACAATGCAGGCAAGCAATATACACGGCGAATGAGAACGACTCAAAGTATCCCGAATTTGAAAAAATTTAGAAAGATTGGATTCACTCAGTCTATTGGTACTACTCCGACACTGAATAAAAGTTTCGTCAATTTCCTCATTTTCCGGCAGATTTTTTAGGTTTTCCACAGGAAACCATGAGACAAATTTAACTCATCGCTGAGTACCTGCACTTTTGGCGATTATGAGTGAACTAAACTCAAATTTGGGTTGTTCTCATTCGCCGTGTATCATTATCCTTCTACCACTCCGATCGAGCTATGTTACAGAGCGAGTTTGTCATAGTAGTCGTAGCCACCGTTTTGTCTGTATTGTTGGTTGCTTTATGTGATTGGATTCGCTGCTTACAATTATGTGGGATTCATCATCAGAGGATTTTAGTGAGTGAAATTCTTCTTTTCCTTTATTTAACGTCGGTCTCTGTTCCGCAATCTAGTGCCAATCACCAACGGACATCGATTGCCATCCATTGATGGCAATCGAATGTGCAGGAAGGCAGCTTCCACACCTGCGTAGGATATCGCACCCATTAAACTCACATGGGCCGGGACCAACGGCTTTACTTCCCTTCCGAAGGAAGGCGTGACCAGAGATTTTTATGCCTCAGAAAAATCCCACCGACCTCGACTGGGATTGAACCCAGACCCATTGGGGTGTTAGAAAGCAGTCACGCTTACCTCTACACCACCGGTGCCGGCTAGTGAGTGAAATTAATCATGTCGAAAAAAAAAGTACCGACTGGGGGACTCGAACCACGAACGTAGTGATAATCAGACCTGTGCTTTTTCCACTGCTTTCTCCATGCTTCGGGATATGGCTAAAAGCTAACAAAAGGGGTCATTTCCTCGCATACTTGACTTGGTTTGTTTTTCTGCTGGAGAGAATCGAGGCAAGTGTGTGCGTCGTTCTACCAAATGCTTGATTGTGTAGATGAAAGCATAAACAGAACACGGAATAAAAAAGATTAAAATCATTGTATCGTCTGCTAGGTCAACTTCTAACATTCCCTGCGATGTTCATGAACAGAGGATGATAGTAAATGGAAATAAAGTTCATTGTAATAAATTGGTTTGCGTAAATTGGTAAATTTTGGTTTGCGTGTAGCAAATATTAAATTGATTTCTAAAATCGTTATCGCTGAAAAAGTTCGATAGGTTGAAATTCGGAAGCAATTTGAGAGTTATGTTTTTAAAGTGCTCTGTCGGTATCCATGTAGCCAATCCCCGACGATATGTCTTGGATAGAAGCTCTTACTTGAACTCTTTACTTACACGGGAACAATTCAAAAATTCTAAATGAGAAAAATTACTCATGATTTCGTGAACAAAGCGTATTTTCATGATATGAAAATACACCATGAATAATATTCATGATATCATGAGCTATGTTTGCCTAACGCACCAAAGATTCCCGAAGTCATGAATCATCCGAGATTAACTTTTAGTTTTTAAACCAAAATATATAAAAAAAACTAAAGCTACAGACTGGATCCGAACCAAAAACCTTATGATCATTAAACCCATAATTTGACCACTAGACTATCGATTCTTGTATAAGATGGAAGGCAAAAGACGTATAAGAGATACCTATGTAGTGCGGTGAACACGGTGTTCCAGGTAACGCTTGAAGCAATCATGATTCCGCTGCATTACGAAATCGTGCACACTTAGATTATTTTACAGGCGTCAGTATTTTTTACTGGGGTTTTGAATTGCTGGAAAAGTCGGTTAAAATTCAAAAGACCGTTATCTGCAAGGAATCAATTAAATCGATAAATTTTATTTTCTACCATTAAATTGGGTTAACAGAACTATGTCTGCACAAGTTCGGAGTAAATATTCTCATTTTTGGATTTTCCACAGATTTTTAAAGTATTATCGAACAGTTCCGCAATTCAAAAACCAAATCGGATTTTTTTTTTCCCGTGTAACTCTTTTATTTGTGGTCCTGAAAAGGACAGATGTGTTGAAAACTTAGAAGCCAGTTTAGAACAATGCTGTGGAATTATTTCCTCGATGTTCTTGGAGATGATAGCGGCGCTCATGCGATTGGTGAACATTTTTGTGAAGGGCGATGGCATAGTAGTCCTCGATTGACGTTCTTGGCGAATCAATACGTTACAAACAATGTACATTAGACTGATGCAAAATTAGAAATTTTCGCTCCACAGTGCTCAAACGGTTCTAAATTAGGCCCTGATTAGCCTCCCAAAATTTAAACTCATTTAGTGAGAAACTGACTTGGCACAAACCATTTGAAGTTTATATGCGAATTACAATGGAGAAACCATAATTTCGGTTCATATCTATCTCAAAATTCACCAGTTCACTCTACTTTAGAAAATGATAGCTGAGCTTGTTGAAAATTTTCTCAGTACAACTTTGTTGAAGACTTTTCGATCATATGTAAGGAACAAAAATTATTAATGATTCAAGTCACTGATGTCTTATGGCAGACAGGGTTGCTTCCACTCACTTGCTATAAAAAAATATTATTCGGAATTATACAATCATTAGATGCAATAATGCTATGTTGTACTTGTAAGTAACAATAATAGGTAGTAAAGTATGTGTTTGACTCATAAAACCTGTCAATTTCGCTTTCAGAGCGTCACAATTAGCGATCTTATGATTCGTGAGCGTTCACTCAGAATGAGCGCTCACGAGTCGTAAAATCGCTGATTGTGACGCATTGAAAGCAATTTCGACAGTTTTTATGTGTCAAACATATACATCATGACCTCCTCTTGTAACTTACAAGTACTAATTAGCATTATACTATATCATGATTTCATAATTCCGAAAAACATTTTTTTATAGCAAGTGAGTGGAAGTAACCCTGATGGCAGGTGACATTGGTGTTTATGGCGCGTATAATAGAGGACAAAAATCACAGTTGCGTAATCTTGCCATAAGATTATCAATCTCTTAAACAATTAATAACTATTTAATTTGACGTTTGGTTGAAAAACGATGTTCTGTAAAGATGTAGCTGAGAAAAATCCCCATAAGAATAGCAACAGAATTTGTTAACAGTACAATATGTAAAAAGGCTAGACGACAATAAACAAAAAGTTTTGTTTTCCCATAGTAATTTCCATATAAACTTAAAATGGTTTGTGCCAAGTCAGTTTCTTATCAAATGAGTTTAAACTTTCAGATGCTAATCAGGGCCCGATTTGTAACCGTTTGAACACTGTGGAGCGAAAATTTCAAATTTTGCATCAGTCTAATCTACATCTTTGTTTCAAAGGGATATAGTCAAATGTTCTACCTTGTCTTCTATGTGCTTTACCTATAAGTGAGGCAGTCCCTCTTACGAATGTATTAGTAAGCGGGGCAAACTTTATGGGTGGTAGTGTGGTCCCGTGTACCCGAAGCTTCAGGCACCGGAGACAATAAAATTGCGACGTCACAATCCCGATTTTTGTTCGGAGAGTTGGTTCTTGTGTCATCACCACTTTTCATCTCCGAAAATTTTTCTTAGTATTGCTCTCAAACACAAACAAACACTATCATGTGCCACTCCTGTATGTATCTCATTGCCTTGTCTTGAAGACCCTTCTCCAGCATCCCAACCAATAAACTTCTCTGACGTTTGTGAAATGCACAAGTATTAGTGAAGAACTCGGGGTAAATTATAAGTATTAGCGAAAGAAAACCTTTGAATTTACCCAAAGTTCTGCACTAATACTTGTGCAATTCACAAACGTCAGAGAAGTCTATAGATAAAGCAATGTTGTCTCTAGCCGTTCTTATCTTATCTCGGTAACACCGACTTCTTCCAGCATCAGTTTTCGGCTGCTTCCTCGGAGGTTTGTCCACTTGCAGTTACTTTGCGCGCTTATATACGTGATCCACACTTGTATTATGTAGCCAAATGCTGCGACATGACTGTATCGATAAACTCGAAAACAAATTCTCAAATATCACTTACTTTGCACTACAATTGTAGGAATTAGCAGATATTGAACTGCCCATTAATTTTGGTATTCGTAAATTAAGTCTGTGTTAGGGAAAACACATCAATCACAGAATCTAGCATTCTGGGCGGTACCTACCCCTAGTAGCACGCTTGTCACAAATCAACTGTAGAAACTTATATACGACTTGTTTCAGTCATAAACAAGTTGCTGTAACTTTTTGTGATGAAAGTGTGCTACTCGGGACGTTTATGCCTTTTTAATGCAAATTTTAAACCTCTCTTATTAAGAAAATTCGGGTAGAATTTTATTGCATCAAAAAGGCAATCGATGATATTTTTTTTAAAATAGTTGCACATTCGTATTTAATTTAAACAGTTTCGTAGAAAAATTTCCTATCAATTGACGTATTAACAATTAAAATTAATCATCTCTGCATCAAAATCAGACCACTATCATGCCGCGACCGACTTTGGTTTTTGAAATAACACCCCCAATGTTGCCTTTAAAATACATGGTATGTTAGATTTATACTTATGGGAACTGACATCCGATTGATGACCTTGTCATGTCTCGTGTCACTTTTCATATAAACCAATTTACATTGATCGATTCTCCTAATTGACTCTCTCTCTCTTTCGTTGATAACTTGGCTTCATATTTCGGGCTAATTTTCTACAAAATCTTTTAAAAGAAACTTTTATTAAGCGTATTAGACGATAATATCAGCTGAGCATGTTTTTGGAGCCGAGTTATTAACGAAAGAGAGAGTCGATGAAGAGAATCAATCAACATGGATTGGTCTATTTAAAAGTTTCGGAGATGAACCAGCCTACGGCTGAAAATCTCCTAAATAAAGAAAGAAAAAAAAAATATTTAAAAGTTAACGCGAGAAGTGTCCAGAAAGTTCTCTTGAAAAAAATATATAGGTTCTGAAAATGACCGCTTTGTCGTGATGGTTGAGTAATGCTGAGCTATTAAGGTGGTATGTTGTTTGAAACTGTGACACGCTTGGCATAGATGGCCAACAACGGCTTATGACGAGCAAATGAAATCCGATCAGAAGCGGTGCAACTTCTTCCTCTTTCTTCGGCTAATGGACCGCTTAGTGGGCTGCAGCTTGTGCTTGCGGGCAGCATTTCATCGTGTACTGGAGAACAGTCTACAACGCCACGCACCGAAAGTGCTGCTGCTGATGATGATGATGACCACTGGACACCACCTTTCACCACACGCGATGATTGACCAGAGACCGGAGTGAACTCGATTGTTAAATCCGTGTTAGATAAAGCGCATTTTGCAGTCAATCGGTGATAATTTTCATTATTATAGCAACAGTTGAACATTCGTGCAATTTTCAATAGTGACCTTTTGAAAATTGATAAAACATTCATTTTAGCAGATTCGTAGATGACATTCCAATCGATTGACTTGTTTAGAATTAATATCCCTTCGATATTGACAAAGTTATAAGTGGTCAAAACCTGACCACTTTTCGTAACGCGGTCGATTTTGGTTTTCGGCACCCCCAATATGTTGCCAAAAGACGTAATCCTACGTCAAGAATACAGAGAGTTAAGCACCTTTGGTTACTAACCACCAAGCCCACTAATTGCCTGTTTTCCAATATAATATATACCTATATTGCAAAAAGGGCGATCATCGGGATACTTAAGTAACCAATCGGGGAGGATTGGTTACTTAAGCATCCTGCTCAGGTGGCCAATATCACTGGGGTGACTGTATAGTTTGATATTAGCTTCAACACTGAGTCATAAAACTCAGGATTTAGTAGATAAAAATAAACTTGATAAATTTAGTTTTGCACGTGCACGTTAAAAACTTTATGTTTAACACATTTTAATATAATTTTATTGAAATATTTTATTTCTTTTTCTCTTTACAGGTGAGTTTCATGAATGAGTGGAAAAATCCGAAATACTTTTGGCGGTATGTTTCAACGTTAAGTACACGAAACTCTTGTTATTCTCAGTGATTTTCTAATAGAACTTCATAAATATATTGAAAAATCTCACACATGTTTTGATCAACCTAGGATAAGATTATTTTTTCTGTAAAATGAATCAACTGTGAATCATTGTAATCCCATCTTTTATCCAACACAGTAAAAGTTTGTGAATCACTTAGCACTAGTGAGGTAAATTTGTATTTTATTTGACAAAAACTATGCACTTGAAACATTGATGATGGACGTATTAACGTAACAATATATAACACATATTGAATGACAAGTCTCATAACCAAAGCATTGAGAGCTAGCAACAATATAACGGCACCGGTGGTGTAGTTGTAAGCATGACAGTTTTCTCACCCCAGTGTGTCTGAGTTCAATCTCAGCTGAAGTCGATGGGATTTTTCTGAGGCGAAAAAAACCTCTGGTCACTTCCCACAGCAGTGTAATAGTGACCCCGGTAGCGTGGTCAAAAACCTCTTTTTCACAGTATATTGGCCAATATAAAAAGCTTCGTGCAATCAAAAGCATGTTTTAAAATGCTTTATACTTCATAATATTTACAATAATGTTTCAAAATAGTGATGCATAATCATTTAAAAAAAAAAACTCAAATTACCGCAGAAAGGAGTTAGATACTTCAAAGGGCATGGTACAATAAAAACAAGAGGCATTTAAAAAAAAAAATGGTATTAATTTTCAAATTTGACATATTTTAAATGACGGTTCATACACATGTTTACTGATCTGTCCAACTAGGTCTAGCGTGAGCATGAGACCGCCCACGGCTGCTACTCTGTTATTGCCAGATAAGCTGTAATTACACAGTGAACAAATAGGCGATGCTTGGGACTAGCAATCATCCTCAATGGGTAAAATCTGGTAATCTCAAGCTAGGCAATACCAGGGCAGGCCGCGCTCTAACGCAGGTCTAGAAAGGAATGGGTAGGAATGTGTTGACGTGACACTCGGTTTGATGGAAGCCGAGAACACTTCTACACTTCCACGAGGAATGACTGGGATATTATGTAATAGGGTTGGGTTTGCAGCAAGGTTCCCCAAGCAACACACATGTTCTATAACAGTTTATATAACCTTTGTATGACTTATTTTGGTTGTACAGAAGTTTAATCAACATAAATCTATGAATTTGTGTTACTTGGGTCCTTTTGGTAAACGATAAACTGAATTCCTAACGATCATATAACGCGAAAGAGCTTGGGATTGAAAACACGGTCTTCTGCTCAGTAAGCGAAAACGTTTGCCACTAGGCAAACGAGCTCCTTTTATCACAACACAACAATTATCGATTTGTTGTTATTTCAATGTATTCACATTAACAAATATAGGGATTAACGAATCTTGAAAGTGGAGGGGCTGGAGATTGAACTCATGATGTTCTACGCATTATGCAAAAATTATCGCTCTAGGGCCACCTAGCCCCTCATATCACATCATACAAGCTACGATCGCGTTGTTATTGGAATCATTCAAAACCGGCCACAACGCTGACACTGATGACGATGTTAAGTTGCACAAAACATACGATAATCAAGCGAAGTCTCCTTAATATGAAAGGACCTGGGATTTATTCAAACTCAAACTTGACAGCACTGCCCTTTACACAAGAATAAGCCTTACGACCGATGAACTTTTAAACATGGAGACAAAAAAGCTACGAAAAAGCACTTATGCCTTCATTAAATTCGTTGTTTCCATTTGGTCCTTTCGTAAAATGGGAACAGAATCCATAAAACTTTCATATTTTTGGGTTACCGTGCCTTTCGTCACAAAGTAAACTACGACTGATGCGACGATTTTACCAGCGTACAAATATTGCACAGCTTTTAAGCTATCTCGACCGGATTATGCGTCGAACTACTGCATCAAAACCACCAAACCACACAATCAAACACGACCCGCCGTGACTACCGTCAGTCTTCAACCAGGGCCCTCATGATCGTGTTAATGACACACCCAACAAGACATCCAAAACTAATCGGTAAAGTGCCAAGCTTGCACGTTCGAACGCGACATTTATTTTCTTAACGAATCATGCTTCAACATGAAAAAAATCATAATGCATTATTCGTAGGCACCTAACCGTAAAAATCGAGTAACATGCCTCACGCGATCGAGGTCATCCCTCTGGCAAATGGGAACACATCTTCTTCTTCTTCTTCTTCGCATTTCAAGCTTATTGCATATCGCATATTAGCTTATTGCGTGCTCTCAACTTAGTGTTCTAGATGCACTTCCACAGTTATTAATTGAGAGCTTTCGATGCCTGTACCATTTTTGCATTGGTATAATTGTGTGTCCAATCATACTTCTATGCCCAGGGAAGTCGAGAAATTTTCCAACCCGAAAAATTCCTAGACCGGACCGGGAATTGAACCCAGCCACCTCCAGCATGGTCTTGCTGCGCCTTTACCGACTGAGCTAAGGGAGGCCATGCGCTCCCGCAAACATGGATCCGATCCCAAATTCAGCGAAACTGGCATCCCGCTCACGCATGCCAAAACCACCATCAGATAGGGGAAATTTTCTATACCTGATAGTGGCGCCAGCACGTGCGGGTGAGCCACCAACCACACCAAACCGGCCATCAAACGCACTGCCTACAAAAGCAGACAAGTCTCCTCGAAAATGCAATCGAGAATTGTATAAGAATAATCTTCAACTGGAATGTACTCACCAAATCAATAATTTCAGGAGCGCATTCCCGATACGTACACGCATATTTTCCTCTAGTCATTTTTAAGCAATTCCTCCTTCAGCGATTTCAACCACACAATAACTAGATACATAGGTGAAATGGATGTAATGTCGGCCTAAATGCCCCTAATTTGGGCCCATACATTCAACAATCGACTAAATTTTCAATAGCGACCAAAAATATCCATTAGTACCGTCCCAATGACGCGTTCATCTAGATAAAATGGATAAATAGCAGATTTTTAGCGTCGGGCCCAATCTTAGATCCGTAGGCATTTTCCCTATCACTTTTCTTTTTCAAATCACTCTGTGCACAAAAGCAATGCACATAGCAAAAACCTAACAATAGATCAACGTGGTCGAGTCACACCGGCAACACAGGGAAGCGAGAGCACACTAAGCCCCTAATTAACAGGGGGAAAACATCAGCACAAACCTTTTCAAATCAAATCATCGCGCTCGGGACACAAAACTAATCCAATGCAAGCACCGTAAAACTCCACGCCAGCACACAGTGGTACCCCTCAGAACAAAAGTTGGCCAAAACCACAAAATTGTTGTAAATAGGCAAAAACAGTTAAAATAGATGTTTTATAGCTGTGCGAAGCTTGAAAATCAAGACGTCACAAAAAGGAGTACAGTTGAACCAAAACCAATGCACAATGATCCCAAAGCCGTATTCAGGAAGACAAAAATGTTTGCGCCCAAACCGTCAGTTTTAGCTATATCGTTTCTTAGGGAAAGTTGCTTCATATTTTTTGTTCAATCTTATGTCGTGAAATTAGGGTGGTCCATAAAATTGACGAATTAAAAATACAAACTTTTTTATTATTTGAGATATACAAAAGCAGAGTTCTAAACAGTTGTATAACACTCCATTCAAGCAACTTTGTTGAAGACCCAACGTTTTTATCTCTTATGGTTCATGAGTTATGATTTTTTTTAAACAAGCAGGTTAGGGTGGCCACTAAAATCGGTTTTCTTTGAATATCTTTTCAATTGTCAATATCTCAAAATGGAGCAAACCGATTTTCAAATATTTAATTTCATTAGAAACAATGATTTTTCTTAATTTTTGGTTAAAAACTGCAAGAGCTTTTTCTGTTTAAAGCATTTAGCTTAATTAAAAAAAAAAGTAATATCTTTCAGCAAAAACTAGCCATAGCCAAAGAGATAACAACTTAGCAGTAATATGCGTCATAAAAAGTTCTCAAAGTGTCTAGTATAAAAATTTCACGAGAAATGCCGATTGTCTAGGGGCCACTCTAACCTGCTTGTTTAAAAAAATCATAGCTCATGAACCATAAGAGATAGATATATTGCGCGTCTGCATGTGTGTGCGTGTTGGTGTGCTTTAAAAAAGGCATTGTGAAGCTTGCTACAGTATACACCGCAGATTATATAACTTAGAAACGGATATTTTCCAAAGAACACTTTACTTGTTATTCCTAATTTCAACATCTTTCGCAAAAAATCGCAAAACACATTAAAGCCTATCTAAAAGTTAACTTTTCTAGCTATCTTTTGGTTATTAAAGAATAGTGGGCGGATGTGTCCGTTATATGTTTTGCTTAGTCTAAATGAGAAAAAATATATTTTTGCTATATTTTTATTAGAAACTGCCACTAAAAACAGTGCACTCTTTTTAACCATCCATTTGACGTGAAATAAGCCGAGGAAGATTTCTTCTGAAGCAACCAACATTATTTTTTGCTATATTTGAGCAAAACAGTAACAAGAAACATTTCGATTTTTTTTTTCAAAACTTTGTGATATCGCTACACTATTACAACTATTAAAAAAATACGTAATCAACAGAACTGCACAAACCATTCAATTTAAGATACTCTTAACATGTAAAAAAGATAAAAAAATATTGAAATAAAAAAAATAACAACTTAAATTTTTGAGGTTTTGGCCAGCCAGGTTCCACTGTGCAGCACAAGGACAGCCCGAACTAAAAAAATAAAAGTCCGCTGCGGAGCAAAAACACAACCGTTCTCGAACGATTCTCAAAGCGAACTTCATATTGAAATGTATGACTAAACTTCTTCTTTCCTTTATTTAACGTCGGTCTCTGTTCCGCAATCTAGTGCCAATCACCGACGGACATCGATTGCCATCTATTGACGGCAATCGAATGTGCAGGAAGGCAGCTTCCACACCTGCGTAGGATATCGCACCCATTCAACACACATGGGCCGGGACCAACGGCTTTACTTCCCTTCCGAAGGAAGACGTGACCAGAGATTTTTATGCCTCAGAAAAATCCCACCGACCTCGGCTGGGATTGTATGACTAAACTTGATTAAATGGCATTTTAAGACACCACTAGTTTGACATATTTTAGAAAATAATTTTATAAAAAATTGATGAGATACCTTAAAATTTATAAGAATTGGGAAAATTTTAGCATGTTTGATGCGTATTAAGCTTACACTTCTGAACTAAAAAGGGGTCAAAAGTGTGATAATTATTTTCTGGCATTCAATTGCCTTCATGTTGGTTCGAACAGTTTTCCTCTGGACGCAGAAACGTTTTCTTTATTAAATAGGCTTTCAAAACGTACGATCAATATTTGCGAAAGCAATTTCCATCAATGCCAATATTCCATCAAACATCTAATATGATGTAGTAAATAATTAATCCCATCGACAGTTTAACCGAGCAGTATAATTTAATTTCGATGTTACATTACGAAACGCGCTTTTGCTCCAAAGCAGTTACACAAGCTAATAACCCTCGTTTTTCCTCGCCGATGGGTCTGAAAGCGAAAGAGCCGGTTTGTCCTGTCATTTCCAGCGAATCTGCAATGCAATCGGATATTTTTAAGCGGATGTGACGTTGGTAAGGAGCGGAGGATCCACCCGGACTCAAATGGGATAGCAAACAGTTGTGAACCGCCCACGCCCAGCGAACAGAACGAGTTAAATGAACCGAAAGAGCTTATAAATTTGTGGCTGACCGTCGGAAACAGGGAGGTGGCATTTCTAATGGGTTCACGAAATTAGCCCTTATCTGTTGGCGGAAAGTGTTTCATCTTCTGTATGGCGCTGTACCCATTGTGTTCTGAGTTGTTTTCGAAGTTGACAATTTTTGGAGAGAATAATTACAACGCATTTTGATATTTTTTTTTTTCCTTTGGTTTGTTTTTTCCGTCGATCTTGTTTTCCGTGCTGAGCACCAATGCTACCGACGTGCCAGGAAGGCTGCTCCCACACCTGGACCCTACCTATCGACCCATCAACTTATGAACCGGGGACCAACGGCTTTACTTCCCATCCGAAGGAAGGCGTGATCAGAGATGTTATGCCTCAGAACATCCCGGCGGCGCCGACTGGGATTGAACCCAGGCCTGCTGGGGTGAGAGGTAATCACGCTTACCACTACACCACCGGCGCCGTTAACGCATTTTGATAGGCTGCGGATTGGTGTTTCGGACGCAAATGAACGATGATTGAGAATCTCATTAGGACCGGGCAGCTGAAATGTAAATCAGAAACGTCATCGGCAAACTTGCACCGAATGAAACGTGATTGATGGTGGATGCCGTATTTTGGTTCTCATTTCGGTGGTTGAAGTAAACGGTGATGGGAGGAAAACTACATTGTCTGACTGTGCAATAATTCTTCGCTCTTGCTTGTGGTAGCTCTCCCCCCAATCAACGATGGGTGGGGGTGGATGCTTGTATTGGTGGAAGTTGTACTCTCTAGGGCAGCGTTTTTCATCCGGTGTAGAATTCCCATACTTTCCTTAGGGGAAGTGAACTTTTTTTGGAAGGGGGTTGGGGGAATGGAACGGAGAAGTTTGAAAACCACTGCTCTAGGCATTTGACTGAAGCAGAACCAGGATGAGCAATGGTGATAGTGGTGGTACCTACCTGCTCTCGTATCAATGCATATTGCACTCTGTGCTGCTGTGTGTCATAGCTTTGCTCCCTCTCTGGCACTGTTGAGAGTTGTTGTCTCATAAACCCAGTGATAATCGGGATACTGTGAGCGGGATAGGGGTCAATAACCGACTGCGAAATGAGAAATGACATTCATCATCATGGGAGGGCTGCTGATGTTGGGAACGTTCGGTTGAATAATACGATAGATGCTGCCATGGGTTGGTTTATGTACAGCCCAGGGATGCCAGATTTGAAGATATGTCTTCATTTTGAACATAATTGAAATCCGGGAGACATTTTTCTCTCGTAGTTATTTTGAAGTTATGTCATGCTTTGTGAAGATTTTTGAAGGCTTGTTGAAATTGAAGGTGATTTCCGAAAGACCTGTACGCCGACGGAGGCGCAAAGGAAATTTTTACCCAGTGGCAGTGGTGTTGGCTGCGTCACGCCGTACGCAACTTTCGGCGGCAGTAGCAACGGCGTGCATCGGGGTGGTGCTGCTAATTTGTGCCAGTATAAGTTGCCCTTGCATGTCAGAATGTGAGTATTATTTAGTACAGTACACAGCAAAAAAATAATTTTGATATCACGTCAAAGTGGATGCACTACAATCATGTCGAAAATATGGTGTAATATTACTTGCTAAAAAGGACAACATTATATTTAATACAATGCATGAACTGACATTACGCTGCTTTTACTGCATTTGTTTATTTATGTGGTCATAAAAATTACATGAAATTTTCGACATGATTGTAGTGCATCCACTTTGATGTGATATCAAAATTATTTTTTTGCTGTATACAAGAAGCAAAGCGAAGATAGAGACTTAAGCTTAGACTAGTTTTCCTAAACTCTCAGTCAAATGAATTTCAGCCTAATAGAATTTGATCCGCTATCCCTAAAAGTGGTTATTTCGTTAAACTTATTCTGAAATTGCTTGTAAAAGAATGAATATGAAGCAATCATGCATATGTTAGACAATCCTACCATAGAGGTAACTCTAAGACTAGAAGGTCCCCATGAAACGTGCTCAACTTTTTGGCTCAGCTCTGATACTCTCTTCGGTCCCAAGCTAATCGATGCACCCTTCGAAACATAGGAAAATCCACGAACCCCTCATTTTTTCTGACAAACTTTCATATCGAATCAAAACAAACATAGTGTAGTACTAGAATTTCGACTAGAATGGGGTACGGTAATCGATTTGCTTGGGACCAATAGGCTAGTCAAGTAGTAAGCCAATTTTAAATCGTTAGTTTCCAACCGGTGATCCTACTATAGGACTATCAACTATTTATTGACTATTCAGGTAACAAGTCGTAATCTATCCTTCATCCAGCTTGGCCACTGGACCGGAAAAACGAGAGGAATCGAAAACAACTCGAGCAAAGTCTGAGATTAAATTGCTTGTTTTAACGGTTAAACAACTGTTTAAGTTTTTCTGTAAATAGTCACCATTGAAAACATTTAAATCAACAGCATATTTAAATGTAGATCAAAAGAACAGCAAAATAAAAACAAAATTTGATTTCGACGCGTGGGGACGTTGCGTGGCGGCGTCGCACCGCGGCGTGGCATGGTAGCGTGGCATGGTAGCTTGGCACGGCGGCACGGAAGAAGATTATATCATTATTACTTTCCATTTATGGCAAAGCGCTATCGTACGTGGCCGATTTTCGATATCTCAAAAATTCGATTTTTGGTGCACACTTTTGTCTTTTCGTGAGAAAAAGTTGATTTTATTTTCAAGAATACTGGATTTGACTGCAACCGTTTAGCATTAGGGGAAACGTGTAGTTCGAGTAGTGCGTTGAAAAATTATGATCAAATCAACTGCAGCTATCATCAACAGGATGATCATTAAGAGCAGAACGATTCCATACCACTATGCGTTGAACAGGCCAGGGATAAAATTTCCAAATTTAGGAAACAAGTCACACTCACGAGTCAGATTAAATCTTATCGAGATACTTGTGTCTGGACAGGAGTTACTTCATTGAAGCAGTTAGATGCCATATGTGTATATACTAAAGCGTTAGAAGATCAAGTATATCAATAACGGTTCAAGGCTCATGCTGTTGACTGGGTAATCTTAACTTTATCAAAGTTAAAGCAAAACATCTCTTTTTCGGCACTATCTACTTTGTTTGATATATTCTTTATCTATTGTGCAGTGAAGTTCATTGCTTTTGCTATTTGCGGTATATGCAGAGGGCGCATACAATGAAGAAAGCCTTGGTGAGGCCTATTGTGCGTGCGAGTGTGATACTTTTTTTATAACAATAGAAGCCGCAATCAAGATTATTTTTGTAGTGTCTAGATTTCCCCCTTTTCAGTGTTCAAACGGCTGTCGAAAAAAGCAGGCCACTCTCGATGTGTGCCACGCGATCGTCTGTTTTCTCGGCAGCAACCATTGTGTAGTCCTCCTCATTGTTCTTCATCAGCAGTTCTTTCGGTCAATGCGTCGTCGACTTTGGAAAGCAACCATTTAGTGATGAATGTGTGAGTTCTGACCACGTTTTGCGTCTATTGCTGCAATGGAAGCGCTCTGATCCCTGTTGGCGTAACTGTCATACAATGAAACCACTGGAAGCGGCTCTAGTTCTGATGGAGGAGGCTTTTTGGATATCGGAAGATAAGGTGTTTATTGTGTTGTACCCTTTGACTATAGTTTTAATATGTATTGTATAGTGACCAAAAATCCTCGGCTCTGTAAAGTTAATTCGTTAGAGCCTTATCTAATACATTAATAAACAACAAATAGATTTCCCCCTTTTGGTAAATTTATGTATGACCTTGATTATGCGTGGAGTGCGATCTTTTGTGCGTACGAGTAGAAGAAAGGGATAAGCTAGAAGAATGTTATCAGTGATTGCGGTAGTTCAAGGAAAACTAAATAATGCATTTCCGAAAACATGATGCTGCAAAGTCACTTGGCCATTCGGGTGAGAGCTTTTCATTTTATCTATTTATATTTCATTTTTATTACTTATTATTTATATTGACGAATAGAATTTCCTAATCAATCACCCTCCAACTAACACAACTCTTCCCTTCCTGTGAAATCTATGAAGTTAGTATAAATTCTTAAGTAGATGTTGAATTAACTTTCCCTCCCTTCCCTTGCGATTGTAAGGATGTGGCTAGGTGTATAATGCGATGCTTAGTTTGTAGATTTTATTTTTGTGTTTGTGTTTTTCTCTGCGTCAACACACGATATTTTCTACAAAACGTATTAGTTCACCATTATATAGCCACCCATGGTTTGTACAATCGCATATGCTATGCTATGCTAAAATTGACTTTATTTTCAAATCACCCCCAGTTTTTTTTTAAATCATCATTTCAAATCAGATTGGAAATGTATCTAAAATTAACAGAAAAAAAAGTTTGTTCTATGTTCACATGGGCGAGCAGTGGAACCCAAGCTAAGGAAGCGGTCACGGGAGTGGTCCAATAGGAATAAGACAAATCACCGTCAAACTACATTCATGAATAAATAAACCTACGCATTTCATTTTTTTAACAGATGTTTATTTAGCCCTGGGTCGCCTGAGTGTACTACCCCCTTAAGTTGTTGAACATTTCCTCAACTTATTCAATGTTCCCTGAATATCTTCATCTTCACTCCATTTTTACAAGCTCTCTTAATTTGACCAAGATCTCAGAACACCTATGAATTTCACATCCGTTAAAACCTACATCCATACGAGTACAAATATTCCTGAAAATCTGGGAAGTTCCCTGGTATTAAACTCATTTAGATTGTTTGAAGTAAGGTCTCCGAAAAACTACTACGTGGTTTTATAAACTGAAACAAAGATCCCTGAAGGTCTTAACAGTTTGCTGAACTTTTACATTTTTCTAAGCTTATACAATCTTTTTCAAAATTCCCTGCACTTCTGTGAAGTTTTACGCAACTTCTCAAATTGCAACGTAATTTTCTAAACTCATCAAAAATTTGCTGCGCTTCTACGATTTACTTTTGCGTTCCTCATTAGTTTTCCGTAAAGTTCCTTGAAGAATTCTGAACGTGTTCGGAATTTCTAGAACTATTCAAAGTTCATTAAATTTCAACTAACTGTGCTGAAAATATCAGAATGTTCTCTGAAATTAATCACTGATCCCTTTAACTCTATCAAGTTCCCCAAGCATGATCTAAGTTTCCAGTTTTACGACGTCCTCTGAATGTTTACGAAGTTTTTTGAAGATCTACAAAGTTCTTTGAAGATCTACGAAGTTCCTAGAATGTTTATAAAGTTTCCTGAATTTCTACTATGTTGCCTGAGCAAAAGTAAATGAAAATAAATGAAGTTCTTGAAACATGAAAAAATTCCTGAAATTACAGAAAAATCGCTGATGTTTAAGAAATGTCACTACATGTCTCTAAAGTTTGCAGAATCTCTACAAATTTAAATGAAGTTCTGTATAGGTCACTAAATTTCCACAAATTTCACTGAGCTTCTTCAAAACTTCTACAAAATTTCCTGCACTTCTACGAAGACCACTGAAGTGTTTTTAAGTACGCTGATCTTCTACAAAGTTAGCTGAAATTCTACAAAATTTGCTGCACTTTTAGAAAGTTTTTAAAACTTCTACGCATCGCATGTTAAATTTAAAATCTCAAAATTGAGCTGAAATGCAAATTATTAAAATTGCTATTATTTCGAACAATTTGTCAAAGTATCTCACTTTACGAGAAGTGCTTCTAAAAATAGGTGTCTGGGTTTAATCCGGGATTTTTCTGAGGCGAAGTAAAGCCGTTCATTCCGGGATATATGTGGCAATCGATTCGATAGATGTTATGGGTGGAAGTTGCCTCCTTGGCACTCGATTGCCACCGGTGATTAATCACCAATTGGCAATCAACGTTTCTTAGTGATTGGCACTCGACTGCGGAACAGAGTCCGACCGAAAAAAGAAGAAAAAAAGGATGCTGAAAATCTTGTGCTTGTAAAAAGCTCTTACTCAGATATTCTGAGAAGTTGTGATGTTTATTTTAAAGATACATTTGAAGAAAAATCAAGCGAGTAAGCGCAAGAACGAGTTCTGAAGAACAAGATAATTCAAAAAAATAAGTAAAGAAAATTCTTTAATCACCAGATCATTTTATGTTGGAATTCTAAAATCATTCATCTAAAATCTCGACAGGAAGTCTGAAAAACCTGGAGAATGATTCCAATGGAATTAATTAACTCTCAAAAGATACCTGTGAAAAGTTCCAATGAAATTATAAAGATAAATCAGACATAGAAAACATTTTAAAATGCACATGCATATGGAAATGAGCATAAGAAAACCAAAATTCAAACATTATGAAAACTCAAAAATGAAGGAAAAAAAACCTCCATAAGTCACTTATGCGTTGCATATAACACATCTCAGTTTTCATTCGCCTCATGTTTGTATTTTATAATGCGCGTTATGAAAGTTGGAAGAGTGTTTATTTGAAAAAAAAAAAATCATAAGGAACGTTATAACATTCAGACCCAAAATTCAAGATGGAAGAGGCTATTGAAGACGGTACCGGACGCATACAAGTCGAAGCTATGTCATATTTTTGTGGCGGGAATTATTCGAAAAGTCACCATTAATAAAGCAGGGGTCAACAGACTCATTAGTGAGGTAATTATTCCGTTCAAAAAGCTAGAATAAGAAGGGTTGATCATAAATTTACCTTCTGAACCTATCAGAATACGATTCATTTTGAGTCTCTTCGAAGGAGATAATCTTGGTGTCCATTCGATACTTATGCTCTCTAGTGGATTTAATGCGACATATCGACAGTGAGCATGCGTAAAGGCGTAAACGCGATGATCGATTCTCGTCGTCAATTTTCTCTTTTGTTAATAACTCGTTAGAATACAACCAATGCAACCTGTTACAACTCTACAATGAACAAATTCTAGAAAATTGTTTCGCTTAAATGTACACTGTTTGAAAAATTCATGTAAATTTCTGCGAGATATAGCGCACATAAAACTAACGCTAGATTTGGCATAAATTTTTGCGATATTTCATGTAAATTTGACGCTGTTTATGTCAAGTATAGCTCAAAATTAAACGAAGGGAGATTTTACGCGATAGTTAAAATTCAGAATTTTTTTCTGTGTAGCAATGCAATGAGAAAATCGATGAAGAGAATTAATCATCGCGTATACGCCCATATGCATGCTCACTGTCGACATTACTGTCTGTTCTGTCGACGACATAAACTGCAATTGCAAACTGATGTTGAAGAGCACAATGAGTATGCAAGAAACACGCAGAACTACGAGCAAGACATTATTGCAAAATTTTATTTAACCGGGATCTTGTATCAGTCAGCATTTAACGAATTGCCGTCTTTTCATGTAATTGAGAATTCTACTGTGGATCCAATGCATGATTTATTCAGCAATGGAATCTGTAAATACGGTTTTTGGCATCTCTCACTGATGTAAAAATTTTGAAATTATGCATTTCAATTTTCATTCGCTTGGTGTCAAAATTCATAATGTAGGTAATTAAAAGTGTATGCTTAAATTTTCAAAATTCTTAATGCGTCAATATGAACTAAGCTATGCATTATGATGATTTCATTACCAAATCCTTAAGAAATTCCTACGAATTGATTTGCCCAATAAATTTGATTTCATAATGTATCGTATTGAACATCATGAAAATTGCTTGTGGCTAAATTTCAAAAGGTATTTTAATGAATATCAAACAAATGTCAAGATTTTGGAGCTTAAATTGGAAATCCCGGCTCAGATAAAAAAAATAATTTAGAAATATAACGAATCCTTTGAACAAATCCTTTTCTTTTTTAATATGAGATTAATTGTCAAATAATGGATAAAATTATCAATAATAAAGAAAACATAAACCTTTCTTTTTTAAGATCTATTTTTGAAAATTAGAAAAGGGGCGTCATTTTGATGATTAGCGCAAACCCTCACTACGTATATGCATCTACATACCTATGTAATGAATTAATGATTACTCGTTGTAGCAGCTCAGCCCAGGAAATGTTGGTGTGCAGACAATGTTGGGTGCCATCTTTTTTATTTATTTTTTTCAAATCCATATTTAAATTCAAGGGAATTGCTGGCCTACACAGTCTCCACAAAAAGGAGATTGTTTGGAGGTTGGGTTATTAATCAGTCGGAATCCCCGCGGGAAAATGGAAATTGTGGCATTCCCATCCCAGCGGCTAGGTGTCTCCCGCTCTTGGAATTCAATGAATAATTAATCAGTGAGATTTGCTTGCATTGCCTTCACTCGCCACGATGAAAAAATAGTGTATTACACGGTGTTCGTTACGATGATTTGTAAATAATATTTGCTTACTTTTAGATATAGGTTTTTGAGGATACTTTCATGAAGCCGATAAGTTTAAATCAGGGATCTGAATTTGATTATGAATCATTATGCTCAGCTGATGTAACCACCCTTAGCTCAGTTGGTAAAGGCACAGCTTTAAAGCAAGACCATGCTGGATGCGGCTGAGTTCAATTCCCGGACTGGTCTAGGAATTTTTCGAGTTGAAAAGTTTCATGACTCCGTGGTCATCATAGAGTATGATTGTACTAGCCACAAAATTATACAACAGTAATTCCTACATTTATGTGGTGGGTGGTAACCTATCACCGCTATTTTTCGGCTGACCTTCTGTAGATATCTAGTTTATGGTAATCACATTCAAAATCAGCATAATTGGTTTAAGGGACAGCCTAGAAACAGCATTGAGGACGATACCACCCACCGCATATATGGAGGGATTACTGTAATGAAACCATAGTACAGTCTCAATTAGCAACTGTCGATGTGCTAAAAGATTACTAAGTTGATGGTCGGCGTATAGTCTCAGTAGGGACGTAATAAAGCCAAATAAAGAGGGGTGTAACCACATTACTTTGCAAAAGATTATCACCACTTTCAACTCATAAATTATGCGGAAAGCAATAAATTGATTACCCCTATCTTTCCTTGTTTCAAACTGCACGATGATTAATGTATGCTATCCGACTTCTTTGTTCATTCAATTATAATAACGTAAAGAGGCTAGAATAAGGTAGGAACCACAAAGCTGCATTAACGTTAGCTTTAGCGCCAAATTTGAATCCGATCAAAATTGACGGCCTGACGCCGTGCCGTGCCTTAAAACAATAATAAACAACTTTGTTGAAGGCTGCTAGTCGATTTGAAGCTTCAGAAAACAGAAATTGGCTTCCGGAACTAAGATTACTGATAAACCTTGATTTGAGCAGAAAAGCAGGTATTCTGATAGGGCATATTTCATAGTATGCTATGCCATATTTTTTTACCTCAATGTTTATAAACGTATTGTGCTGTATCTTTGGAAACAATAGTGCCATGGAGTTGAGAAGTGATACGGAAAAGTGGTTGATCGGTCAGCCCATTACCAGGTTCACCGGTGGAATAAATCCTGGTCTTCCTTTTTCTCTCTGCGCTAAAAGAAATTTGCGATCTTCTGCTTCCGTAATCATCTCCAAGGCATTCGATTGAGCCATATCGAAAAGTTGGCCAATCCTTCGTTGAAGGCTTTTCTTTGCTGAGCAAATTTTTCGTCAATGCGAGAAAAACTTTTTTATGCTTGTCCACCGATCATGAAGTTTTTCCAAAGCCTTGATACTATGGCTGGTTTTCCTAATTGGGATACGAGCTCTGACCCAAACTTGTTCTGCAAATTGAACGATCTTCCAGCAGCATTATCGTATCGTGGAGCGAGATTTAGCTGATTTTTTGCACAGATGTGTGTTTTTGTGTTATGAACTAAACTAAGGGGTGGCCTATCAAAAATATCAATCTTTTTCCAGAATGAAACACCCTACTCTTCATGTAAGTGTGATATGAGCAGTTTATCGATAAGACCCCCATAACGAGCCCCCAGAATTGGTTGCATGATAATTCAATAACGCGTTCAATTTCTCAACTGGGTAGGTCCTTTTTCACGCTGCATACGCCCCCACGGACAGGCAAGTCGTTTAAAGATAATTCACTCTTCATTATCCTTCGACACTGCAGTGAACTTTTTGATATACGGAACGGAATAATTGATCAACTGATTAAGTATTGATAGTGCTATTACAATGATGGATGGCATTGTATTTAGTTGAATGGAAAAATTACCTCTGGGAAGCGTGCTTTTCCCAAAAGGAGTTTTCCGATTCCGTCAGCTTGTCTGGCGATGGGGATCGAATACCTACTTTGGAATTGCACATGATTCCATAACATGATCCTACAGTCACTTGATTGTATTAATCTGAGTTTGGCCACAAGTCATCAATAACCATGGCATAATTCAAGCGCACAAGTGCAAACATCGACAAAACCGTCACATCAGCATTCCAGAGCGATGATGTCGGTAGTTGATTGGTAGGTCATAAATTCCGCCTCCGGGCTCAAGGCTTCTACCGCTAACATGGGAACCAATCATAAATTGGTACATTTCAATTTCCCAGCAGTCCCAGATGGAATAATTTGTATCCGCATGTCAACTGATGTCGTCCTGTTATAGTTGTCGAATGTCACTCGTAACTGTCTGTGCCTGTTAGCCTCCGTCGAGATATGACGGTTTGTCATGTGGGCGGCACTCTGGAGAAACTGGAAAAGATGTCATTCAACGCAAAATGGCTTCACTCATCTGAACAATTCATGGCCCTGAATTATAGGTTAGCTTCCCTATTCTCTCTATCAACGTTTTTTGACTGAGATTTATTGATGATGCTGTCTCATCGGAAAACGGACGAGTTTGAGAGTTTGCACACATATCGACAAATTTAGGGTTAATATTTTCACAAGCGGTACTACATGGATGTTTTTTTCTGGGCTGTGGAGTTGGTGAAAAATATTCCTACCCCAACTCCTGAAAGGAGTTATATAGATATATATTTAATACCTACGATTATTAGTAGTCTACGTAGAGAATGGACAGCCCCTTAGTGGTGAATATATAGTGGGTAAATTACAAAGAATTAATATTGTAATTCAAGCTAACTGTTCGATTTTGCCCGATAGTGATTAGGCCTTTCGTGGCTAAAAATAGGACCAAGCCTGCGAGCTTGTGTTCGTCCCATCAGAAAAATGTAGTGAGGCAAAAATGTAGTAGTCCGCCTATCATACGAGCTATTGTTCACCGAACAACACGTGACTACGGTCGCGAAGAGCGGCGCCGGTGGTGTAGTGGTAAGCGTGATTGCCTCTCACCCCAGAAGACTTGGGTTCAATCCCAGTCGGCGCCGCCGGAATTTTTCTGAGGCAAAAAATCTCTGTTCACGCCTTCCTTTGGATGGGAAATAAAGCCGTTGGTCTCCGGTCCATGAGTTGATGGGTCGATCTGTAGTGTAGGGTCCAGGTGTGGGAGCTGCCTTCCTGGCGTCGGTAGCATTGGTACTCAGTACGGAAAACAAGATCTACGGAAAATAAATCAAGGAAAAAAACAGATACGGTCGCGAAGCTTCACCGGCACCATCGCGCGCAGGCCCGCTGCAAACCAATCCTCCGTGCAGTGTGAAGTGTGAAGGCACGCGATACCGGCAACCGCGACGCCATCCGTTCAATCGAACGGCCATCCTGCTGAAAGTCAATTCAACAGAGATCGACAATTCGGTCGCGTTCGAGACACGCAGTGGACGCGGTAGCCATCATCAGAAGATCGGCCATCCGTAACCTCGGCAGCAAGATGGTGGCCATTCTCATCGATCGGTTGCCTGACCCGACCGCACCGCAGAAAGATATTCTACAAAGCCAATGAATATAAGTCGATTTCATCTTGCGAAAACCCTAGTTACCTATTTTTAACTCTTTCAACCTTTTGGAGACGTTAGTTATTTGGTTTGAGTTTGGTCCTGCGATCTGAGTGAGTTTGCTTTACAACGCGCATTTCTGAATCACTCTGAAAGGCGCTAAAGCGGGTTTGTAACATTTCGCTTAGGGCAGTGGTTGCATCTGTCCGTACCAGAAGGGCAGTCCCATTTTGTTGGTTGAGTTCCGTTTCTGTTGTGTGGTTGAGATCTGTTCCACTTCTGTTACCGATCCCGGTGTGCAGGATATACACGGCACAGGCGTCCATGAAAACAGAGGTTCCATATCGTTTCGTTTAGTCTTGCACGTTTTCTGGGTCTGCCACGAAATCATCCTGTTACACCGCCATGGAAGGACGGCAAATAAATCGTTCTCTTTTAATTAATTGTAACACATCGTATAAAATCGGATCCTACCGTGCGCGATCAGTAATATTGACGGGTTTTCCGCAGGACCAGCATGTGGAATTCTCGGCAATGCTTCAATTTCTGGTATCCCAGAAAACCCCAGTAGCTCTGAGAACTGATTATAATCCAAGATAATCTCTGACAACCGTACATTTTTGAGTAACTACAATTTCTAGGAAGTTGAAGTGCATCATAATCCTAGGAACCTAGGAGCCTTCGAAGCTTACAAAACCCTTAAATCAGAAATCAGCGTACATCTGGAACACTCGGAAGGATTTCCCAAATTATGGTTGTTATGGCCAAAGTTCTACATTTTCGAAGCTCTAAAATGAACACGAGTTTTGCTTCTTTCATACAATGTGTTTAACGCATAATTTCTTGCATAACGCAGGGTGTCCATCCAACCGGGAAACCCGGGAAATTCGGGAAATCCGGGAAAAACCGGGAATTCGGATTTATCGGTAAAAATGCGGGAAAACCCAAATTGCACCGGGAAAGATCATATATACTCATCCCAAGTAACAATTTTGATTTTATATTAGTCTTGTAGACCATAATTTGATCTTGAAGAATCTTTTAACCCTTTAAACTTGTAATGTTACTTGGAATCAATCAACTTTATAGCACATACATCATTATATTCTCTAGCTTACAACTTTCATGTTATTCGTTTCTCTCACTCGCAATCTGTTCGCGCCCGGATCTAGCGGTGATTTTGTCGTTGTTCCTACTAAGATAGCTAAATTTATAGAATTTCATATGGTGCCATTGGAATGCATATGGTGTCATTGCTTGCATTCTTTTGCTACAGTGTTCCGAGTGAAGTAGCTCTAGTATAATGGCTCAGCGAGACATATCATGTTACGAAGCTACTTCAAGATAGAGAAGCAGATTCATGCCGTCTCAAACTCCTTGCAAACTCCGATCATGCTTGGCATGCAAATGTTCGATACTGGGCATAGAGATAAATTAAACATTAATTTCTGCACTTTGTGCTAACCAGATACCAAGATTAGGACATCTGGTTAGTCTGCAAAACATAAAGATCTGAATCCATACCTCTCACTCCAAAATCATGAGTTCAAATCTCACCCGGATAAAGCACAAATTATCCGTGAGTGTAAAAATCATCATAAATAAAAAAATACTTTCCTTGACATTTTGCTAAGCATTCTCAAATCAAATCAGGATTCCCTGTTAAGATTCTTTTAAGCTTATTTCAAAAATCATCATTGGAATTTCCTTTCATTTCTCTTCTCAATTCCAATCCCCAATTAAGAATAACATATTTTGACCTTACTACATATTGCATACTTTATTCTTTAGGGTCAACAGTTAAGCGAAATATTAAAATATGCTTCAAGTAAGGATTTGGGTTTTATCATGCGATTAAACTTGTGATGGTAGTAGGGGTATTTTACCATATTTAACTGTTTCAATTAAACAACTGGAAAAAACCGAAAAAACAGGTTTTGAAATTTTTTTCATTGTCTATGATATCAAGATATCACACATTTTCTGAGGTTTCGAAAAAAAAACTCTGGTTCCGATATCTCTTCGTCATCTTGAAAGTTTCCAAGCCTAATATGTTGAAAAATGGTCTAGGAAACTTTCCAAGCGCTAGAGATTTTTTCAAAACCTGAATTTCGATAACATCGAAAAATCATGTAGAAACATTAAAAAAAATTCGGACTGTGAACTTACATTCCATATCGTAAATTATTCTACACTTTCTTAATTTGTTTGAATTAAAGATCGCGAATTACTAAGTACCAGCATTAAATAAAAAAATGCCCAATATCTCTAAAATGTATACCCGAATCTTACAACTTTTTTGAAGATCGAGATTTTTCGAGAAATTTTTTGTCGTTCCATAATAATGATAATTATTGATACGATCCAGAACACTTGTCTAGGTTCTAAAGATATGAAAATTTGTCTATGTTTGAAATTTTACAGAAGTTTCTATCAGAGGCGTCGCGCGCCTCATTTGTTTACCTGTGCACCAAACTTTGTTCGTTATAGTTTACCACCACATCTTATTTTTGTTTTATTTTTCAATGCTCCATGAATTCGAGGGACATATTCTCAATTACTATATGAATCACTACCTATCGTAACATTTGAAGGGCCTATCATCTTGTGTAAACAATTGGTAATTGAGAGATTTACAACTGACAAGAGGGTGAGAGCGAGCTTTTGCGCACTCTTTCTCCATTACTCTCTTTGCGTGCAAGAGGCACCCATACCCATATGTTATTCTAATTTAAACTCACACATTCAATCCAGTCAGCAAGTATGATACACGTCCAAAGCGTACCAGACTGCTGTTTCCGTGTTGCTCCCGTTTGACGCGTGACTGCTGAAAGCTTCAATTATAACTAGTGGTGCAAACCACCATGTATTGTGGAAAATGTGTGGTATATTTCAAGGAGTGATGGAAGGTCTGCTAGGCTAACATCAGGCATTGACCATTCACAAACTTGCCACCCACCACCCAAAAAAGCTCGCTTTTAGGTGCACTATGTAACGAGTTTTTACATGGTAGTGTTATCGTAGTGTTTCTATATTCGAGATCTTTAAAATTGCTTGTTTTAAAATTGACAAATTTGTCCAAGACGTTAAACATTTTCTCCGAGCATCATTTTTTTTTGAATTTCAAGATTTCCTAATAAATTTCTATGTTCAATCTTTCACATCCCGAAATTCAACCAATTCGCGATCTGACTCTAAATTCAACTTATTCAACTGTTGGTTTCCAAAACATCGTTGCAGAAAAATGATCACTATGTAAGGAAATGGAGGTTACAAATTAACCTATTGATTATCCAATTAATACTGATTTTACGAAAACAAATTTACAAGATGCTTCAACCATTTGTTTTATTAAAAAAAAAGCTTGTGAAATGCTCATGGTGGTTTGGGAATTTATAATATTTGTCAAAGCGGATCGTATTCAGCGACAGATTAGATCCATATCTTTAATATCTTTTCGATCAATAAATGTCACTATTGGTCACCTTTTTATTGTTTTAAAATCACAATTTGGTCACCTTTTTTCGTTATTGTAGTCAATACTATTGTATAAAATACCCACTACCAGCCCTGCATATTGTAGAGGAATTCTGCTGACAAAATTTATCATTATCTCTATAAGGTTATTTTTGAACGCCTTTTTTATTTAAGGTAGATTTTTTTTTAAACCGGGAATTGAAAAATGGAATTTGAATGGACACCCTGATAACGCCTAGCTTGACTATCAG
This sequence comes from Ochlerotatus camptorhynchus, assembly GCF_037179485.1. Classification (NCBI taxonomy): domain Eukaryota; kingdom Metazoa; phylum Arthropoda; class Insecta; order Diptera; family Culicidae; genus Ochlerotatus; species Ochlerotatus camptorhynchus. The sequence continues at coordinate 924,614 of NW_027040647.1, forward strand.
CACGAAACGAAAATGAAAAAGAAGCACGCTTAGAACGAAAAGCTGGCTGTGGATTTTCTCGTCGTTGCTTTGCTCACCCCTTTCAATGAAAGTAACGTTGATTTTCGAGTTGATACAAAGCCTCATTATGATTTTCAATTTCTTTCACCGACACTGTCAGCTGCTCTTTCAATTTGTTTAGTATGTTACTTTTTCTAGATGAATATGTGGATGGAAGAGAAATCAAACATATTACGTGCAATCTTCAAGTGTTTTCACGTGGGAAATGTTTTACACATATATTTTCATTTTTCGTCCTATACATCATGAAACCTCGGTTGATTTTTTTTATAATCTAATTCATTTATTGGAGAGGCTCAATCACGTTTTCTTTACGGAGCCGATAATTCATTGTTCTCTGTTTAAGGCAAAATTCACTTAATTCTATGTCTAGTAGGAGTTGAGCCGAATACTCGAGGCTTACCCGAGGTTTGAGGGGTACATTGTCAAAGGATAGGATCAGGGGAGGATCTTGGGGGTGAGGCTTCCTTGTCTCATCAGAGCGTTGTCGCCAGTATAAACGGTAGTGCGGTTCTAGATTCATCTGGAGTTCTACCTGTTATGGTGCCCAGTGGGCGACGATGAGACTCATCGAGACGGAGGACAAGACAAACAAAAACTAATAAAGAGATACAAAAGACAAACGAATTAAATTCTTATACCAAACACCTGCAGAAACACATAAATCGACTGAATATAGCAGAGATCGCTGGTTGCCAACACGTCTGTGATAGAAACATAGGGTTGTCTTCCTTGGGCCTCGAGGGTATTCAAAAGTAGCTCTCTGGTTGCGTTATTATCCGTACATTGCCAAACTGCGTCCTCGATGCCATCGTAACCGTTTCCACACCGACAGATGTTGCTGACCACGAGTTTATTCTATGAAGATGCGCATCTAGCGAATGGACACAAGTCTACTCATCACGTGAATGAAACCACGACTTAAACCCAAACTTTTAAACCTCGCTCTCGAAGAAACATTAGAAATAATTGAACGTAACCACCGTCCAAGATTTCCAGTGTCTCAATCGGTATGCCAACTCTAAAGGGTACTCTAACGCACTAAATGGTAAAATTCATCGTGTGAAATTTGCCTGTCTCAAAATTCGCTATGCTACGCGGGAGAGAGTTCGCTTTCTCATTGCCTGAGATTGAGCAATGTGAGGTTACCCACACAAAGGTTATCATATATGATCTTTCGACCAGCACACTCTTCCTGCTCCCTTACCTTTGAAAGGATATAAATTCGAGCGCTCTGTAACTTCTTTTTTTTTTCATTGATCTGTTTTCCGTCGATCTTGTTTTTCGTACTGAGCACCAATACTACCGGATGGACTGGAGACAAACGACTTTACTTTCCTAGTCGTTTTTTTGCAACTATTTGTTTTAAAATATACAGTACACAATTTTGAAAAACTAGGCGTGCGTCAAAAATGGCTGAACTCGTTAGTTGGTGTGGAACAGCTCGAGTGAAAAATCCCCAGTGATTTTCGCACTAGAGCTCCAGGAAAGCTCACTGTAGCAGACAGAGTTGAGTTTGAATTTTTTTTTCCCTTTGGTTTGTTTTCCGTCGATCTTGTTTTCCGTGCTGAGCAACAATGCTACCGACGCGTCAGGAAGGCAGCTCCCACCACCTGGACCCTACCTATCGACCCATCAAACTCATGAACCTGGGACCAACGGCTTAACTTCCCCCCGAAGGAAGACGTGATTAGAGATGTTATGCCTCAGAACATCCCGGCGGCGCCGACTGGGATTGAACCCAGGCCTGCTGGGGTGAGAGGTAATCACGCTTACCACTACACCACCGGCGCCGTTTAGAGCTTGAAATAATAATTATTATTTCATACTACGCATCTAGCATAGCCACAACCAGGACGTCACAACATCAGCTTCAGTCGACAAAATCAGTCGAGCAGCTTCGCAGCATTCTAGCAGTCGGCGTCTACAAACAAATTTTCAACCGTTTGTCTCAATTTCTCCCGTCGCTTCATTCGTCTTTCTTTCAAGCTTCGGTTATAACGGCACCGATGGTGTAGTGGTAAGCATAACTGCCTCTCACTCCAAAGGGCCTGGGTTCAATCCGAGTGGCGCCGTTGGGATTTTCTGAGGCATAAAATCTCTGATAACTCAACGAATCGAAATTACTTCTGATAAAAAGTTGTAGGAAACTGGATTGGCTTAAAGAAATACACGCTAAAAAAATCATTTTCGTCAAAAAATGAAGAGCATTTACTGTACTAAAAATATGTTTTCTGCATGAAACAACACAAAAAATTTGTGGAAAATGGTTCTAAAGTTGTGCTTAAAGTTGATGTTCTACGATTTTGTCCAATTAAGTGTCCATTGTGTCCATTTCAGAGAGGTTAGCATATTTAATAACTTTCAAATAAAAATAAGTTTTTAAATTAAAAACAAAACTTTTTTTCTGTTGACAAGAATATGTATTTTTTTTACTAAAAAGGCAAACCAGTTTCCTACAACTTAGTCTCAGATCTTATTTTGATAAGATGAGCCATTTTCGTGCAATGATTTATTGGAATGTATCGAACATGCCATTTTTGAAAATTAAGCGAGAGTCAAAATTGACGAATTCCAGCACCAATTTGGTTCTTTGCCTCTAGCGAGCAATAAGGCGAATCATGAATTTCAGAGAGGCAAATTCTAAAATGTGTGTATTTTGTTCGCATTTGGCCTGGAACTGCGCACACTTTGAACAGTCCCGAGAATGACGAATGTCTTTAAGTTTCTCGGGTTTCCTGGTTTCCAAAGTTCCGATAACGGGATTGCAAAGTCTTGAAAAATAAGCTATTGGTACGCAAGACCCAGTAAGATGGATGATCCCGTCACCTTTCACTAATCATAAAACTTAGCGTCCTATTTTTCCAGCTACCAATTTACTTTTTTAAATAAGCTGAGTAATCTTTTGATATTTGTAAAAATCTAAAATTAAAAACCTACTGAAATCATTAAAAAAATGTGTTTACATTTACTTCAAAATATTATGATTCTTTATCTTTACAGTTTCGATCAGACACTTGCCGAACAAAACAATCATAATAGTGAACCACTTGATAGTTGAAAAGTATGAATGAAATTCGTCTTTAAAAAAAAATTGAGATCTTCGACATAGCCAATTTTTCAAAGACCCTGGCATGGATAGTTCAACAACAATTTGATAGGTTTTGTACATTTGAAAATCATCAAGATTTTGGATTCAGTTTTATTGAAACGTCTAGGGGACCTAATATCATTACTCAGTTTTTCAAATTCTGCGTATTTTTCGAACAGCTTTTAAATTTTGGAACCTGCAGAAAAATCAATGCATTGCGACTTCTAACAATTTGGGATGATTCGGACTTTTAGATACTGGATTTGATAAAACATAATTCATCAAGCTTGAAAAATATTACAAGGTTCTTAGACTATTATAATTTTTGAATTTAAATATACCGAAAAAAAAGGGGCTCCATCGCAATTTTTGGTTAGTTGCCAAACTTTAAAAAAATCATGATTGTAAAATAATTTAAAAAATCAAGATCCTGGTTATGTTCACAGTTGTTTGAAGAATTAAAGGATTCGGCAAGTCGGAAAAATAATGTTGAATTCAAATGAATCTTTCAGATCCCGGCCTTGGAAATAATTCCAAGATGCCTGGCATAGAAAAATGGCGAAAAATGGGTAATTCTCAGGATTTTGAATTAGGGAAACAGTTGAACATTCCGTACAGTGCTCAACAAAAGTATATTAACATTGTGATTTTTTGACGTAGGACTACGTCTGTGATTTCTATATTTGGATATACTTTGTAAAAACCGAAAATGGAACATGTAACAAAATTATGAAAGAAGAACTCAGCTTCCCCTGTACCAATTTGAATAATTTTATCACCAATCGATCAGAAATATTTCTACGCATCTCTTAATTTAAAACGTTATCAATTTTCAAAATGTCACTATTGAAAATTGAACGCATTGGTATTAAACCTAAAGCAAAGGGCTGACATGCTGCCATTTTCTTGTAGGCAGCATAAAAAAGTGAAAACAAAGCAATCAAAGCTAGGCCCAAGCGTGGACCCGCGGTTATGCTCGCTTTGGCTACTTGTTATTAGTAAAGATAGGGGTGCTACTTCCCTGGCCTAAAGACATTCGGTCTGATGACCTATCTCATTTTTTTTTTTGTAGAATCATTTATTTCAAATCGAATAGTTATTCTTGTTTCACTGGGTGGGAATTCCCTTAATTCAATAAAATTATTATATGGTTCTTTGAAAACTCTTCCGTTGATGGCCAAAACTGAACCGTAGGAATGTAATCGTTCAATTCGTTCTGTTGAATTTCCATGTTCAACGAAGCTCAAGCTCCAAACCGAATTCGAAACATCGACCACTTGAAGTGATCCATTACGAAAAGTATACGCGCCTTGCGTGTCTCAATTCTCTCCATCACACTTCGGTTGCCCTTAGGTTAACATATAGCCGAAACTAGGTCATTCCGTCACTCACTTTCCTTGCGAGGCATGTGGTGAGGAAATGGGTCTGATAAAACCTATCAGTTTGAACTTTTCTCTGTACAACAATATAGCTGAAGCTATAGCATAATGTATACTTAGGCTGTGTTCCATTTGGAAATTTTTCACTTAAATTTGGCACTTCGAAAATAAATTAAGATGTTTGAAAATCCCTCTGTTGTTGATCGGCCGATTTTCAAGAAAGCGTATGTGAAAGTTTATTTCTTGTCTGTCAGAAATAGCAGATTTATTTGAAAATTTTCCATGTGTCAAATTTAAGTTAAAATTCAACAAATGGAACACAGCCTTAGAACAAATATTATTGCTATTGCTCCCAAAAATGTATCTGGTATTCCTAGAAAATGTTAAATGTACCAGAAATCGATACATGTGAGTGAATAACCTCATATGAATTCATTTGACGGCATGGAACGCGGAATCATACGATATTTTCCCATGGATTTCTATACAAAAATTGAATTAATTTATTTACTTCAGCTGGCATATGCTCTACCATATCAGGGCGCACACGACAAGTTGATTTCAGTCCCAGCTCAGAATGGACATAAGCGGCATTACTTGAAATTCAAAACCCATCGCCTTTAACGAATGTATCAAATTCTGCTAGTTGCTGATAATGCCTCCATCGTCGTTCACTACACGCCTGCGCCTCCATTCTCCCCCAATTCCCTGTCAGGAGAAAATCGAGTGCCCTCTAACTCACTTTCCCTTCCGACTTGGAATGTGGCCAATGAATCCCAAAGGCCTGCTTGATTTTCCTCAACGGCTAAATCGACGACGACAAAGACATGATTGGAATGGGAAATGCGGGAGCATCTCTGAATGATGCGAAAAATGATACATGTGGCAAATTTTCTACCATTCAACGGTTCAATGGAGGTGATACTGAAACGACAGCGGCCGAAGGACAATCCGAAAAATTGAGGGGACAAATTTTAATGATGTGATCGATTAGTGGGATGTGTTATAGCGTGACGAATTCTGTACGAATGCCAATCAGCACAACCCAGTGCATCGGAATAAATTGACCTGTCTTCCAAGCTCGGAAAACTAAACGAAAAGCAGCTTATGTTCACATTCACATCGACAGCTTCGAAGCCTAATTGACGAGCCCCTGTTTTTATTTCGGTGCTCCGTCCGGTATTCGTAACCCAGTTGGTTATGTGACTGTTCAGTGGCAGTTCTCCCACTCCGTTTTTCCAGTCTGCCCTCTACTGGAACGTCTGTGTTTACAAATATCGAGCCAATGTTTACTTGTAGATAGGCCTGCAAAGGTTCTATCCAGCTCTTTAGTGCACGCATTGCTCTCCGGTGAACCTGGAAGAATAATAAATTCGAAGAAGAAGACCGCATGCGTCGTGCTGGTCCCAGTGTTCCCAGAAATTGGGTGCTTTTTGAACACTAACACTAACTCAAACCTTCTCATTCCCGAAAACCTAGAAAGGCATAAACTCTTTACATGTGGAGCTTGGTACCTGTGTTCCCATAGGGTTGTTTTGATCCGAGAGGGGCACGTATCGGATATCCTTGTTCCAATTTGGAAGCAAACGATAAAATGGAAATCGATAGGGATCTAATTCGTCAGGATATTGTATAGAATGAACACATCGTTCACATAATAAAATAGCAGGTTTCATTACCTTCACTTCGATTTCGGTGAGCACAACCACATTTCATCAATCAATCCAGTGCAGTTAATCAGGCCTATTCAGCGCCGTGAGTGTGGTGAGGTGACTTTCCGTGCAAATCAAATGGAGACACCAAGGTTAAATAAGTTATAATGTCACAACAAATTTAACACCTTGATCAATCGAAATAAAAGGTCCTTTAACTACTATATTGAAGACCTAATTTCACACAGTTCGGAAAAGTAGTGAACATTTCTGTTACTATGATGTATATAAATGGAGCGTCATATATTGTGCTTTGCATGATCGTTTAGACTTATGTGATAATAGAGAAGAGCGTCGATCACCATTTCGCTGCGACATTTGCACCAACTTAAGGTCCGTTTAGACAATCTGATTTCTTGGTCTGATTTTGACCACCGCCATAATTAAAAATCCGCTCGATTTTAGATACTTTCGACACACTTTGTCGAACCCCCCTGTTTGCTGGTGTTCACACTGCTTGCACATGACGAAAGAACTGCCAATTTAGATTTCAAAACAAAACTGTATCAGGAATCAAATGTAAATACTTCCATAATAAATTATCGGAAAATTGCTCTAGCTTCGGTAGGCGTATTTGCATATATTATTCTAAATAAAATGAGAAGGAGAAGGTTAACTTTGTGGAGTATGAAATGGTTGCTCAGGAGGAACACCGGCTCTGGCTCATGTTGTCCTTCAAGAACTGTGATATGAAGACGAAAAATATACCAACTTTCGACAAGCTAGTGGGATAAGTTCTCAATAGATCTAGGGGTAAGAGGGGCATAGTGAACAGGTTGGGCATAGTGAGCATCCCGTGCACCAGCTTGGACTTTCGGCCGTTCGGAACAAATTTATTGGTGATAGGATCAAGATCATAATGATATTGAACCTACTACCAGTTGATTTGTTTCATGCAGCTAGAGATCCAGGGCCAAACTGCGGGATGCTCACTATGCCCCACCTGTTCACTATGCCCCTCCTCTCCCTACATGATTCCTTGAGTTCTGATCATTTCTGTTAAGAACTCAATTCTGCACATTTATCTGAACACCTTTGGACGTCCCTGAAGTTTTTTTTTCTGTTCTCTGATGAAATATCTTCGAAGATCAACAAACTTTTCCGAAGATCTGCAAACTTCTCGGTAGTTCTGCAGATTTATTTTAAGTTCTGTGTGTTCTTCAGAAGTTCTGCAAATTTCTCTAAATATCTACAAAGTTCCTGGATATATGCATATTTCAGATACTCAAATATCAACAATTATCTCTAATGTTCACTAAATTTCTAATAATCTATGAACTTCTCGAAAGTTCTGTAATTTTCTCTGTAGATTTTCATGATTCAATGAATTCAAATATCTCTGAACATTTACCTAGAAATTTTTGAACCTCCCAAAAGTTAAAGGAAATTCTCTGAAGATCTACTATTTTTTCTGAAGTTGTGCTAATATCGCTAAAGATCAGCGAACTTCTCTGAAGTTCTGTAAATTTCTCATATAATTCGAGAACCTCAATAAAATTTTTAAACTGTATTTAAACATCTGCAGATTTTTCAGTAGACTTACGATCTATCCTCTGAACTTTTCTAAAGTTCCTTAAATTTCTTTAAAATTCTGTAAAGTTTTCTGAAGTTTTGTATTTCTGCTCTGAAGCTCTACAAACTGCCCTGAAGTTTAATAAATTTCTCAGTAGATCTCCGAACTTTTCTAAAGTTCTGTGAATTTATTTGTGGATTTGGATCATCTGAAAATATTTAACAAACTTTGAAGTTTTTAAAAAAATATCTGCATATTTACGAAATTCTCTGAAGTTGTGTAAATGCTTCTAAAGATCGGTGAACTTTCCCAAAATTCTGTGAGTTTTCCTGAAGTTTTGCTAATTTTTCTAAAAATGCACGAAGTTCTTGAAGCTCTACAGACTTCTCTTAAGGTCGACGGACTTTTCTGAAGTTCCTCGTGCTTCGCTGAGATTTGTTTGTGGATTTTTTGGTACTTTTCTGAAATTTTACAAATTTTTGTGAAGTTTTCTGCAGATTTCTTTTAATATCCACTCTTCTGAAGTTCTGCAAATATCTTTAAAGTTCTGTAAAGTTGTCTGAAGCTCCGTAGTTCTATTCTCAAGATTTACGAGTTACCTTGAGGCTCAATAAATTTCTCAGTAGATGTGAAAACTTATCTCTGGCTTTGTAAATTCCTCTGTTGGGTCTTGGACTACACTGAAGATCTTTAAACTTTCATAAGATATTTTAAATTACCTTAAGTTCGAGAATTATATCTGATAATATTTGAGGTTTCTTGAAGTTTTAAATGTTTTTCTCGAGGTTTACAAATTTCCCTGAAATTGTATATATATATTTTTTTTTAAATCGCCGAAGTTCCCCTCTGCAAATTTCAATGAAGATCTATTAAAATTTCTGCGTAAGCGTGATTACCTCTCACCCCAGCAGGCCTGGGTCCAATCTCAGTCGGCGCCGCCGGGATGTTCTGAGGCATAACATCTCTGATCACGCTTTCCTTCGGAGGGAAGTAAAGCCGTTGGTCCCCGGTTCATGAGTTGATGGGTCGATAGGTAGGGTCCAGGTGTGGGAGCTGCCTTCCTGGCACGTCGGTAGCATTGGTGCTCAGCACGGAAAACAAGATCGACGGAAAACAAATCAAGGAAAAAGAATTAAAATTTCTGTATCAGAAAATCTGCACATTTGCTTGAAGGTCTTCAAATTTTTCTGAAGATCTATGAACATTCTTGTTATTTTTTCAGAAGTTCTGTAATTTTTTTCAAAGCTCTATAGCCTTGTTCTGAAGGTCTACGAACTTTTCTGATGTTCAATATTTTTTTCAGTAGATCTCTAAACTTCTGTGAACTTCTTTACATTTCACTGTAGATTCTTGGACTTGTCTGAAGTTCTGCGGATTTCCCTGAAGATTTGCAAAATTTCCCTTAAAGTTTTACAAATTGATCGTAAAATATGTTAGCTTGCTTGAAGTTTTGAACGTATCTTTGAACTTTTTTTTCTGCAGATCTCTCTTGTGATTTTTTTGATTTTCTGCAAATTTGTTTAAATTTGTGTTAAACTTTCTGAAGTTTTGTAGTTCTAATCTTATGATCTTCGAACTACCCTGAAGCTCAACAAATGTCTCAGTAGATCTCCGAACCTCCCTGAAGCTCTAAAAAAAATTCTTAGTAGGCTGTCAGACCTGCTGTCGGCTAATCACACTGGAAAAAAAACCAGTCAAATCATACACAAGACAATATTGAATCGATTTACTTTGCTGATGGATGCCATAAAAACACAAATCAAGCGTTCTTTAGCGGTTCAAATCTGTGAAATTTTAGAAAAAAAATCAACAAGTTCTCCTCACTTGGCGCTATTTTGCTGAATGAGTCGAATGAAACTTAAACACTTATGTACTTATTTCCTTCGACAAATCAAACATCAAATCCAATCATCATGTCGGAAAGGTGTGAACGCATCCAAACCTTGCATTCGACAAAATTGTCGAGCAGACCGCTCGAATCAGACCAACAAATCAGAAAGTCTCAGTGTTCACTCGGCTGTCGACAAAAGCAGGCCACTCTCAATGTGTGCCTTGCGATCGTCTGTTTTCTCGGCAGCAACCATTGTGTGGTCCTCCTCATTGTTCTTCATCAGCAGTTCTTTCGGTCGATGCTTCGTCGACTTTGGAAATCAACCGTTTCGTGATGAGTGTGTGAGTGTTGACCACGTTTTGCGTCCTTTGCTGCAATGGAAGTGCTTTGCCCCACGATGGCGTAACTGCCTTACAATGAAACCACTGGAAGCGGCTCCAGTTCTCATGGAGGAGGCTTTTTGGATAGCGGAAGATAAAGTGTTTATTGTGTTGAACCTTTTGACTATAGTTTTAACATGTCTTGCATAGTGAACAAGAATCCCCGGCTCTGTAAAGTTAATTCGGTTGAGCCTTATCAAATAAATTAATGAACGAAAAAAAAATCAGAAAGTCTCAATGGACCTTTAGATTCGACAATTATCACAGTCGAGCACAGTTGTTGCACAACAAGGTAACTGTTTTGTTGCTGGGTGCCACACTTAACTGTCAAAATATGAACCCACCATGTGTGAAATGAACCTTGCTTGCATACATTAGACATAGCGAAATTAAGTGCGGAATTCGACTGTGATAATAGTGATTTCTTAAGAGTCTAAACAGGTGTAAATGACTCAATATCATACAAGTTTAACCAAGTAACCACCATTGATACACGGCATAAGCTGATATATTAGCCTTATATTGTCTTTTTTCCATTAGCGAGCATGATGGTTACTTGAGTACATTATAGATCGTGTAAATTTATGAGACATTATGATATATAGTATGCAACCATCAATCTCTGTAAGCAACAATTCTTACAAGTTACTAGTTTATGTAAAAAGGAAGTTTGAAGAATATTTGGATGTTTACATCAGCATTAAAATTCAGATTTTTCTTCTGTTTAGGATTTGAAAAATTCAATTCCTATATATCTTACATCAATGGTTCCACAGCAACAATAAATATTCATACCTGAACAAATAGAAACAAACAAGCGCTGAACGTTGTCATTTAAATCAAGACTATAAATTACAATTTCGTGAACATCCGCTGAATCCGCCATAAAAAATAAAACTGGCTGCTACCAAAATTTGCACACCTCTCTGGAAACATGTAACATCCATTTCAGGCGGCATTAGGAAAAACAAACCGCAACATCATAATCCGTGTCTGTAAGCTTCTTCCATGCAAAGGAGACTGGACCGGAAGATCAATCTAGAACGAGTGGGACACGTTCCCATTTTGCGTTTTACACAACCTGGCTTTGGGCTGTAAAACATAGCCTGTCGTCGGTTCGGTTGAATACAATTCCTTAATGTTAGAAGTTAGAGCAGTGCCAGGAAATTTTTATTTTGTAAATACATCGTAGATCCTGAATCTTGACATCGTGCGTTGCCATAGGAATCGGTTGTCAATTTCATCCTGAATCAATCCACTCGGAAACATTTTTGGGACCGCCTATGCTAAACTTTTCACTGCGGACTGAGGCGAGGATTAGTTGCCAAACAATATCACCTCGCGCAATGGGAGGTCTAACGTCGATATGGGTTTTATTTCGGAGTTACCGCAAGTGACAGCTCACTCTTTATTGCCTGTCATGGGTGGATTTTGAGCTACCGTTCTCAATAAAGCAGAGGAAAGTGGAATCACTGATGATTTGCCGCATTATTTTTTAGGAAAGTTAAAAATTGAAAAGTCAATGCTTTCTAAGACAAACAACAAGTCTTTCACCACTTGTTTCATTTTAGTCAAGTACATTGGAAGAGTTTTATGCATCCAATTTGCGAGGAACATATTCTAAACCAATGATTCTCGTCAAACAAGTGTTTTGAAAGGGTTAAAAAGGGAACAAGTCCTTCTGTGGCTTCTGGAACGAAGCAAGTAGAATAATAATCCTCTAACCTTTTGCGTTCTTTTTAGCCTCTGATCTATGCAGGGTAGGTGTCTTCTTATAACAGTAGTTGGTGGCAGAGAATTGTATGTTTAAGGCGATTCATATTATCCACTTCGCGCCAATCATCATAATCCATTGCCCAGAAAGTCTTGATCATCTTGCAAAAAGGTGGGATCTTCTAAACCTGTGTGAAGAAATTGGTTATGTGGAGCCACCCTAGTGCGCAATCTGCATCAATAAAAGTGTCCACATATGAAACCCCACTCATTGTTTGTCCAGACGAACAACCTACGTACGGACGAGCGTGTCTCGTAACGTAACTATAGGTTAGTTTGTATATCTCTAGCTAGCGTTTCAGGAACGAGCCTCAGTGGGTGACGATGTATTTTAAGCCGTGCCTTCAAAGCTCGTGCACTGACTGATTCACTGTGCTTGGAGGGTCAGGTGTAATGTGCCAATCGACCAGGGGGTGCGACACATCTAAATCTCAATTTTAGATGGTCGGAATATCTCACGTTATCAAATCAATCTACGAAAAATCTTTTTTCATCTCTTGCATCTATATCCATCTACTTGCATCGCCCTCCAACTTTTTGCAGGAAATCTTAAAAATCTTCATCAATCTTCTTTTTATCTACTAAGTGTGTACGCATCTCACAACAGCAAAGCGAAATTTTTCCTGCATCGTAGATAGAGTCGCCCCCCTCGCAATCGACTCAGCTAATGAAAACCATAAAATATAAATCCGGTTATAATGGAAAATCTTTTTCAATAAGTCATTTTAAAGTGTTCGAATTAAAAAAAAACCTCACGTCTCGGGTCTTCAATGGATGCAATGTCGGTCTAAATGCCCCTATTTTGGGCCCATACATAAATTCAGCAATTGACTAAATTTTCAAAAACCATTAGTACCGTCCCAATGATGCGTTCGTCTAGATAAAATTGATAAATAGCAGATTTTTAGCGCTGGGCCCAATCTTAGATCCATAGGCCAACATTGGAGCCATTTCCCTTATTAAATACTTTCATGAAAAATAAATGTTTTGCTGTATATTTCAACTAAGGGCTGAAAATACATTAAGGTGTCAAATGTAAATTTACATACTGTATGCTTTTATGTTTGAATCTTCTTGATAATCTTTCAAGATTTTTATGAAATTTTCTCTACAATTCCTTAACAAAAATTTCCTCGCTTTGAAAATCCCTTATAATTATATTTGTTGTTGTTGTTGCTCTTCTTCTTCGCATTTCAAGCTAATTGCTTATCACATATTAGCTTAATGCGTGCTCTCAACTTAAGCTGGGTTTAGACTAGGCAAGTCAAATGATCAACTTAGTTGAATTCAATTGGCTTGAAAAGTTGAGGCTGGTTTAACCTTTTTCAATTCAAGTGAGTTGATCAAGTCTGTTGAATGTCATGGTTTAGACGTTCAATTCGCGTTCAAGTCAGCTGAGTTCAACTGACTTGATCAATTGACTTGCCCTGTCTAAACAGGGCTTTAGTATTTTAGATACACTTCCACAGTTATTAATTCGGAGATTTCGATGCCTACATCATGGCAAGTACAGTCATACAGTTACCTCTATGGTTATACTGCAGGCAAAGGGAAGTCGAAAAATTTTCCAACCCGGAAAATTCCTAGACTAGACCGGGAATCGAACCCAGCCACCTCCAGCATGGTCTTGCTTCATTCCGTCTCGCACGCTGAGCCGGTCAAGTCGCATCGGTCTCGTTGTACGACACTAGTTTTTGAGTTTTTGAGTTTTTCCCCACGCGAGGGTTTTTTCTCGCCAAAGTTAGTTGGCATAGTGTTAAGACAACTAGTGCGCGAGTGAGGAAGCCGTTAATCATACGCCGAGCGCTTTGATTACGGTCCAGCTTTAACATCAACATCTGTAAAATCATCATCACTATCGGCCCATTGATAGCAACAACGAAAGCACGTTAAATTGCCTACCGAGGCGAAAGAGGCATACCAGCTGCAAGGCTATCGACCCAACAGCCGTTGGGGAATACAATAGCATCGCACCAGTCATCTGCCGCCTCAGTGCAATAGGTATACCGTGTCGCTTTGTTTTCACCAGTATCGCATCTTCCCGCATGGTCCAGTATTAGATTAGGCTGGGTCATAATTAGGGTGATCCAAAATCTTGTAAATAGTATATATCTATAATTTTTTTTTTTCTTGATTTTTTTTTCTCGTACTATTTTTAAGTAGAGTATAGTTAGGGTGATCCAAAAAAATTTTTTTTCAGTATATATATATATTTTTTTCTATTTTTTTTTCTTGGTTTTTTTTTTTTGTTTCTTTCATATTACTCTTTAGTAGAGTAAAACTATATCAATTTTTTTTTTTGTTTATTTTTGCATTTTTGTTTTTCTATTTTTGATATTATTTGAAATTACTGTAATTATTTGTAAAATATTTACCAAAAACACCATTGCGGCGATATTTAACCGCAATGGATGAAAATGATAAAGGCGGGGGATGGTCGCTTTCCATCTCAGACGACGAAACTCTTAATTCCTCCTCACACGAAAGTCTCGAGGAAGTTGTGGAAATGGAAACCCTTGACGTTCCTGTTGACTCGCTCTCCAGCAAAAATGCTGGAGCATATCCCAAGAAAAGGTATCGCCCACAACCCTCTCCCCCACCATCTCCTCCTCGTCCACCTGCACCCCCCACACCATTGCCCCCGAAAACCTCTGTGCTCCCCCGCCTAAAGGCTTACCCAGAAGCTTCGAAAGGCCCATGGGTTGTTTTTTTCCGGCCCAAACAAAAACCTTTGAACATTCCGAGGATCTCTAAGGATCTAACAACACATTTTTCGGCCGTTACCGATATTTTCAAGGTAACACCAATAAAACTGCGCGTTACCGTTGATGACCGGAAGCAGGCTAACCAAATTGTTGCGTGCGAGCTTTTTTCATTGGAATACCGAGTCTACATACCCAGTAGTGAGGTAGAAATTGAAGGAGTGGTCACCGAAGCGAGTTTGACTAGTGATGATTTCTTGGGTCCCGATTCCTTCGGAATCTTTAAAAACCGTGCCCTGCCGAAGGTGAAGATATTGGACTGCCTTCAAATGCAGTCAGTATCCGTAGTAGGCTCCAAAAAAACGTATTCCTTGTCAAACTCGTTTCGTGTGACCTTTTCGGGTTCAGCGTTACCTCACTACGTCGCTATTGGCAAGGTTCGTCTGCCTGTACGTCTGTTTGTACCTCGGGTAATGAACTGCTCGAAATGTAAACAACTTGGTCATACATCGGACTACTGCTCGAACAAACCACGCTGCGATCAGTGTGGCGAGCAACATCAAGAGGGCCCTTGCGGTGCTCCTCCAAAATGCGTGTACTGCAAGGAAAGCCTACATACCCTGACTGACTGCCCGAGGTATAAACAGCAGGGAGAAAAACTTAAGCGGTCTCTGCAAGCTCGCTCCAAGAGAACTCTAGCAGAACTCTTGAAGAATACCGCTTCATCTTCTCAGACCACACCAAAAAGCAGTAACACGTTCTCCATTTTGCCAGTTGATGATCTAGACTCTGACTCAGAGGTCGGTGAGGATAGTCCGTTTGTCTTTAAAGGCAATACGAGAAAACGAGCAAAAAAACACACCACCGAAAAGCCTCGTAAGGCCACTCGTACGGACCACCCTTCCACCTTGGAAAAATCAAGAGGTAACGGAAATGCACCGAAGCCCATTCCACCGGGTTTTCAACCTTGTAATTATGACAAGAACTTTCCGTCACTTCCAGGATCATCTAAAACCCCAGATGTTCCAGTTTTTCGGCCAGAAAATCAGCTGAATAATCAGCAAGAACATGCTCCCATGTTCACGTTTTCTGGTATTGTGGATAGCTTCTTCAGTATATTCAATGTCTCTGACTCAACGAGGAGCATTATTAATTTAGTGCTGCCAATGGTGAAAACTCTTTTGAAGCAACTAGCTTCTAGGTGGTCCTTCCTTGCATCGATCATATCCTTTGATGGATAATTCTCCGAATGAGGTCGGGGATATGATCTCTGTTCTTCAGTGGAACTGTAGAAGTCTTATGCCAAAACTTGACACATTTAAATTTTTAGTTAACAATTCACTTTCTGATGCATTTGCCCTTTGTGAAACATGGCTCTCTTCAGACAACGATCTTGCTTTCCACGATTTCAACATTATTCGCCTTGACCGCGCAGATTCGTATGGAGGGGTGCTTCTGGGGATCAACAAGCTCCATTCCTTCTATAGAATCGATCTGCCTTCAGTGACAGGCATTGAAGTAGTTGCATGTCAGGTTAATATTCGAGGTAAATGCCTCAGTATTGCCTCAGTATATCTTCCACCGAAAACCGCGATCTCTCGTCAAAGTTTCGCGGATATCTGCACGGCTATGCCGGAGCCACGGTTGATCTTGGGAGATTTTAACTCTCACGGTACAGGCTGGGGGGAACTGTACGACGACAACCGCTCAACCTTGATATACGACATGTGCGACTTCTTCAAAATGACAATTCTGAACACCGGGGAAGCAACACGAGTAGCCAAACCTCCAGCAAAAATAAGCAGATTAGACCTCTCACTTTGTTCGAGTTCACTATCGTTGGATTGCTCGTGGAAAGTAATTCAAGATCCCTACGGTAGTGACCATTTGCCAATCAAAATTTCTATTACCAATGGTTCATCTTCTACTCACTCGGTCGACATCGCGTACGATCTTACGAAAAACATTGACTGGCGAAAATTCGCGTCCGCGGTTCTTGATGCCAGTCAATCGGTTGACGTACTTCCTCCGCTGGACGAGTACTCCTTTCTCGCGCGTGTCATCATCGATTGTGCGCTGCGAGCACAGACGAAACGTGTTCCGGGTGTTTCCGTCCGCAAGCGACCTCCCACCCCGTGGTGGGATAAGGATTGCACCGACGCGAACAGCGAGAAGTCCGCCGCGTTTAAACGCTTCCGCAAACACGGTGAGGTCGGGGATTTCGAGCGGTACACCGACCTCGAGAAAACCTTTAAGGACTTAATTAAAGCAAAAAAACGCGGATACTGGCGTCGGTTCGTCGATGGTTTGTCGCGAGAGACTTCCATGAGAACACTCTGGAATGTCGGCAGGAGAATGCGAAACGCGTCATCACCGATTAATGAAGACAAGGAGTACTCGGACAGATGGATTTTCAGCTTCGCGCGGAAAGTTTGCCCGGATTCGGTACCGGTTCAAACCAACGTTCGTGATCGTCCGTCGGGTAATAACGAAATAGATTCCCCGTTTTCGATGGTGGAATTCTCACTTGCTCTCCTTTCATGTAACAACTCAGCTCCAGGAATGGATAGAATCAAGTTCAACTTGCTCAAAAATCTCCCAGACGTCACGAAGAGACGCTTGTTGAACTTATTCAATCAATTTCTGGAGCGCAACATTGTTCCGGATGATTGGAGGGAAGTAAGAGTTATCGCCATTCGAAAACCCGGTAAACCCGCGTCGGATTATAACTCGTACCGTCCCATCGCGATGCTGTCCTGTATACGGAAATTGTTGGAGAAAATGATTCTTTTTCGTCTAGACAAATGGGTCGAGTCGAATGGTTTACTTTCAGATACGCAATTTGGATTTCGGAGAGGCAAAGGAACGAGCGACTGTCTTGCGTTGCTTTCAACTGAAATTCAACTGGCCTATGCGCAAAAACAGCAAATGGGTTCAGTTTTCTTGGACATTAAGGGGGCTTTTGATTCTGTTTGTATCGATGTCCTTTCGGATAAACTCCACGATAGTGGGCTTTCACCAATTATGAACAACTATTTGAGCAACTTGTTGTCTGAGAAATATATGAGCTTCTCTCATGGAAACTCGACAACTTCACGAATTAGTTACATGGGTCTCCCCCAGGGCTCATGTTTAAGCCCCCTTCTTTATAATTTTTATGTAAAAGACATTGATGGTTGTCTTGATAAAAATTGCTCGCTTAGGCAGCTTGCAGATGACAGGGTTGTGTCCGTTATAGGGCCAAGTGCACCGGACCTGCAAGGACCATTGCAAGATACCTTAGACAATTTGTCTACTTGGGCAATGAAGCTGGGTATCGAATTCTCTCCGGAGAAAACTGAGTTGGTTGTTTTTTCTAGGAAGCATCATCCTGCACAGTTACAGCTTCAACTAAAGGGTAGAACAATCACTCAAAGTATATCTTTCAAGTATTTAGGTGTCTGGTTCGATTCCAAAAGCACATGGGGAAAGCATATTGCGTATGTGAAACAAAAATGCCAACAAAGAATCAATTTTCTTCGTACAATTACCGGAACTTGGTGGGGAGCACACCCGGAAGATCTGATCAGGTTGTATCGAACAACCATCTTGTCGGTTCTAGAGTACGGTAGCTTCTGCTTTCAATCCGCGGCGAAAACACATATCTTGAAGCTGCAACGAGTTCAATACCGTTGCCTCCGAATCGCGCTTGGCTGTATGCACTCGACGCATACGATGAGCCTCGAAGTACTCGCGGGTGTTCTTCCACTGACAGATCGTTTCGCGGAGCTGTCCTTTCGGTTTCTTATCCGTTGTGAAGTAATGAACCCATTGGTAATAGAAAACTTTGAGAAGCTGCTCGACAGAAATCCTCAAACAAGATTCATGAGTCTCTATTACGATTACATGACGCTGGAGATTGGCCCTTCTTCATTCAATTCCTCTCGTGTTTGCCTCCAAGACTTTTATAGTTCCTCTGTAAATTTTGATCTGACCATGTTGCAAGAAATCCGTGGAATACCAGATCACCATCGGTCGATGGTTGTTCCCTTAATTTTTGCAAACAAGTACCACCATATTAGTAACAATAAGAGTTTTTTCACAGATGGGTCAACTATAAACGCTTCCACTGGATTTGGAGTATTCAACGAATTTCATAGCGCCTCATATCAACTGCAAAAACCCTGTTCCGTATACGTTGCGGAACTAGCAGCCATATTTTACGCAGTAGAGCAAATTGCCTCACTACCATCTGATCACTATTTTATTTTTACTGATAGCCTTAGCTCGTTGGAGGCTATTCGATCAATGAGGCCGATGAAGCACTCCTCGTATTTCCTGACCGAAATCCGAGCTAAATTGAGTACTTTATCTAACTGCTCCTATACTATCACCTTAGTTTGGGTCCCATCTCATTGCTCAATTCCGGGTAATGAGAAAGCGGACTCGCTAGCTAAGGTGGGCGCTATGGAAGGCGATATTTTTGATCGACAAATTGCCTTTGCGGAATTTTTTTCAATTACCCGTCAGCACGTCCTCACCAACTGGCAACAAAAATGGAATGAGAGTGATCTGGGAAGATGGTTACATTCTATTCTCCCACAGGTGTCAAACAAACCATGGTTCAAAGGGTTGGACATAAGCCGCGACTTTATACGCGTTATATCAAGGCTCATGTCCAATCACTACTCGTTAGACTCGCATTTCTTCCGAATCGGGCTCGCAGGCAGCAATTTGTGCGCTTGTGGTAGTGGCTATCACGATATCGACCACGTGCTTTGGTCATGCACCCTACATTGTGTTGCTAGATCCGAGTTATCCGCATCCCTCAGGGCCCGAGGAAAACAACCTATGCGGCCCGTTAGAGACATCTTGGCGAGCCGAGATCTCGATTATTTCAATTTAATTTATGTGTTTTTAAAACGGATCGATCTGAGGATTTAGTAGTTAGTGTCATCTTGTGTTCTCTCAAGTTGCTAGGTCTCCATCGGTGTACCCCCATGTTTGTCTTTTTCTCCAGTATGTCGCTTAGTTCTAGATCAAGAGCACATTGCTCTAAAAAACCTTGTGTTCTCAATCCCTACCCTGCCACCCGTTTGTTACAATTTGTTACCCCTAACCTCGAGAAAGCCGCGAGTAATCGGCCCCCGCTTTACTAACGTTAGTTTTAAGTAATTTTGTACCCAAAAGATGAATATCGGCTCCACAAAGATACGGCAAATGAGCCTGGAAAAATAAACGCATTAATAAAAAAAAAAAAAGCATGGTCTTGCTTTGTAGCTAAACCTTTACCGACAGAGCTAAGAGTGGCAACTGTTGTTGATGTATTTAAGAGGTTTTTTTTTTTCCTCTGTTCGGGACCTAACACTACTGCGACCAGTAAATTGATCTATTGTAAAGGGTGATACGGTCAAAATTTGGTCAAGGGAAAACGCGTGTAAATCGGTGAAATCGTTTATTTAAAAAATCAAATTAAATTTCTTTTTCAAGTTCAATTAGTATAAAATTCAGGAAAAATATTCAGTTAGGCTTCCGCTTTTCCAAATCCGAATTGCCGGGCCTTACGCTTGACCCCTGCCATCAGATTTTGTACAGCCACCTTGTCCACCTTCTTCGCCGCAGAAAGCCAGTTTGCCTTGAACTGCTGCTCGCCCTTAGCAGTTTTTTTGGTCTTCTTTAGGTTCCGCTTGACAATAGCCCAGTATTTCTCAATTGGGCGGAGCTCTGGCGTGTTGGGAGGGTTCTTGTCCTTGGGAACCACCTGCACGTTGTTGGCGGCGTACCACTCCATGGCCTTTTTACCGTAATGGCAAGATGCCAAATCCGGCCAAAACAGTACGGAACAACCGTGTTTCTTCAGGAAAGGCAGCAGACGTTTATTCAAACACTCTTTCACGTAAATTTCTTGGTTGACAGTCCCGGAAGCTATGAAAATGCTGCTTTTCAAGCCACAGGTACAGATGGCTTGCCAAACCAGATATTTCTTTGCGAACTTTGACAGTTTCATGTGCTTGAAAACATTTGCTACCTTTCCCCTTCCTTTTGCCGTATAAAACTCCTGTCCCGGAAGCTGCTTGTAGTCGGCTTTGACGTAGGTTTCGTCGTCCATTACCACGCAGTCAAACTTCGTCAGCATCGTCGTGTACAGCCTCCGGGATCGCGCTTTGGCCGTCGTATTTTGTTTATCATCGCGATTTGGAGTCACTACCTTCTTGTAAGTCGATAGTCCGGCTCGTTTTTTGGCTCGATGCACGGTTGTAGACGATACACCCAGCTTATTTGCGGCATCTCGGAGAGAGAGGTTAGGGTTTCGCTTGAAACTACCGGCAACTCTCTTTGTCGTCTCAGCGGCTTCCGGTTTTCGATTTCCCCCCGATCCAGACTTCCTGGCTGTCGACAAACGTTCCCCAAACACTTTAATTACATTTGTAACGGTTGATTTGGCAACTTTTAGCGATTTTGCCAACTTTGCGTGCGAGTAGCTCGGATTTTCGCGATGCGCGAGCAAAATTTTGATACGCTGCTCTTCTTGCTTGGACGGCATTTTGACAACTGAAGAGTGAATTCCAAAATCAAAATAGGAGCAACATTCTACACACACACACCTTCAAAATGAGGGGTGTTCAGGTTTTTTAAATGCAAAATTGAAAGAAATACGTCAAGTTGATATTGACCAAATTTTGACCGTATCACCCTTTAGTATATCCCGTGTCCTTAGTTTAGTGCATGTCGTATTACTCCATCACTATTGAGAAATGATGAAGTATTCGATTTTTTTTACAGTTGCCACTCTTGCATTTATCGCAAGGATCCGACTCTAATTGAAAGGTCCCGCTATTTATACCCTTCGGAGTGTTGAAACACCCTCCAAAGGCGCGCCCCTTTGTCAGTCAAAATAGAATTCCTTAGCAACAAAATTAAGGTATGACACCGATAATGACCATGCATCAGAACCCTAGTCTTAACCACTTCAAACTAGGGAACAACGAAGAGAAGATTAGGAATCACATAGATGAAGACAACTAACTCATTTTTTGCCATGTTTCAAGATCATCCTCGGTAGACAAAGCCGAGTCTTGTCACTATCAACAAGGCATGAAAAGTAACAAGGACTAAGATATCTTCCTTGGATTACTGAAAAATCCTGTTCCCCTAGTTTGAAGTAGTCAGGACTAGGAATCGGTGGTAGATCTTACATCCCGTAACGTACCACGAAAAGGTGATCCCACGTTAAGAGGTTTAACACTATTGTGAACTCGCCTCTTAAGCTCTTATATTGTTCACTATTATACCACAAACGAAGTGACAGACGACTTACTGGCGAAGAAATCCATTAAAATAATGTGGTTCACTGTAATAGAATTTTCTTGGAAGCTTGTACCATCATCCACCAGATGGGTTAGTTTTTTTGTTTTGATATGAACATAGTTGATTTTGTGTACAATGATTCTTTGACAGAGTGCAAAGAGTGTATCATTTTGTCATTTTTTTTATGCATTTCAGTTTTGAGTAGAGTGAAAGAGATAGAACCAAAACATTCTAATACATTTGGTGAAAATGCTAGTACAATCCAGTAGAAGTGTTGCCATGTGGTACAATCCAGTAGTAGTTATGTTGCCATGTGGTACACTGAAAAATTTAAATAGCAGGTTAGTCACCAAAGTTTTCGAGCCGCTCCGTCTGTCACTTCGTTTGTGATTATACCACAAACGAAGCGACAGACGACTAACTGGCGAAGAAATCAATCAAAATAATGTGGTCCGCTGTAATAGAATTTTCTTAAAAGCTTGTGCCATTATCCACCAGATGGACTAGTATTTTTGTTTTGATTTGAACAAAGTTGATTTTGTGTGCAATGATCTTTGACAGTGTGCAATGATCTTTGACAGTGTGCAAAGAGTGTATCATTTTGTCATTTTTTATGCATTTCAGTTTTGAGTAGAGTGAAAGAGATAGAACCAAAACATTCTAGTACATTTAGTGTTTCCATGTGGTACAATCAACAATCAATACGAAACTAACGATTTTAAATTGGTTCACTACTTGACTAGCCTATTGGTCCCAAGCAAACGATTAACGTACTCTATTCTAGTCAAAAATCTAGTACTACACAATGTTTGTTTTAATTCGCTATGAAAGTTTGACAGATAAAATGAGGGGTTAGTGGATTTTCCTATGTTTCGAGGGGAGAATCGATCACTTCGTTTGTGATTAAACCATAGAGATAACTCTAAGACTAGAAGGTCCCGAAGAAACGTGCTCAACATTTTGGCTCAGCTCTGGTACTATCTTCGGTCCCAAGCTAATAGATTCACCCCTTGAAACATAGGAAAATCCACTAACCCCTCATTATATCTGTCAAACTTTCATAGCTAATCAAAACAAACATTGTGTAGTACTAGAATTTCGACTAGAATGGGGTACGTTAATCGTTTGCTTGGGACCAATAGGCTAGTCAAGTAGTGAGCCAATTTAAAATCGTTAGTTTCGTATTGTTGATTAAACTCTATGACGGTATGTTCCATCGAGGATAATATGTGATTTAATACAGATTTTCATAAATCTAGATTACATTTTAATACCCCATTCGGTAAGCACCAATGAGAATAAAACTTACAAAGCACGCAGCCATTCTCCCTCGCAACGTAGATAATGCCAAAGTGTGAGTGTATTCAGTTATGCAGGAGAAAGAACTGAAATACGCGAACCAACCACATATAAAAAAATGGCTTTAAACGCAATACTCTCGAGAATCAAAAGACATCTATGCAAACTAACACCACAAACAAAGTGACAGACGGAGCGGCTCGAAAACTTTGGTGACGAACCTACTATTGCAATTTTTCAGTGTACCACATGGCAACACTACTACTAGATTGTACTGTATTTTCTCCAAATGTACTAGAATGTTTTGGTTCTATCTCTTTCACTCTAATCAAAACTGAAATGCATAAAAAAAAAGTTGGAAGGGTTGTATACTAGATACGACCGCAGGGTTGGCGTTGGATAACGTCTGTTATGTGTTGTACTTAATTGTGTATATTATATTTTAGGAATGTCAGATCTGAACTGTACGATTCCCTTCGGGCTCGAGGTAGACAACCTAATGTTCCAGTTCGTGATATTTTGGCTAGACGCGATCTGGAGTTTATGAAACTCATATATGTTCACTTTAAGAATATTAACATTAGATTGTAAGTTTTATTAACCTTGTGTTTAGTTTGTATTTTGTACGTGTGGGTTTTTTTATGTTTGTTTTCAAGATGAATAGAAATTAGTTCATGTTTTAGGATTAATTAAATATTTGTATCGTAAACCACATTTCAAACCTCCCTCTCCCTTTTCCCATCCAAAAAAATTGTAAATCCCCACTAACCTCGAGACAACCGCGAGTATCCGGTCCAGCTCCTTTAACTTTAAATATAAGAAATCAATAATGTATAACAAAAATGATAACTCGGCTCTGTAAAGTTTATTCGACTGAGCCTGTACAAATAAAGTAATTAATAAAAAAAAAATATTTTAGGAATATTCCTTAATAACTCTTTTGCGAAAGTTTGGTGGCCCTGAAAAGGGCCGTTTTGTTGGGCTGATGTTGTTGGGTTTGCTCTACTCTGTCGCCCTGGAGGAGCTTTGGAATGATGTTGGTAGTTCGAAGACAGACAGCATCTCCCCTTCCAGCGTTCCCACACCCCAGTATAGTCCCCAAATTTAAGTGTAACTGTGATATTCTGGAAAGAAATTGTCTTCAAAACTAACTCTTTGTCGAATTTTTGGTGGCCCTGAAAAGGGCCGTTTTGGTTGTGGTTTTGGAATGATGGTTATGCCGAGCATGGGTACCGGATGGCGATGGCGATTTTGATGAGCGGTTTGCATGCCGGGCGCTTTGCTTCAACCACGAGTGCGGTGAACTCCGGGTAAATATTATTACCAATCAGTAGAACAGCGCAAGGTGGTATGATGAACCGGGAAATCCACTCGAGATGTCGAGAGGGTAGATGGTTGTTTTGGAGGTTGTGATGAGGACGATTTTGGAACGGAACGGGTTGTGCTCGATGATGCATCGTTCTTCTTCACACAGTTAAAGAAAATTAATCGTTAAACTCTTTCTTGATAATGTTGTGGCCCTGTAAAGGGCCATTTTTCCAGCGCGCTCGGCGTAGTTGCCCTTGCGGAGCAGACGGTGAATACGACCAACTGAGAACTGCAGCAGCTGGGCATTCCATGACGGCGGCCCAGTATACCGGAGCACTGGCACCAACGCACTCGGCGTAGTTGCCCTTTCGCCCCCAGGCTCTGCTGCCACTGCTCTGCTGCCGCTGCTCTGCTGCCGTTGCTTTGCTTCCGCTGCTCTGCTTCCGCTGCTCTGGTACTGCTGCTCTGCTGCTCTGCTGCTGGGTCGACGATCGGATAGACAATGATGGAACGGGCGACCTTGTTGGACGCTTATATAGTAGAACAGAAAAATCAGATACTCGCATCTGATGTCTCGGTTGGAGAAAGTATAAGAATATAAAAAAATCAATCGATTTTCACCATCTTTAGACAATGGCTTACTTTTAACCATTTTTCAATAGTTTACAGAATGAAATCAATAGTTTTGAAACATTCAGCAAATTGCTAGAAATATTTCCAATCGATTGATGCCATTATCTCGTAAATCTATCGAGAGACGGTTGAGTTATTATCGTTCAAAATCTTTTAATTTTTCGTAACGCATCCAAAATGACTGTTTTCAATTTTGTACCCCCGGAAGTTGCCGAAAGACGTTATCCAACGTCAAAAAAATGACAAAATGATACACTCTTGGTCAAAGATCATTGCACACAAAATCAACATTGTTCAAATCAAAACAAAAATACTAGCCCATCTTGTGGCTGATGACACAAGCTTCTAAGAAAATTCTATTACAGCGAAACACCTTATTTTAATTGATTTCTTCGTCAGTCTGTCACTTTGTTTGTGCTGACACTGCCATTCGATAAAGGAAGTTTATTCTTTCAGATGCTGGTGTTCGATTGCGTGGATGTGTTTCGATTCTCGATAAATTTGCATTTACGTTTGGTTGTTCCGCCTATTTCAATTGTTGGTCTAGAATATTCTACGAATTGCTGCTTTAATATCTGCCCTGCCGTCGACGTTGGAAACCGTCTTCGAATACCTACTTCTATCTTGTTCAACGAAGCCAGTTCCATCTGAAGAAAAACATATCCAATGCAATCTAGGAAGATGATGCTATTCAGGAAACATGAAACTCAGAAGTTATTGGCGACGGTCCGGCAGACGTGATTAACTTTGATTATCCGATGTGTTTTAGGTTGCCGGGTGGAGTATGCGACAAGAAATTTCTTAGGCAGCTGAATATTGTAGCGTCCTGTAAGAAGATTATTTCAAAGATGCTGTACTGCAGATTGATCAAGGATCACGCTTCTCATCGTCAGCATGAATCGCGCACGTTATATCGTACTTGTTGTTAGTGTTTTCCGTGGACTTTGCTCACCCTCAAGTCGGACAAGTTGGACTTGTCGGCAAATCGCTGGGTCTTGCCGAAGAGTAAAAAATGACATTTGACACTGGCTTCAACCAGTAGTTGCACAAACTGAATACTTAACACTATACAGCAGACAACACACTTCGTGGCACTCATAATACGCCTGAACGAAGGGTGACGCCGCTACCATGAAACTCACCCTTAATCGACAGGATTGCACTGTCAGGTGAGGCCTCTTTTGCGTAGCAGTCCAAAACACTCACCCTTAAGTTAATCACTATCACCCAATTACACCCCGTCGTCTCCAAGCTATTCATCGTTGCAAGCCAACGGTGCAGAGTATATTCCAACATCTTCATATTCACCCATAAGCTCGTACTTTCCAACCTTCCCCAACTATAGAGCTTTTTGATGTTTAATCGGCGTACACTATTGCACCATTTAAATCGGATGAGCGCGAGTAAGAGGGAAACAAATTAGTGGGAAAACAAACCGTCCGTTCTCCATGTGTGCTAGATAGAGAAGACAATTAAACGTCAAAAAGGTCTGTTCACAAA
Source organism: Ochlerotatus camptorhynchus (assembly GCF_037179485.1). Taxonomy (NCBI): domain Eukaryota; kingdom Metazoa; phylum Arthropoda; class Insecta; order Diptera; family Culicidae; genus Ochlerotatus; species Ochlerotatus camptorhynchus. Next base: position 951,082 of record NW_027040647.1, read on the forward strand.
ATTTCCTCTGCATACCGGGTAGCAAAACCTACTTTCTTTATAAGTTCAGTCGTTCAATCCATTTCCCAAAAAGTCCGTCATATTCTCCAGATTCTCTTTATTCACCATTCTGCGAACTTCAGCTAAGCTCTGCTACCCTAATAAAAGTTCTATGCATTTTGATGAAGTCTGCCCTACTTCAAAGCGGTTTACAAACTTTCGAGTACTCTTACCAATTTCCTGTAAACTTCAGAGAGGCTATGCATACTGCAGAGGTTTAAATTTCTGGCCTATTCTGCGTAGTGTGAGATGTAAGGTAACATTAGACATGATCTTTGAAGATCACTATATTAAACTTGAAGTTCGCAAAACTCGGAGAAGTTCTCAGACATGGTTGACGTTCAAACAATTTCTCTGAAGATCATAAAACAACTCGGAAGTGCACTGAAGTTCTTTAGAGTTTACAATACTGCCTTGAAGATTGCTGAACGTCTCCAAAGGAGCTTTAAAGAGTTCCTATGCAGTTTATGAATGATGTGATAACTTCAAGGGAAGTTCTCTGATCTTAAAGGAAGTTCTCTGAACTTCAAGCGAGCTACTCTGATAATCCGGCGGAATCATCTGAACTTCATGCGAAATTCTTTGAATTTTAGGCAAAATTCTCTGAACTGAACTTCAGTTGAAATTATCTGAACTTAAGGCGAAATCCTCTGAACTTAAAGGAAAGTTCCTAGAACGCTTAGCTTTCGAACAAATGTTCACATGATTTCCGAACAAAAGATTACATAGCTTCCCTGAAGTTCACAGCAATTCATAAAAGTTCCCTGAAGTTCGACGAAAAGTTCGGAGCACTTCCGACAAGAAGTTAAGAGAATTTCTGACGAGAAGTACATACATATGATATGAAATACAGAGATCTTCCAACGAGAAGCTGCGGGAACTTCCGACGAGAAGTTCCAAGAAGGTCACAAAACTTCATTTAAGTTCATTTAAGTTCAGAGAGCTTCCGATGAGGAGATTAGAGACCTTCCGACGAGAGTTTCTGATGTTCAAAAGATGTTGATAATTCGTCCGACAAGAAGTTCAGAGAACTTCCGAGAAGAAGTTCTAAGAACCTCCGGGGAGAAGTTCACAAAACTTCAGAGGAACATTTCACAGAACTTTCGACAAGAAGTCCAGAGGTTATCCGAGGAGAAGTTCAGAGAACTGTCAAGGATAAGTTCAGATAAATTCCGAGTAGAAGATCAAAGTACTTCCGACGAGAAGTTCAAAGATCTTCCGAGGAGAAGTTCAAGGCTTCCAGAAACAAATTCAACGAACATCCGCAGAGAAGTTCCGAGGAGGCGTTCTGAGAACGACCGACGAACAATTAAGAGAACTTCACAAACATTCCGACGAGAAGTTCAGAGAATATCCAAACAGAAATTCTGAGAACTACTGACATTAAATTCCGAGAACTCCTTACTAGAAATTCACAGTACGGCTGACGAGAAGTTCACAAGTAACCAACAACCCCGCTAATTCGCCTTTCCGCAATATAAGGCTGACACACGACTAACATAGGGCATGCTAAGCTTTATAATAGTCGTATATTAGCCTTATATTGCAGAAAGGCGAATTAGTGGGCTTGTTGGTTACTTGGGTTCATCCAGAAGCGCAGCATAATAAAAAGCATAATCGATCCCGAATAGGCAACAAGATTCTTAGCAAACATGGAACATAAAATAGGGGAAATAGCGAGGGGGACGACTCTATCAACGATGCGGAAACGATTTTGTTTTAGTGTGGTTAGCTGCGCGCACGCTGAGTAGATAGAAAGAAGATTTATGACGATTATGAAGATTTCCTGCAAAAAGATGATGCGCGATGCAAGTAGATGCGAGAAATGAAAGAAAATTTTTAGTAGATTGGTTTGCTAATGTGAGATTTTTCGAGCATCTATAATTGAGATTTAGATGTGACGCCCCCCTCGGGAAATAGGATGTTGCGGAAAAGTCCGTTGGGAGATTTTTGATTATTGCTGATACCTTAAATTACTTGCTGCTTCCTTCCGAATAAGATGCGTAAAACTTATGCGAATATATTTGCTGCAACCGAACGGATTGTCCAGGAAGATGATGAACATGATGAAAAATAATGTACCCGCAGAAGGACGTTCCGATTGGGACCAAACCGTAACAAACTTTGTGGTATCTTCTTCTTCTTCTTTCCTTTATTTAACGTCGGTCTCTATTCCGCAATCTAGTGCCAATCAAACCTGGTCTATACAAGAAGTGGAATTGAAGGGCCTTATGTATTGGTGCACTTCGTTTTTCACTCAGCTTTCATTCGGCTTCACACGATTCGCTTCTTTCGAACGCTCAAACAAGCTCGTAGTGACGTCATAACGTTTATTTCGATCATTTCGATCAACGTTCGCATAGGAAATTTAATATGAATTTTAGAATTGTTAGATTTTCCTTCGGATGGGAAGTAAAGCCGTTGGTCCCCGGTTCATGAGTTGATGGGTCGATAGGTAGGGTCCAGGTGTGGGAGCTGCCTTCCTGGCACGTCGGTAGCATTGGTGCTCAGCACGGAAAACAAGATCGACGGAAAAAACAAAAAAAAAAAAAAAAAAAAAAAGAATTGTTAGAAGGACTTATCATAAAAAACAAAGCGCCAGCTGATATTTCCCAATACAACCAAGCGTAATAATCATGCAAACATAGCTAGGATTTGCTATACTTCATATTTCCACAAATTTACTTTCGAGTGTTATGACGTCGTGACCATCTGCTCCCGCAATGTTTACCTTTTTCTCTCTACCAACACATACGTGACCGTGAGGGCTAGATCTTCACACCTTGTTTTTATCTGGTTGGTGCCAATCACCGACGGACATCGATTGCTATCCATTGACGGCAATCGAATTTGCAGGAAGGCAGCTTCCACACCTGTGTAGGATCGTGTGAATCGAATTCCGCAAACATAAACCAAAAAATGACATTTGATGTTCATGCATATGTATGTGAGAGAGCGGGGAGAGCAGATTTTGTTCTGGCTGCGTTCTTTTTGAAAATCAGAGATTTTCACTAATACACTGAAATCGGCGTATTAAAGTTAGGGTTGATGCACATATTATGTCACGCTCTAATGGGGGGAGGGGGGTCTAAGATTTTGTGACAAGCAATGCATTAGGTATAGGAAAAACGTAACGATAGGGGGGAGGGGGTAATTTTTTGCTCGATTTAGCGTGCAATAATTAATGCATGGGCCCTTATATCCGAGATTAAAATTGAGGATAATACGGCATGGTGCTTACCTAAATCGAGGATTATTCGAGATTGACGTACACTCAAATAATTCCACACGTTGGATCGAAGCGTTTAAACACTTGATTTTTTAAATGCACAATCACATTTACTTTAAGTGTATTTCACCTTGGTTCAATGTGTTATACACGTTAATTTCTAGTGTTTCTAACTTTGAAATGTTGAACATCTTTCACTATCTATTCAAGTGTATTGCACATTGAATCACACTACTGTTCAAAACAGATGGATTTAAAGTGTTTTGCAATTCAATACGATGTGAATTACTTGCTCAGAAAGGTAAGCATCGAAAACAAGAGTTTATCCTATCAACCCGCCTCATATATGAGAACAACCGTGGCACAGTGAGATTGAACGAAGACTCCGGCAGCAACACACCCCAACAGTCCGTGATCGAATCCCAAATCAGACCCATTAAAAAGATATGTGAAATCTCTGGCCTCTGGAAATTTTGTTTATATATTTGTCGATTCATTTTTAGAGTCAGTAAAGTAGAAGTCGATAAAGTAGAATATTGAACTATGATGTGCAAAGTTATTGATGGTTCATAGCATAAGATTCACACATGAAATGAATGTGTTTCACAATAAGCGCAAAATTAAGTGTGAGACACATGATAATGACGTGTGGAATTTTTTGAGTGTATTATCCTCGATAAAGCTTACCGATATATGAGTTCTATTTCATAAAACGCTAAAAATTATCTCCATAAAACGCCTGGAATTCACTCTGCAAGTAGCATCGAATTATTGATAACCATACCAAAATAACCTTGAAATTCTCCTGTAAATTCATTTGGAATTCTTCTCAGCACTGGCATAGTGAGGAGTAGGGGAGAGTGGGGGTGGTTTGTTCAAGCTTGTTTGCAGAAGCATGCTTCAGTTTTATTAGGATGCTTTTTACGGCTTCCTATGGAGGCATCTGATCTCCACTGTATGATTCCTACAACTTATCTTGGAAGACCTGCTCTGAAAGTTTCTTCTGACTGACACCGGACGATTCATGCGAGTTTTATAGAAGTTCTGCCGACTTCCTCTAGATGCATCTTTAAATTTTCTCTGAAAGTTTCTTGCGACTTCCCATGGAAATTTATTCTGAATTTTCCTGGATTCGGTCAGCACCGGTCAGCTTCCTTTGGAAGTTTCTTCCAACATTTTCCGAAAAAAAAATCCGACTCTGAAAGTTCGTCCAACCTCTAAAAAAAAATTCAAGCAGCTTTCGCTGCAAATTTTCCTTAACTTATTTAAGCCGACACAGTGTAAATTTTCCAGGTATGTGTGGGATATCTTTAGTGATAATGTATATTTAGAATGTATTTGGTGATCTACCTCCGTTACGTGGGTACAATTAAAATAATCGATCGCTTGTTAGTCCTAATTTCAATTTATTTACAACATTTTAAAATGTAATAAAAATCAAATCTAAAAAATCGTCAGTGAAATTCACATACCATTGTTATCCATATTATTCTTTGCAAAAATATCTTCTCTAACTTAATTAATTAGAAGCCTACATAAAGCTGTAAGGAAGTTTTGACCATTTGAACAGATTTGTCATTTCTACCAAAGAAGCAGAGACACAAATAACCTGTAAATATTCGAGCAATTTTCTCGTTTTCGCAACACAATCTCCCCTTTCCGGCTCAAAGTATGGTAGGAGTATATAAAACGCCCCACTGGGTTAAAACGCCTCTTTTGCATTTCTTCGAAGCCACGATTTATAAAAATATAAAACTAAGAGTCAATCCAGGTTTTTTTTTAATGGGACCACGCTTCTATGCAAGCTTGACAGCTGTCATGTGCCGCAAATAAATAATGTATAGAAAATCCTGAAAGGCATCCTTCCGATGTAATTGTTTAAGCCATTTTGGTAAGAATATTTAAAATTATATTTATTCCAGCTTTGTGCAGCTTGAGACTTCTATTACTGACGCTCTGCCCTTTTTTTGTAGGGGCATCTGATATCCTAGATGGGACATTTCCTCCGCATAGTTGAAGAATCTAGAATTGTGACGTTAGCAAAAAATGTATCCTATCTTCTTGTTTTAACGGCCACTCAAGAAAAAAAAAAACTTATTTCTAACCCCCAAAGCAACTGATTGTTCCGTTGATGAAAGTGAAAACGGTAAAAATATACCCACTTTTCCTAAAGAAGGGCGTAATATACCTGTTTGCCCTACTGGTCCCACGATGAATGTCTTCATATCGCTACAAAGCTCGTCGGATTCATAGTTTCAATAGGTACCTACATCAAATGAACACAGTGAAGGACTGGATCTAAATTAGACTGGGAGTCTGTCTTCTCGGATGCCATTCTATTCTTTTTTTCGTATTTGACTCAACCAACGAATAGCGCTACGGACAGCTACTGTTGTCGCAATGGATGAAACTTCTTGATTTTGTCTTTTTTGACTAATGCCCTCGAGTACACCTTTAACATGCTGGATGGGAATCGGATGGAACCATAATAGGGTCGATGTCCAAGTATGGGACCAACATCATATTTAGTCCTATGGGCACAAGCCAACGACGAAGGTATAGACTCACAATTTGACCCGTTTCCCTATTTCGTAAATAATGTCAGCAATAAGCTCGGCATAAAGCCGGATTCATCAACGGGATGAGAAAAAATCCTGATGACGCGTGAAGTATTCAGTAGAGATAGGAATAATTTACCTCACTGCTGCTGTTGGCGTTGGTTATTTGTCGCCGTAACGAGCTTCGGGGGAAATCAAACATTACGTTTCCCTGGTGGTTGAGTCACTTTTGCATAGCGGGATTAATTTGAAAGATTAAAAGCAGACGCTGGGTAATGGCTCGTTTTCCAACAGCGACAAATGCGAACATCAGGATCATATTGTTGTCTTATACCATTGAAAATTAATGGTATAATGCCGTATTAAACTGAGTGTCACTATAATCCGATAAGTGTCTCTCCCCTTTGGCTCTACGGTGCTAACAAAAATAGGGATCATCCGGAGTGCAAATTCCAGTGCCTATGAGTTGTTTAGCAGACTGCTCATACTCAAGGGTAGAGACGTGTCGCAAATGAATTGTTGCTCCTAAAAATGGGCGCTATAGTAGGAGAGAACAGTCCATAATGCACCCGTGGGGTTAATGCATTAAACATGGAACATCAAACTTGTGCAAACTTGAAGAACAGTAGCCCCGGAAGCTGCCGGAAGCCCGCCTCGACGTAAGTCTCATCATCCATGATGAGACAATGAGGCTTTGTCAGCATCTGGGTGTACAGTTTCCGGGCCCGTGACTTTCCCACCGTATTTTGCCGTTCGTCACGATTTGAAGCCTTCTGCACTTTGTACGTAAAGCTCGATTCAAAGTAAATCTGGACGCACGGTTTAATACACCACCGCGCCCCTGGTGGTTGGAACAAAAAACGATTGACAGGCATTTGTTGATGTTTCATTGACGAAGAAATTGGTGAAAAGTTTTTCTCGATTGATCGATCTATCCCGAAATTACGGATCATGGAACTTGAGAAAAGAAAATTAATTGTGCACAAACATCTAGAGAACCCTTCGTCCGTTGGTCTGCCTTGGTCTGCCTCAAAAATAGCAAAAGTGTTAAAATTCCCAAAGTCAACGGTGAGTCTTGTAATCAAACGTTACAAGGATACTTTGAGTGTGGATAGAGCACAGCGCATCTATCATAAAAGTGGCACTAGGGACAAAGAGCTGAGGAGCAAGGTGTTGAGGTACGTGAAAAGCAACCCAGGTGACTCCATACGTGATTTGGCAAAGAAATACGATTCCAACTTTTCCACCGTGCGTAACATCCTTTCAAGAGAAAAATATAAGTCTTTTTGTGCCAGTAAACATCCGAATTGCTCCCTGAAACAAAATTTAGTGGCCAAAAAGCGAGCACGATTACTATACGAACGAGTTTTGACGAAATTTGATGGCTGTATTTTAATGGATGACGAAACATATGTCAAATTGATTATAAACAAATCCCCGGACGGAAATTTTACTTGGAAACTGGTTGTGGGGATGTCCCTTCCAGGTATAAATTTGTTTTTGCTGATAAGTTTGCTCGGAAACTAATGATTTGGTAAGGAATCTGCAGCTGTGGCCTTAAAACCAAGGTTTTCATCACATCTCACACAATTACGTCGAAGGTTTACATTAAAGAGTTTTTGAAAAAGCAGATTTTACCCTTCATTCGGCAACACAAGACCAACGTTATGTTTTCGCCGGATCTAGCTAGCAGCCACTACTCTAAGGAGGTACTAGAATGGTATGCTGCAAACAATGTTAATTTCGTCGCCAAAGAGATTAATCCCCCGAATTGCCCTGAGTTCAGACCGATCGAACAATATTGGGCAATTGTCAAGCGAAAACTTCGAGGATGCGGTAAAGAAGTGACAAATGCACAACAAATGCATTTAAAGTGGAATAAGTTCGCCGGTACAGTGTCACCAGCGACTGTGCAGATCATGATGGCATCGATCAAAATTAAAGTGCGACAGTTCGTTCGAAACGGTAAAATGTAATAACTTGTTATATATCGTTTGAAAGCTGAATAAATACCCTTTTGTTTGACGGTTTGATCAACCGTGTTTGTTGTTTAATTCTTGAGTTATGATCACTTGAATGCGTCCAAATTTACTTTGAATCGGGCTTTATGCAGGCCCTCCTGGTCCTTGGCTCTCTGAACGAAAGACTTGGACAGATTCAACTTTTTGGCCACATCCCTGACCGAAGCGTTGGGATTCCGCTTAAACGCTTTCACGACACGCTTGCGGTTCTGATCACTAATAGGACATTCATTCTGACCGCATTTCTCCTTCCGTTCGATGGTCAGAGTTTTGTAGTAACGTTTAATCACACGACTCACCGTTGACTGCACGTTTCCAAATTGTTTTCCGATGTCCCGATGAGAGCGTTGAGGATTTTCCAGGTGCTTGCGCAAAATCAATTCGCGACGTTAATTTTGGGGTGACGCCATTTTTTCCACCTTTCGAAAAACTGACAGCGATAAAAATACAGTGTAAACAATACACTCTAAACTACTTCTAACCAAACTTTCAAGAGAAAATAACCAAATTTTCCGTGATGCAATTTGATGTGGGACACCCTTTAGTGGAAACGTGTGAGCGTAGTTGGAGCATATTCCCTATATAATTTTAAAATCAGGTAGGAAACTGACTTCAAAGGGAAGTATTTTAGTCACTTGAAGGTGTCCCCTGGGTTGAACAAAGATATAATAAATATAGGTCAAAGTCAAAAGTACTTGAAACATTTTTAATTTTAGATTACAAGCACAAGTGCAGGTACTTAATAAAGCATGGGTTATGATTGATTAGGTGAATTAGAGATTTCAATTATTTATTAAATTAGACTAATGAGATATCATTATCATCAAATGAACTTTAATAAGAAACTTCAGAAAGTCTAATAACATTAAGTAGATTAACAAAAGAATTAGGATGCGGGGGTCCGCTTAAGGAGGCAACCAACCTTTAATATTGTAGATATAATCTTCCTGTTTAGTCTTGAACTTCAATAAGAAAACGCAAGCAGACCAATAGCATTAAGCAGATTAATAAGGAGAGGAATAGTTTAGGAAATAGGTAAAATTAGAGGTATGTGACAATTAATAACTTTTAATCTTTTGTAGGTATTGTACTCGATTACTATATTATTTTCTCAATAAGCGAAATCTCTGATACATGTGGTTAAAGCATTTGAGTTAACTTATTTCTTTATGTTCAAGTACTTACATTTGTAAACAGCAGTCAATGTTAATCTATGAACACATCCCTACGTGACTGTAAAATCGATCTTTCGCAATGGGTTATTGATGCATGTTTAACTTTTCGCGGCTGTCGGATTCAACGCGCCTACGTCTACGGAGATTACGTAGATGTGATTCGCAATTCGGTAGACCATGCCAAAAGTTTTTTAAGCTTATGAAGTTTAGAATTTGTTCGGTACGGTCGCGGAATTTCAAAATTAATGATACGTGCGGTAAAACAACTAATTTGAAACAATGCTCAATATTAAAACATGTGGAATATCTAGGAAGCAAACCACAATTAATCAACTTGCCAACATAGGCTATCACATTTTTTTTTTGGTGGCACTCTTTAAATAATAATAAGCGCTTCGGCGGTTGGAATTTGCGTGGTTTTCGTAACTTACATAATTTAGATATTTCGTTCTAAACGGATTTACTTATTCAGTTGGATTACTACGCGGATGTAACTACGCGTACACGTCACAGCATTTTTTCTATAACTATCTTGAAACAATACACACGGAATCTAGTGTTCAAGCTGCCAACATAGGCTAGTCTTTCTGCTGTATTGTCAAAGATAGAAGCAAAATTTATTCAAATGGGTCAAGTCTTGAAAACAAAGCTGTCACGCAGCTCCAGCTCGATTTTTTTCCTTAATTTGTTTTCCGTGCTGAGAACCAATGCTACCGACGCCAGGGAGGCAGCTCCCACACCTGGACCCTACCTATCGACCCATCAACTCAGAACATCCCGGTGGTGCCAACAAGGATTGAACAGGCTTGCTGGGGTGAGAAGTAATCATGCTTACCACTACACCACCGGTGCCACTTCCTCCAGCTTGATAACCAATAAAAAAAATGACTATAGAAGATAGTATACAAATGGTTCTGAGTTATGCCCATAAAAGCATATCAGTCCCATCTGGAAAAAACAGCAAGCCGAAAAAAAGCTATTGAAGCTTTATTTTTCCATTGGCTTTTATGGTTGGGACTACCTAGTTTTGGTATTTTCAACGATATTGTCTGAACAAAGCATGTAACTTTTATTGCATGGTGCAAAATAATTCTAATGGATAACTCATTGCTAACAAAAATCCATATGGGACTGTTATTCTTTTATGGGCAGTATAGTACAATCAAGTTGTCAATATTCAACTTTTGTTTATATCACTAATCTTTCCACTTTGCCTTCAAATTACCAACGTACTATTCAAGCGAGTAATGTAACTCTGCGAAACGATATACTCTCCTATTTTAGAGCAAAACATGAAAATTTGTTACGTAAACAAATCGGATTTCGACAACTTGGCAATGGTGCAGACTTAACTCTCAGTTATCAACTGTAAATGTGTGAAGAACAACACTAAGCTAAGAAACATATGGATTAGATGTTTAAAATTACGGAACTTATACATCGTTGAAGAGACTTATTTTTAGGATCGATTTATTCTCAGAAACCATATAAATTAGCACTCAACAACTTACTAATCAAAAACAAAACTTCTGTTCAACCCAGTTTTACACGCAAAAGAAAGAAAAAAACAATGGATGGTAAATATCACCCACCAATGGAAACGACATACATATCTCTTGATGACTGATGCTGCTGACAACACTCATCAAAATAACTGTTCATAACTTGTTCATTGTCGCTAACTTTTTCCCTGGACTATATTTACATGCTCAGGTGATTTTCCTATCCGTGCAACTAACTACATGTTGCATTGCTTAACTTTATTTCTAGTGGTAAATGAATAAACTTTATTGCGATGTTCACTTTTCATTAAGGTAAAACTTCTTTTGTAAACAATGATTTCAACTGCCGATTCCTTGCAAATAAGAGCTCTCTTCTGCCAACTAGCCACGCCAGCTGGCAGAGAAAACATTCCTCTATTTGATGGTGTTGTTAGTTTGCATATGTGAGCTTTTTTATTTGGCAGAAAGCGATGGCTAAAGCCATTGTTTACAAAAGCAATTTCGCCCATTTGAAATATTGATGAAGAATCTCCAATAAAGTTCCACACTTTTTTAGATGAATGATAAACATATGCAACGCTTTGATCCTCCGGGAGTTGAGTTCGTTTATTTTAGCGATTATTTCCCCTTCAAGAGAATCAAAACAAGCAACGAAAAAACGCAAGATCATCAACATTGCAAACATTGCACCACCCAAAACCATATATCTCCAATCAGTTTGTATCGTTGAGGCACAGTTTGATTCAATTCAAAAGAAATGGAACGAACTCTCGCCCGTCCATGACGGCAAGCAAACATAAACATATCGTTTATTGATAGCCTGTTGAAAAGCAATGAAATTTTATTGATTTCCTCTCCTGCCCTGTGCACACTCTGGATTGGATCAATCTTTGCAAATTGGTTCGTAAAAGTTTCTTGTCCCTCCGCCGTATAGAGATCTGCGGTAGAGCATCCTTGACGTCGTAGTTGGTGGGATTCGCCATTTTCACTTCAGTACGCGGTAGACTTTCACTTAGGATACTCGTGCCTTCCGAAGATCGAATGAATTTGCGGGAAGTTGGAAATTTCCATTCGAAAACGAATTACGCGTGAAGAAGGAAGTGAACTCGTGGAAATAAGGAGCATCTTTGAAAACGGAAAAGGAAACGGACAAATTGACTTACGCCGTTGATTTCCGGAACGGACGAACAAAGGGTGACGAATGTGTGTTGAGGTGAACTAGGCATTTTCCCGGTGAAAAGTGTGACGATAGACAGTTGATTCGCTAGTGAAAGTTGAGAAGGTGTCTTTTCAGAACTGTACGTGCACATAGCTGTGGTTTTGAGAGTCTGCAGTCACCTCTCGACAGTGGAAATCGTGGTTAGCAGCGTAAATTGGATGGTCTTGCTTAGATGAACTTTCAGTCAGGGAACTAACCTTCAGGATGTTGGTTTTCAATTTCTAAAACGAAACAACCGCTAATAGAATTCAATGAAATAAATATCCGCAAGCTTGCATTATTTAACAGCTTCCTTGGCTTTACTTGCTTGGGTAAATTGATTTTCAAAGTACCTTTTTGTTCTTTGAAATGGTAGAAGTAAGTACGTATATCACTTTGTTATCAGAGTACTTTACCAGATCCCGAATGAATATTTTGGAAGGTAGAGCTTAGATCTTATTTTGGGCCTACCTACTTACACAAAATGGAATGTTTGGGCTATAGATGTTTATAGATTTATTTACCTGTTCATACATTCCGTTAAATTTAACAAAGAGTCACAAATTGTCGAGATATTGTCAAAAATCGAACACCCTTTCTTGACTCCAAACTCAGCCTACAAATTCTCGGCCTAACGCATTGAAACATTATTGATGGCATACAGATGAAGTTAAAAATGTAATGGAAAATGCATTCCATCGGAGCGCTTCTTTAGTTTTGGGAAAAATGGGTGAAACATTCATTCCGACCGTTCTTCAAGATTTTCTTTGATAGCTACTACAGTACCGCACCAAACATATAAATGACTCGTCAACACTGAAATCATGGATATATTTGATGTTTCCTGCTCGATAGCCCAAAATTAGCGATTAGGCCGAAGTAGTTCTCTTCCCTATTTCCATGGTGGATCATATTTGCGGGAAACTTCTAAGTTCCCCATGGAATGAAAGTACAATCTCGTGACTGGAATATGGATTTTTAAACCACCCACGACTGCCTGATAAAAAAAATCGCCAAAATTGCCAATTACCCAAGCATCCGAAGTAATCCCAAACCGGATTACATCTCTCCTCGAACGCAACCGTTTCGAAAAAAAAAAACGAAACCGTCCTGGTTGGTATTCGGGGTGATGATAGATTGCGCCCCATTAAATGGTTTATATTGTTAAAGTGTGCAGACAAAGGACCCTCCGAAGCGTCAAATAGCCATAATGGTAAGACGATAATGATGGTTCTTTCACACCACTCTCTATGAAATAATGGCAATGAAGGTTTTCTTTTTCCACTTTCTGGTCATTTGTAGGCATCGGTCCCATGAGGAGGATCAGTTAGTGCTTGATGCGACTCTATTGAGAAGGGTCGCATGTCAGTAAGGGAATGTGTACAGGTATGTCCCTAACCTGGGTCTAATAAGCAGCCATCAATTATGATTTTAATTATATCTCAACAAATAATTGACCTACAGATGAAATTCCACTGTGCACATCCGTATTAATATAAGCTTATCATGCCCGTAACAATTGAGCACGATAAACGGTTAGGGTGAATGACGACATCGGCACGGATTGACCATTGTCGGCAACCAAAATTTAAATGGTAATTCCACTGTATTTCCTCACCAACACATTTCGCTGAATGTGTTTGAACGATTATTTAGTTAAATGAAACATAAGCACAAAAAATGCGGCTGATTTCAGGTTGCTGATAATAGAACAGTTGGTAAACACCGAAGTTCAAATGGAAAGGTTGCCGAAGAAAAACAGGTTGCCAACAATAGTCACACTAACTTGAGAAGTTTTGTAGAGTTGTAAAAACGTTTCCAAACAGTTTTGGACAATTCTTTCGATTGCAGTGGATGTAGCTGCAAGCAGCTAGTAAATGTAATGAAATCAACACGTCATATGTGTGAGTTACGCTGAGAAAAAGCTAATAGAAGTGCTTCCCTAATAAAAATTGTATGGTTAATTTGCTTAACGACGGGTTCTGGGTATCATCCATACCATTTGTGGAATAGTTCAATGATTTGAGTTGTCGTTCGTTTATGGTTATTTTTTATTAGGGTTACCATTTTCACATGAAAACATGGCAAAAACACTGATTTAATATCGGCCTACTGTCTTCATCTAAAGGCCCAACACTGTAACTTTAACCACTAGAAAATAGACTTTGAAATAAGATTGCTGGTTGCTTTTTTCAACTCACTCTGGGTCACACAACTCAATTATTTGCATTTTAGGCTGTGAACCATTTGCCGAGTTAAATTTAACTCGTGGTTAAAAGTGACATTTCGAAAGTTATTTTCTATGTTCGAAAATCCCTGTGCTGTCGATCGACCGGTTTTCGAGAAGAACTCAGCCAAAGTTGTCAAAATTTAACTTCTTGTCTGTCAGAAGTAACCAAGCTCGGATAGCAGGGTCAATCGATAACTTTCCATCTGTCAAATTTTATCCAAAAGTTAAAATAATCCACCAAATGGTTCAGAGCCTTAGTAGTAATTTCAAAAAGAGTTCTAAAAACCGATAAACTTGTTATTATTTATCCCAAGGGATTTTTCACTCCACACAGTATGCCAAAAACAAAGTTGGGCACCCCTGGGTTCATTCATTGGCACTGTTTGGCACCCATGCTTAGATTTGGTATGATTTTTAAAGTAACTAGCAACACTGCACTATCTCTACGCCTGCGCAGTGTCCATGTGTCAAAATTTGATTGTTGTTGACACAATCCAACTTTTAGAAACCGCAACCGTTAATTTTTGAATAGTCCAGCCATGGATTCCCCAAATACCGAGTTATATTTCACGAAGCACAGTCAGCGTACATTCTATTGCCTGAAGCAGAACGTCATTCCACACGAGACACACTCCGCCCACCAAGTATACCAAAACCAGCGTAATCGCAGCTGCGCTGAAAACCATCATCGATGCCCCCACTCACAACCCCACTCTTTTTTTTATCTAGCTCGTTTATTTGGAAGGCTAAATCGCGTTAGCTTTACGAAGCCGATAATGCATTGTTCATTGTTTGTAACAAAATTGACTTATTTCTATGTCCAGTAGGAGTTGGGCCGAATACTCGCGGCTTACCCGATGTTAGAGGGGTACATTGTTGAATGATAGGATCAGGGCCGGAGTTCGTTTGCTCATCAGAACGTTGTCACCAGTATGAACGGTAGTGCGGTTCTAGATTAGTCTGGAGTTTGACCGGCTATGTATGTTTTGGTATGTAAAAATTGCTCTTCTAAGAAAGTTTATTTCTCTAAACATCGGAAAATACTTCCCCGAAGGCAGTTACCCAGAAATGATAACCCATCCCCAGCTATGGTACCTGTTTCGGATTGAACTTCAGAATACCTTTTACCTCCAATGGAATCTGCGTTTGGCAGCTCCCATATACGACAACAGCTTGGTAGCAAGACATGACTTCCAAGCAGATGTGATCCTTCTAGTTATAAATCGGCTATGAGGGCTAGGCCAGTTTTGGCTGGTGTTTATTTTGATCTCGATTTGGATGTAGCTGTAGGATGGTGGCTTCCGATGACTGTTGCTCCACTGGGTACCTTGTCGTCTCGGTAAAGACGCCAGCGACGACGACTGGATGGTGGTGAAACTAGCAACATCAGCACTTTTTGAATGTCTACCTGCTAGTCCGTTGCTGCTCAGCCTTGTACCAATTTGCTGACAGATAGCCATCATTGATCTCCGAAACCAATGTCGATCCCCGGAAGAGCGATGGCCATGGCGATGGCAGGTAACATCAGCAGCAGATTGTCCCAGCATCTGTAAATACAGATCCGTTTCAATGTTGTCTTCGTCAAGCGGTTGAAAGAACTCGGCCATCTTCTCGAAGGTATCCTCCGCTCGGGCCAGTTTGTCCAGCTGGAGTGTATTGTCGACTGTTTTTTTTTTCTTTGTTATTTTCTGACGGATAACTTAGACGGCTCACGGTCACTATCGCCAAAAGTATCATCGTCTTGGTTCGGATTCTTCGAATTTCACTGCTTGTTAAAAATCCAAATAAATAAATAAAATGGTAAAAAGGTAAATGAATCATTAAACAATGACGATGTTCCTTAATAAGTAAAAAAAATCTCATTAAAATAGATCGGGTTGCTCCTTAAATGATTGATCAAAATACGTTAAAAATCTTAAAATGCTCAGTAAATATTTAAAGTACGCTCCCTAAAATAGAGAAAACTGTACATTAAGCATTTGAAAATGTTCCTCAGTATGCACCGCTTTGCACCATTTTGAAGTGTAATTGTACCATATATCATCGGAAAAGCTGCTGTAGAAAGGTTAATAAGTACCATGAAATCAGCTGAAATGTTCAGTAAAAATGCACAAATGGACACAATGATTTACTGAACATTTCAGCTGATTTCATGGTACTTATTAACCTTTCTACAGCAGCTTTTCCGATGATATATGGTACAATTACACTTCAAAATGGTGCAAAGCGGTGCATACTAAGGAGCATTTTCAAATGCTTAATGTACAGTTTTCTCTATTTTAGGGAGCGTACTTTAAATATTTACTGAGCATTTTCAGATTTTTAACGTATTTTGATCAATCATTTAAGGAGCAACCCGATTTATTTTAAGGAGATTTTTTTTACTTATTAAGGATAATTTCATCTGTTTTATTGAGCAAAAGTAGGGCTGCCAAATAAAATACATGGGTTTTGAATGGAGCTGTCACATTAACCGGGTTGCCAAACATGCAATTATTAACAACCAAACAAAGTCATTTCGATGATGGCCACACTCGGCACTACCGGCACAGCTGCGGCATACTGAGAAAAAAGTTGACGCATAATATGTGTGTAGAGTAACCACCCCTTGATTCCTCCACACTGAACGAAAGCACCATCCGATGATCGAACAATTATTGCCTCACCTAAGCCCCCTAACTATTATCAGATGATTTTGAGATGATCGTCATTCGATTCATAGTCCGATGGGACCAAAGCAATTCAAATGAAAATCATCAAAAGCATGGATGATTTAAGTTCGATTTCAGAAAACCCAAGTACACATAAATGGACAAATATATCATTCATATTCAGATGCTTGTCCTCTTTATGTTACATGAATTTGTTATGAAATCATTTCATTTAAACCAAAAATTTAATAATAATTTGAACTATATTTCAACAAATTGAGCAGATTAGCCGGCCTTGGAAGACGTATTTATAGGTTGTTAATGGAACTGAAATAGGAGTTACATGAGCGGCAACGTTCTCAGCAGGTGGCGATGGTGGCATTTGCCATAAAAAACTGTAACTATGATCCTGTTCAAAAACCGTTTGATCGATCGATCAGAATGTTCGAGGTTGATTTCCGAGCTGCCATTAAAAAATCTGTGCAACCAGGAACCGACATTGCTCAGTGAGTTTAGGTAGCTCTCAGCTTGAGTCACTAAAGAGCGTCAACGCAGTTCCCATAATTAATCTAAGGAAGCTTTGAGGAAAGCCTTGTAACTTTAAAAAAAAATCTGCGAACTATAGAGAAGTTGAACGAATTTCTGGGAACTGCAGTGAATGCTAGGAAAGTTTAAAGACGTTCTGCAAACTTCAACGTAGTTTTGTAAACTTCTGTGAAGGTTTTCGAATTTTAGGAACATATTGTGAACTTCAGGAAATATATGCGAGCTTCAGGGACATTTTGCAAACATTCGGAAAGTTGGGACATGGGCCGGGACCAACGACTTTACTTCCCTTCCGAAGGAAGACGTGACCAGAGATTTTTATGCCTCAGAAAAATCCCACCGATCTCGGCTGGGATTGAACTCAGACCCATTGGGGTGAGAAAGCAGTCACGCTTACCACTACATCACCGGCGCTGGCTTCAGAGAAGTTGTTAAAACGTTTAGAAAAGTACTGATAACTTCTGGAAAATACTACGATCTACAGAGAATTTGTACCAACTTCAGGAAAACTCTGCGAACTTCAGGGTCGTTTTGCGAGCTTCAGGTAAGTTCAATGTTTTCCTGGTAAGTTATATGAACTTCAACAGAGTTCAGTGAACTATAGCAATATTATATGAACTTCAATGTGGCTCTGTAAACTTTTTGAAGTTCAGCAAAAATATAAGAATTTTTTTTTTTTTTTATTTGTTTTCCGTCGATCTTGTTTTCCGTGCTGAGTACCAATGCTACCGACGCCAGGGAGGCAGCTCCCATACCTGAACCTTACCTATCGACCCATCAACTCATGAACCGGGGACCAACGGCTTTACTTCCTTTCCGAAGGAAGGCGTGATCAGAGATGTTATGCCTCAGAACATCCCGGCGGCGCCAACTGGGATTGAACCCAGGCCTGCTGGGGTGAGAGGTAATCACGCTTACCACTACACCACCGACGCTGCTTTATAAGAATTCTTTAACCGACAGAAAAGTTCTTCAAACTTTATGGACGTTCTGCGATCCGCAGGTTATTTTTAATAACAATAAAAAAGTACAGTGATCTTTAGGAAATATTTGGAATTTCAGGAAAATATTTCTAAATTCAGAGACTTTCTGCAAACTTCAAAAAAAGTTCGAAGAACACCAGAAAAAATTGAACAACTTCATCGAAGTTCTACGAAATCCAGGAAAATTTACTGAACAGAAATTTGAATTTGAATGTAGATTCTATGAGCTGTTCATCAGAAAACTTTTGTGAAGTGACACCAGTCTTCAGAATGTTTGCAATGTTTCTCTGACCCTCACACCGCAAAACGACTTCCGTAACAAACCGCAACACATCTATGAGAAGTATAAAATAGATTTCTTCAACTATTAATACATTGATGCTGGAGTAAAATAAATCTACTAGAGCTACATGTTCGCCGCAAATTTTCAGTTTTGCGGCTCTTGACTCGGTTGCAGTTATCGTCAAACTTCTTTGAAGGACGACCACCTTTGTTTCTACCTTGATGTTGATGAGCTAGGCGCAGAAAGTACAAGAAAATCTTTGAGCCATTCAGCATTTGCTTTTAAGAAGCGTTCCTTCATCCGTTTTGCGTTGTTCCATCGACACAAGCACTCTCGAAAAAATATTGAGATGCGTTCCTTATATTCTTCATCAATACATCCTACATATGTTGCAATGTAGTTATTCATTACAGTACGCTTTTCTTCCGAATCCAGTATGGCATAGACCGCTCCCAATATACTTATATTTTATATAAATTCCTGGCGGATAAAGTACACCGTAAATTGTAAATTTTAGTCTATATTGAATATTGAAACATAGTAGAAATATCATGTAACGCGAAACATTAAATTTGGTATGGAAAATGAAATGCTTTGCATTACGTAATATTTGAGCGTCGCCACAACTGATTATTATATTCAGTGTTCACTCGGCTGTCGACAGAAGCAGACCACTCTCAATGTGTGTCACGCGATCGTCTGTTTACTCGGCAGCAACCATTGTGTGGTCCTCCTCATTGTTCTTCATCAGCAGTTATTTCGGTCGATGTGTCGTCTACTTTGGAAAGCAACCGTTTCGTGTTGAATATGTGAGTGCTGACCACGTTTTGCGTTCATTACTGCAATGGAAGCGCTCTGACCCCCGTTGGCGAATCTGCCATACAATGAAACCACTGGAAGCGGCTCCCGTTCTGGTGGAGGAGGCTTATTGGATAGCGGAAGATAAAATGTTTATTGTGTTCTTCCTTTTGACTATAGTTTTAAGATGTATTGTATACTGAACACATGTACATGTACATGTTAACGGGAATAGTTTGAATTTTTAATGGTTGTTGACGTCAAAAATGAACTCAGCACTCAAAATTTAACACAATATGTCATTTTCAGCCAGTTTCACTCACGTTTTAGGTTTCGTCCGACTTTTGTTCGCAGTGCCGCCACTGTGCGGTAAAAGGAAACGACAAACTGGCAAACTGCTTCAAGAAGTAAAGCCGAAGTCATTTCTCGATTCCGATCAAGCTTGATAATATTGCCCTCAACCGTGTATATCGCAACAAAGCAGGCAATCAATATACCATTCAGTGATGGCATAGTCCTCACTCAAATGATTTTGTTTCGCTCTCAAGGGCTCCCAATATCACGCGAGATATTGGAATAAAATATCAAGCATGATATTTATTTTACAGCTCCTTTGATATTGCGACACTATTCAGAACATGTAAAATTGTAGCTTCCAGTTGACTTGCCACAACAATGATTCCGTTCGTATTCTTAAAAAGAAAAAGCATAGTTTTCTATCTCTCTTTACTCTTCACAGATGGCAGACACGAAGTTACTGCTGCCAGCAGTGATGGAAGTTCGGTTCGTACATCAAAAATATTGAAGCTCAAACTCACCACAGTTTGGTGAGAATTTTAACTTGCGAGTTTTGTTAGCATGATATCAGAGCAACCGTTGGTCGTTTATCGTTGGTTATTTTATGTGCTTGGATTCGCTGGTAATAAGTGATTCGTATGCGGAACCTAATTTTAGATGAGTAGTGAACTTTTTGTGTAATTTAAATTGAAATTTATTGCAGAAAAAGGATGTAGAGCTTAGATCTAATTTTGGCCCTACTAAGCACAACCCGCCCTTTGCCTCTATTTTTCGAACGGATTTTTTTCACAAAATGGAATGTTCTCACTGCAGATGCCTTCCAAATTGATTTAACTTTCCGTACGTTACTGTACAAGAGTAACACATTGTTGAGATATTGTTAAAAATCTTACGCTGCTTCTTGACCCCAAACTCGGCCTACGGATTCTATACTCGGCCTAACGCACTGAAACGCCATTGAAACGCCATTGAATTCACTTCGGCCTATCGGAAGAAGATAAAAATTGATTCGGTCAGAGCGCATCTTTTGTGTTTGAGAATAATGGGTGCAAACATTCATATCACACGTTTTTGTTTACTTCGTTCGGTAGATTTTGAAAAGAATTATCGTACCAAACGCATAATTGACTTGTTAACGCCAAAATCATGGTTTTATTTGATGTTTTCTGCTCGATTAAGCTGAAGTAGCTCTCTACCGTATATGCTTTGATATCTACGAGGAGACCGCATCAATTAAACTGGTGGCGGTGGAGCCGCACGGTTCATTGTTGAAAATGGGAACATTTCCTTAGCCATATGTACATGTATGGGTAGAACAAATTCAAGTAACTTCACTGTGACTGACACAACGCCATAAATCGTTTAAGGCGTGAACGTTCCAGTGGACTCCTGCTGTCGGTTGGGTAACCAGTATTCTCAAGCTCCAACCGGATTTGTATCATCAGCTTGCTGCTAACGGTCAGTAGCGGTGGCAGTATGGCAGGACCAAACTCTTCAGCAACGATGCTCCCAAATGAAACGCGTAAATGTATTGTTTGTATGTATCACTGCGCCGTAAGTAGGTACTTTGACTACCCGAAGCGAACATCGCCATTCTCTATTCAATTGGCTCGGACGTGGTTGATGATTGTTGTTGATGATAACGAACTACCTACTTGCTCAGAAACAGACGATGGATCGTTTTTCCGCCCCGAGGGCAAGGCAGGCGGTTTCTAGGTCTACGGGGAGATGCGTTAATTAAAAAGCAATTTGGATTAATTGAACTTTACAGCGCAGATCCAGCTGGGACTGTGTGGCGAGAGCGACATGACATCAATCATCAGTTTATTTACTTGCTTTTAAGTGAAGCCGTTGCGGATCTAAATCAGAAAAGCCTCAGCAGCAGATAAAAACCAGCATTCATGACACTGTAAGTGCAGATGCGCCAAATTCACACTCCAACATGATTCAATGGAGATGAAGAGAGCTAAAGATAGTAGGAGCTCCAACTCTGGTCCAAGTCAATGAAAAATCTACGTATCAACGATAATGCACCTTTTTTTGGAAACCCACAACCTGTAAATATTATTGCAGATTTAGAAATTGTGGTACATTTCCTATTAGAATTCATAGTTTCTAGTTTTAGTAGCTCAAAGCGTTTTGGTGAGTAGTTTTTTTTTCCCTTGATTTATTTCCCGTACTGAGTACCAATGCTACCGACGCCAGGAATGCAGTTACTCCTGGGGATGTCACATGACAGATTTTGGTCCACTGATATGAAGTACTATGAACATATTTATTTATCATAGCATAGCATAGCATAGCTTAAAGCAGGTTACACAATGTCGTAGGTGGTACGAGCTCCAAACTGTTGTTAAGAAGGAGACCCACCTTCATCCGTTGCTGTTAGATAGTAATTTGTGAATAATTACTTCCTCTTAGATAAAGGATGTGTTTCCCTCCAACAGACCAGAGCTGTCCTGGCCACGTGCTTGCATCTGGTGGGGAAAGGAGAGGACTGTTAGTCCGACATTTACTTAAGAGAGATGCAGAGAACTCTACGACCCCTGATAAGTTTCACGGGAAGGGTGGATTTTTGTGAGTAGGGAGGGTAAACCATAGGATACGCCCAGCCGGCGTTGCTGGCAATCGTTATATCAAAAATTTAATAGAAACTGTAAGTAGTTTATCTGTCCTCTGTTGCTGCCCATTACCTAAACATATTATTCAAAAAAGTCTTCAGATTTTGGAATTAAGAAACGTTATAAGCTCGATCATGTTGCTTCTTTGCGCCTGATAAAATGTTTGTTGATCCTAAACATATGCACAATTCATTCTGATAGATAAGAGGTTCTCATGTGTAAAAGGTTATTAGAAGTATGTGGAATCGTAGATTAGAATGAAGATTCGCCCTTGGCCTAACTCCCACTGTCTGACAGTGGCATTATGGATAAAATCTGCCTGCAATAATTTCTTATGAATGCAAGAAGCTTGAACCCGGGAGTTAGAAGGTGAAAGCAGCTACAATAGCCCATTTTAAGAACGCGAGCATTCCGAAGCTATTTTCATACATGATAAGCCCCCCCCCCCCCCAATACATTATCGATGCAAACATACACCATTGATAATGTACTGAAACTTTCAATCAAGCATTAGTGCAATCAAGTATTTAGTAAGTTTTGAAATGATCGTCCTGAATTAGATGGATATTTTCTATCGAAGACAGAGGAACTAAAATGTAAATAAACTTAGCTGAGCGTAACTACGCGTAGGTTAGAACAGTCAGTGCCACATGCAACGGATAAGAATTTGAAAATTTTCACTTAATGCTCTTTTCAATATCATTTCTGTACTTTCAAATTAACACTTTTTAAAAATTAAATTGCAAATTTATAACATTTTCACTAGAACGCGTCATTTTCGCAGCGCGGCCTACTTCGATCATCATGAACATATTTATTGATCAGAGTTAAAATGGTTTCGATAGACTGGACCTCCGGATTGCTATAAATAAGGATTCATCTTTTTGGAAATTCCTGGTTTTTGATGATTTATCGTACAACATTCCCAACAAACATTTTCAGCTATGTAAGCTTTTTTTGCAGTTTCGTGCTGTAAAGCAGCAGCAAAAAGATGTGAATTCAGTTACAGGGAAATGCCCTCAAAATAGTATTAGTAACGCCTATTCAGCATTTATACAACTATTATTCAGCATATCAGTCAACTTGAATAACAGGAGCTAATAAACGCTTACACTACTACTATACACACGTTTCTCAACATACAACTTATAGCTGTAATTCAAAGCTGATTAAAAAGTTTATTTTACTCATCTCATAGCATCTGTACAACCAAAGACTCATACTGAGAAAAATAAGCATCGAAAGCGCATTTCAAACTATTAAGTAGCTGGTACTCAGCAAATAAGATGAATAATCGACTTTTGGAAGCATTTATGTAACCAACGTGGTTTGGATTTCTGATGTATAGTTTTGCAGCAGTCTTCCATAAATCTGTAAATGAAATGGTCGAGAAAGTGTTGCACGTGTACTATTATAAAGCCTGTACTCACCAATCTCGTTGTAGAACAACATGTAGATGTTTCTAGATCAATATTGAGTCACAGACAAACAGACGTATCACTTAAAGGAAAATTCTTCAAAAAATATCGTCAAGCGTATTTTGAATGCGCACTAGCACTATCTATCATCCACATTCCCAAGCATTGTTTTGCAACCGGAGCATCCCTCGTTCATGCAATTTTTTCACTAGTTGCTTTTCCCTCGTTCTGTCAACGCGTCAGCTGTGTTAAATAAAAACAAAACAGATGGAAGTCAGTGATGTCGGTTCTACGAAATTTTCCGTAGATCTATAGAATTGATTGAATTCTGCAGGAAAAATTCACAGAAGCTAAGACTTTTTAAGGGATTTGTTTTGTTTGTTTATTGTGCTTTTTCTTTTGCTGAAAACAATATTTTAAACGAGGTAATGCATCACTTATTAGTGCCCTTTCTAAATGTAGATGTGTCAATGTAATATGTATCAATCAATGATATTCATGGTGAAGTATTGAACATAAATAACTGGTAAAAGTTGATAGAATATTACAGTCATCAACAGGATTTGTTCTCGAACTCTGTGTACATCGTACAACGTAATGTTAGGAACGGAATGACTAATGTGCAGCAGTTTTGATGTAATATTCAACAACTTTTTTTTGTATTCATCAGATGTGGTATGTGTCTCCAGTGGGATGCCTTGATCACTTATCATTTTCAAGAGCTGACATCTACTAACTAGACGTGAAAAAGAACTGGCATCACTGATAAGTTCGAAATGTGGTGGCTTGCTCAATGCTTCAGTGGCGCCACCATGACAAATGCAAGCACATTCCCAACTAAAATATTATTTGCGATGAATGTGATAGTGAGTGTTACTGTTATGTCTGTTTGTCTGTGGTTAAATTCGTACTTCGTACAACTCCCGGGTACGTCTTTTGGCCACTAGATTCTGCTTCAGTGTCCTGTTTGGTTGCTTCTGGCCCGAACAGATCGAGTTCCTTCCGATCCTTAGTTCCACTAGGACGCTTGCTATGATCCTGCCGATCGATAGTATGCCGCTCACGGAAACGTTTAAGAACACTGCACACGGTCGATTTAGCCAATTTCAACGACTTCGCGATTTTTCAACCTAACCACGTCGGATTTTTCAAGTGGGTGTCCAAAATGAATTTTCGGTTCGCGGCGTTCGTCAAGTATACCTTCCTAAACTAAATGAATCGGGACGAACTTTTCAGCACTGAAAGAGGAAACATTTCAAATCAAACTGCTGTCAAAACATTCCAGATCCGAGCGCTAGGAGCACTGCAGAAAAATAAAGGCTGTAAAAACGAAATTAATAAAGCGTTTACATATACCAAAAATGTTGGTTGGGTATGAAAGACCCAAAGGCTTTCAAGCCTTCGGTTAAACAGATGCTATCTATTTTTGACTCCTTCACACTTAGAAATTATCACCGACTTCGGTAATTTTTACCGAAATCTGAACAGCTGAACTTTTCGGTAAAATTTATGCAATTCAATTCAACTGCTGTTCAGCTTCTTTGAAACTAAATCTCCACTAAAATTACAAGATTTGATCATTTAATTTAAACAAGGTTGAAAATGTTTTGATATTATTTTCAAATTCAATAGCCTTTACAATGAAGGTCAAAGTTTTACCGAACGTTCAGCTGTTCTGATTTCGGTAAAATTTACTGAACACGGAAACAAAATCTTAGTGTGTTGTTGGCTTCTTCTGTTGTTTTAACGTCTATAGACCGTTTTTGCTTTGGCATGATTTACTCGTCAATGTTCCCAGTTATTTGCCAAATATCGAGCAAAGGCACAATTCTATTAATAAAAGATTTTTCGATCCAGCTTCCTCTGGTCTACAGGTTCCTGTTAATGGGTCGATTTCAGTGTTTGCTGAAATAAAATCTTCTCATAAGACTGTTTTTTATCAGATCGGGCTGCTTTGATACCTACTTTCTCCATTTTCACCAATTCCTGCGTTCTTTGCGTTCTTTCGGAAAAATGAACCTCATTTTGAAGATTTCTTTTGACCCTCAGACTTGTTGAGTAATATGTAAACAATAACACAAATCGATGAACAGTTGCTTAACGTCATTGTGACACAAATGATAGCAAATTGAAGGTGTGCCCATACTTTCTGAAACGGTCTATATTATTTTACATCACGTTCCGTGAACAAGGCGTTGCTCATCGTAGCAACCGAACAATAGATCAGCATAGTCGAGGACATACCAGGTAACAAAGGGAAATGCCAGAGCATATCAAGCAGGGCTCTACAATTTCGAAGCTCTAAAATGAACTCGTGTTTTGTTTCTCTCATACATACGTGTTCGACGCTTCATTTCTATAACGCCTAGCTAGACTATCAGCAAGAAACGAAAATAAAAAATCAGGACGCTTAGAAGGAAAGGCTGGCTGTGGAACTTCTCGTCGTTGCTTTGCTCATCGCTTTCAATGTAACTAACGTCGATTTTCTAGTTAAACGAAACCTCATTATGGCTTTCAATCCCCTTTCACGAACACTTTATCACCGCTCTTTCAATTTGTTTAAAATGCGTTATGTCCCGTTTTCGATCATTTTTTTCAGATAAATATATGGATGGAAGATAAATTAAAAATATGACGTGTAATCTTCAAGTGTTTTGACGTGAGAAATGCTTTAAATGTGTTATTTCATTTTCCGTCATATACGTCATGAAACCTCTGTTGATATGTTTCATGAAAGAGAAAACTATCAAAGTCGAGCGCTCTTTCGCTCATCCGTTTCGACGAAGCTTGAAAAGAAGACCAATGGAGCGACGGGAGAAAGAGAGACAAGCGATTGAACATTTGTTTGTGCACGCCGACTGAGGTTCTAGAATGCTGCGAAGCTGTTCGACTTTAACAGAAAAAGAAAGCCAGCAGTCTCTTCGTCGCATCGATTTGGTCGATTGAAGCTGATATTGTGACGCCCTGATATCAAGCACCATTGCATTAGCAACCTATTAGAGATTCATGAACTTAAGAAAAACAAAAACAACAGATTTTGCTTTTCATGGACCGTTTTCAGAGGTTAAACATGGAGATACTCTAGCGGCACCGGTGGTGTAGTGGTAATCGTGATTGCATCTCACCCCAAAAGGCCTGCGTTCAATCCCAGTCGGCGCCGCCGGGATTTTCTGATGCATAAAATCTCTGATCATACCTTCCTTCGGAGATCAGGTTCAATTTTTGTGAACTACTTCAAACTCTTCGCTGAGGCTCTGCCACCAGGAGATTCTGGTTTTCCCGCTCTAATTTCTGCGCGTTGCTGTAGGCTTGACTTCGAATGTGGTGCTCAGCATTCGAAATATATTTGTGAGGGCACCAATCACGATTTGTATACCGCAGGCTGATATAGCCATTAGGCTCATAGTGGTGTATTATGCAAAAACTATTGAACGATTCATGCTAACAAAAATTGATTATTCCCATATTTTGGGGACGTATTGAATTTTGCATAACGTACACCGGGACATATGCAAACCTAAAAATTTCATAGTTCATCATTATGTGGTTGTGTAATCTACAATAATCACTATTTTCAATTTTTAAAGCACACTAATTATCTGTTGGCATCCATGCACAATTGAAAAAAAAAAATCTTAAAATAATATTCAAAAAATGCGCAAATGCACCGGAGTAAGTGGGACCTCTTTTGGGCTTTGAATAAAACTTTCTAAAAATAGAAATGTATGACAGTAGAAGATCATCAGTATAAGTGCTTGAAGTACATATTTATAGAAACGGAACCATCGTGAAAGAAATTACTTTGTATACGAATAGGAATAAATTGTAGCACACTGGTAGCACTTTATGAGAAGGGGTAAGTAAAGTTAGTGAAACACGAATGGAACTCTGTTTCAAAAATATATGGATGTATTTGTGAAGCTTCTAATCTGACAGATGGTAAACGGCCAGGTGATAACGAGGTGACGAAACGAATAGCTCGAGCAAATAGATTTGCTTTACATCATATACATCTCACAGAAACCAGGTGACTAGATATCAACAATATTTTCTCTGGATATTTTTTAATACTTCTGGTTCATCAATTATTCTGAAGATCTTCTACTGTCCAACAATTCAAATCTCATCTCTCCGATATTCTATTTTGATACCACGTGTCTCCGAAATTATACCAAAGACCTTCATGTGATCAGATCAGATCAGATGTGATCAGATCAGCTCTCCAAAAAATCTTTGGATATTTTGACGTAGGACTACGTCTGTGATTTCTATATGGGGGTGAAAACCGAAAATGGTACATGTAACAAAATTATGAAAGATTTTTAACGTTAATAACTCAGCTGCCCTTGGACCAATTTCAATTATTTTATCATCAATCGTTTAGAAATATTTGTACGCATCGATAACATTGCTTCCGAATGTTGATTTTCAACAAGAAACTGTTAAAAAGTGGTAATTGTCAAGCATTGTCCAAAGGAGTCGACATAACTAACAAATCCACCAATTACGTACATGCATAAGCTGCTTCCCCAACACAGTCATCAGAGAGTCGTTAGTAGACGAAACAAGTCGAAGCGGCATTCACCTCTGATCTTCGGGCGTGTGCGAATAGGGATGATGCAATTGCGTAATATTTTGTACACTCATCGCCATATTCAGAACCGCACGCCCGCAACGACCACACAAGATGCCCTCCAGAGTTGTAATCTTGTAACCAAACTTGGAATTGGGGTGCAAGTGATTTTGATCGACGGCAAACACATTCATTGATACGTTTTGTTGTTCTGCTTCTAAGCCACTTAATTTAGTCGTCGTAATAGAAATGAAAAAAATACGAAATTACACTATTTTCTGAGGATGCATAAAAGTCCAATTATTCGATTAACGATTAATTGTAAAGGTTTTTCCAGCTATTCGATTGAATATTTATCGAATTTTCAATAATTCGAGCGTGTAAGCGACATGCCTTCTTATTTATACTCGTTTGATTTAGCGCAGTAGGGGTCGTCCATTAATTATGTCACACATTTAGGGGGGAGGGGAGGTTTTGAAAACTGTGACGAGCCATACAAAAAAAATTAAGGTCCATACAAAAAATGTGACAAAGGGGGGAGGGGGGGGGGTTGAAATGGGCCAAATTTGCGTGACATAATTAATGGACCATCCCGTAGAGAAAATAAATAAAAGTACTAATTTATCTGACCAGACACAGAGAAGAACCATGACGTGAAACAGGCTAAGGCTAAGATTTACCAACTTGTTGAGAGAAGGAGATTGACGAGAAAAACTAAAAAGGGGAGGAGCTGGGTGGACACTGATATTATGCGGTCTTCCAACCTGTCGCAGACAACAGTTTAACTCCTGTCCAGCAGCAGACGGGCCAAGACTCTTGCGAGTGCCCAATCATTGAACCGAAGAATATGGGATGTTCCGGTCCGATTTGCTGATCCAGCTGCCTACACGTCATCAACATCTTCCAAAGGCTTTAAGCCTGTACTACCATCGGCTCTTTTCAGGGCCACCAAGATTTTCCAAAAGAGTTAAATTTCTGAACATGTCCCAACTAAACTTCATATCAAAAGGTTCTATTCAGGGCAATCATAGTCATACTAAAGAGTACACGCAAACCAAAAATCTATTACAATGAATGTTAGTTCCAGTTCCTATCATCCAACATCGCAACGAATGTTAGGAATTGACCATGCAGGCGATGTAATGGTTTTTTGTCTTTTTTTATTTCGTGTTCCATCTACGCTTTCGACTATACCAGTAAGCTTGTAGAACGACGCACATTGTAGAACATTGTAGAACGACGCACACACTTGTCTCGAATCTCTCCAGCAGAAAAAGCATACGAAGTCGAGCATGCGAGAAAATGAGCGCTTCATGTTTGCTTTTAGGCTAACCATATTCAGAAGCATGGAGAGAGTAGTGGAGAAAGCACAGGTCTGATAATCGCAACGTCCGTGGTTCGAGTCCAGTCGGCAAACTTTTTTCTATTTTTTTCGACATAATTAATTTCACTCACTAATACACTCCACATTTTTCGGTCTCCAATTTTCTTACATCGGACCGCAGCTAGGTATATCGCATCCTCGGTTCATGCGGTCTCCACTTACATCCTCTGATGATGAATCCCACATAATTGTAAGCGAATCTTACATCCACCGGTTGGGTGTATAAACAGAGAGAACCCCGCACAAATTCCTATACCTACACAAAACACAAGCTCCTGCTGCAGTTAAAAATAATTAATTAATTAATTTAGCTTTATTTAGGAGGCAGTTAAAAATAACATTTATTATATAAGACCACGTAGTCCTACGTCACCATTGCGTACAATCCCATAGGGCTGTCCCTTGTAGTTTTTTCAATACTTCTGGATGATCAACTATTATTCTGTAGATCTTTAACAGTTCAACATTCAAATAACGTCTCTCAGAAATTTTCTCATGCTACCAGGAGTCTCAGAAATTATTCCAAAGGCATTCGGGTGCTTATATGTGTTCAAAAACTTCTCAGGATATTTTCTCAATACTTCAGGATGATGAAATATCAGAGATTCTCTAAGTGTTATTGCAAAGACCTTCAGGTGCTCACAGGTCTCAAACATCTTATCAGGATTTTTTTTCAATGCCTCAGGATGATCAAGTATTATTTAAAACATCTTCAACTGTCCATCAATTCAAATGCCGTCTCTCAGAAATTCTCTCGTGCTATCAGGTGTCTCAGAATTTTTTTGCAAAGACCTTCAGGTGCCCATAGGTCTCCAAACACATCTCTGGATATTTTTCCAAGACTTCCTGGTTCAGTTACCACTCTGCATGTTTTGACAGCAGAATCGAGCAGGACCTTTTCTCTTGGTTCGAACTCGTTACCTGACACTGGATTACGTTGTTATAATCATTTTATTCCAGGAAACATTCTTGAATCAGTCACCTTCTCCGTTCGTACTAAAATCACAGAAGCAAATAAAATTTGCACACGTACGCATATGTAGGGTCCATTTGCTACGGTAGGGTCCATTTGAAACGAATTTGCCGCCGAGTTCATTGAGAAATATCAGCATCAACCACTTTTACCTTGCAGATTAGTGCTGAGCAATTTACCCAGTGAAGCTTATCCAAAGTATCCCTTCTTTTGCCCCGTAACGTGGGTAGATCACCTTTTCTTGGTACGTTACGGGATGTAAGATCTTAGTCCTTGTTACTTTTTATGCCTAGTTGATAGTGACAAGAATCGGCTTTGTCAACCGAGGATGATCTTGAAACAAGGAAAAAAATGAGTTAGTTGCCTTCATCTATGTGATTCCTAATCTTCTATTCGTTGTTCCCTAGTTTGAAGTGGTTAAGACTAGGGTTCTGATGCATGGTCATTATCGGTGTCATACCTTAATTTTGTTGCTAAGGAATCCAATTTTGACTGACAAAGGGGCGCGCCTTTGGAGGGTGTTTTAACACTCCGAAGGGTATAAATAGCGGAACCTTTCAATTAGAGTCGGATCCTTGCGATAAATGCAAGAGTGGCAACTGTAAAAAAATCGAATACTTCATCATATCTCATCAGTGATGGAGTAATACGACATGCACTAAACTAAGTACACGGGATATACTACAATAGATCAATTTACTGGTCGCAGTAGTGTTAGGTCCCGAACAGAGGAAAAAATCCCTTCTTTTAGAAAATATTAATTTTGATTTAAATTAACTTCACAATTCAACAGGAATTGTGACAACTTCTTCGAGTCTTGTCACTATTAACAAAGCATAAATAGTAACAGGGACGCAAATGTATTTCTTCGATTACTGAACTTGTCAGCACCACGAAAAGGTGATCTATCAGCGTTACTGGTAAGTGCATATTTATAGAAATGGATCACCCAAAAATACCATAACGTGTCGAAGTATTTTGTATACGAATAGGAATACATTATTTAAGCAACAAAAAGGTATCACTTTATGAGGAGAGATAAGTAAAGTTAGTGAATTCAAAGATGTATTGTCCTGAAAACTTCTGTAAACATACTTCTTACAGTTATAGTCAAAACATATTGTTCGTTTTTACAAGATCTGGATGCTGTTATTTGGTATACATTACTTTACAAAGCGAAAACTGTTGAATGTGCCTATTATTATTGAAATAGCTTTAACTACTTTAACTATTTAATGATTTGCATAGTTGAAGATGCTAAGAGTCAAATAGCAAACTTAAAGTGGTCATTTTATACGATAGATGAGGAGATGGAAGTATAGAGTTGATATAGTTGATAGTTCCGTTAGAGTACGGCAGAGTGTAAATTGTATATAGAGAGTCGAAAGCGACGGGATACCCCTCACCATCCCTCTCAAACTGGGGTGTTTGGTAAAGAGAGATGATCAACCCGATTCGTACCTTCCTCAAAATTGTCCTTGCTCGCTTTCTACTATCTATGTTCAATTTTCACACAACCGTACTATAACGGATCTATTAAATTACTGCAGGGTGCCTTCCATTCATTTTGACTAAAAAAATGTTTTATGAAATTATGGAATAATAAGACATTTTGAAAATATTTTGATTACGTAAACAACAAGAAAAGATTGTTAAGTTTGTGTTTGACACATAATACCTGCCAATTTTGCTACATGAGAGTCGCAATAAGCGATTTTGTAATTTATCTCACCCACTCTTCGCTCTTCACTCTTCGCGAAGAGGCGATCAGAAAAACGTTCATTGTGACTCTGTCAAAGCTAAATTTGCAGGTTTGATGTGTGAAACACAAACTTTACAATCTTTTCTTATTACTTACACATACAAAATGTCATCATAATATCCTATTATTCTATAATTTCATAAAACATTTTTTTAGTCAAAATGAATGGAAGGCACCCTGAATAACTGTATTCTTTCAGGACGTACCTTAAAATTCGATCGCGATATAAAATATTAGGATTAATAGACAAAATGCAACCCTCAAATTAAATTGTAAAGTAATAAAGCATACTTGCACTTGTGTATCTTAAAGCCTGGCCAAATTTATTCAAACCGATGAAAAAGTACGATTAATTCATTGCAAGAATCACTAATTATTGTAAACATCCTCAACAAAGAAAACTTAGACATCAAAATAAATGGGTTTGAGAGAAAGCAGCAAAAGCATATTCCGACGTTTGACTTAATATTGATCAGTTTATTACTTGATAACAATTAAAAGCTTATTCCGAACATTACAAAATATTAGCAAATCAAGCAATTGCAAAAAAATAATGAGAAAGTCACGAACGAGTTTTGATTTTTGCTCTGGAAAAAAGGCGCCAACAAAGGCAAGAAGCAAAATAACTTGAAAAAAGAAAGTGATCGACTCCGCACCACTTAGATATCTACCGTTCTGGTGTACCTTATTATATTTCTTCTATATAGGTACCAGATGCAAGGTTGAAAATGAACGTCCGAATCCATTGATGGAAAATCTGTCACATCTACTTCGCGTCTATCAATTCCCACCAAACTCAACCCTTATTAGCTACTTCATTCTTCTTCAATTTCCAGCTCTCCATTCAAGCTCACCCTTATGTCTGCGTCTGCGTTTCAAATCAACTCCCTTCAGGGTGAAACGATTTGGAAACTTCCACCAACGTGATGCGACTAATTTTCACACTTTTATTCAACTGGCAAATTGAATAACGTGACGTTTTTCGCAGTCATACGAGGCAATTTACAGCTCTGTTCATCTTTCACATGTGGCCCGAATCGTGATTTGCACTATTATCGTCATTATGCTCTGTGATATCTTCGTCTTCTAGAAAATATGTCAGAGATAGATAGCGCAACCAGAACTCCAAAATAGAGTGGAATCACAAATTTCCCGTCAAACTTGTTGCACGTCTCCCAAAGGTTGATTGAAATTTCAGTAGCTTCTCGTCCGTAGTCTGTTGACCTAGATCAATCAATCACATTGTGTGACATCATGAGCAAAATCCAAACAACATACCGCCTCGCACTAAAGTGGAAACCGACAATGATCGCTATAGTTTATCATCTCCATGGCATCAAGTCCACACCCAGCCGCATAAAATACTTCAAGCGTGTGCCTGTACAAGCATAAATTTCACAACAAATTATCGTAAAACTTAATCAAGCGAAGTCAGATATATTTAACGAACGTAGAATACCACGCGGACGACCCGGCATGGGAATACGATATGCTGCGAGTTGCCTTTTCTCATCGCTATGAGCTTCGCTAAAAGCATATCTGCGTTCCGCAGTTGCAAAAAGAAATCTTTCCAGCATCCAATTTCAAACGCCGCTAACCCGTACCACAAGCTGTAATAAGCCGAAGGATTGTTACAACAACAGCAACAATGCAAACGGTGAAAGCACCGGATCGATTGATTGAAATTCAATACTTTTTTTCGGGATGGGTAGGCTGGCAGTCGGTGCTTGTTCCTGAAAGAATCCCGGATCCCGGAAAGCACTCACACCCCGGAACCGCTACTGGTGCAAATGTAGAACACAAACATGGGCCGCAGGGTAAATCACTTAGCGTTCTATATGAAATCTATCTAATTGATTAAAATCTAATCCAACGGCAGGGTCTGCTGTTGTCGATGATTCGTTTTTCATTGGTTTCGTTCGTCATAATCGCGAAACAACGCGTTCAATGAAGACCGAAAGGCGTAACAAGATGAACATAAATTAGATTTACTTCATTTCACGGCAATACGAGGAACGGAATTGGCATTGATTGCATCAAAAAGGTTTTGCTGGTAATGGAGACAAGCGTGTCTAATGAATTCTTTAATTTTTTTTCTATTTACAGAGATATGCAGTCAAAACAGAGAAGAGTGGAGAACTTATAGTCACAGTTCAGGTAAGGTTTTGTTATTGTGATTTTGACAAGAATATGATCATTTTGGAATGGATACAGAAGTAGTTTGTCTAAGTTATGGTGTGGGATGAATTAGCAAAAATGATTAAACATACAATATTATAAATGCAATCACTGAACTAAGGAAAATTTCAAAGACCGCAAATTTGTGGTTATGTATTGAGCAGTTCCATGGAAAATAGCGATAAAAAATTGAATTCTTGAATCGAACTTCTTCGGTTTGTATGTAACATTGCGTAATTGATTATTATGGGCAATGATTTACATTTTTGCTAATATTTAGCCATTTTGATCTTGTTAAATTTTCAAAATGGCGTCCTTGAAATTTTTCAAAATATTGTTGTACGGCAACGGCATTTCTAATCGAAATTATTTATTTATTTATTTCTTCAATCAACGTAGACTAGTACAAATACATTTACATTTTTTCTTAAATATAAAAAAAATCTTTGAAAGAAAGAAAAAAAAAATAAAATTTTGTCCTATATAAAAATCAAGCAGTATCTGCTTTCCTATTTTTCTTCTTGTGAGTTATAATTCCGTATGGAGTAAAACCATTGTTTTAAATTATGCCGAGACATTGTAAAGTCAATGGTTTCACAGTATTGATTGTAAGAGGCCATCTAGCGATTTAATGACCCATATTTGTGCGATGATGATTTATGGCAAAAAAAATCGATTTGGGAGTTGCCGAGTAGGTGCATAGAAATTAATGTTTGATAAAAGTTCTGTTGAGTCAATGCGCTGCGAAACGATATTGTTTACAAATGAAACCATTGCATATTCACGACTCTCTTTAAATGTTTGTATGCTTATAAGCATGCAGCGTGCTTTATATCAAGAGCAAATTTTCATTATGTCGTAAGTAACATTCGCACCAATCCGAAAAAAATAAAGTTTTGTTTTGATGACCGAAAAGTTATTCCTATTTCCAAGTAAACACATATAATCTCATAGTGATAGCAATTTTTAACATATTTAGCATGGTTTTAATCATACAAATGCAAATCGCTAGCTTTCATGCTAAAAATACTGGTTTTTGAGTCAAAAGTTATTATACGTCGTTTGGTGGCCCCTATTGTTACTTAAGTCAAAGTGTATTTACCAGGATATTCGGGAGAATTATCAATTACGTCTCCTTACGTGCAGCCCATTCATCATTTTAGGACCACCGAAATCATCTTAGCAACAAACTTTTCGATTTATTCACTTTAATAATGAGAAAGCAAAACGACGAACGTACACTTTTCACGGGTTTCTCAGCGCTGTTACTTAAGTCGAACGGCATCTCCATAGAAATTGGGTGACTTAAGTAACATCGAAAACTATTTTGATCGGAAGGTGATTACGTCAAAAAGCAATTTGACTGGTAAATAAATTTAAAAATGGGATTTGATCCTATATTCGGACAGTATATAGTGTAATAGCAGGAGAATCGATTGACACTGATAGCTCGACTTTGTTTACTTTTGTTACATTCGACGTAATGAAAATTTGCTCTTATTTTGGTGGAAGAGGAAATGAGGCCTACTTAATTTACGAAGGGCGTATAATATAAATTGTTTTTATACTGATTCTAATCTTTCTTCGTGCGTGATTGTAGAAGGAAACCATACAAGACTGCAATAGTCCAGTATTGATCTCACATAGGCAATATATAGTGTTTTAATTGTATATGGGTCCTGAAAGTTGTAGCAAAAGTGCTTGATAAAGCGTAGCATGTTATTTACCCTGTGAATAATTGTGTTGTTATGATCTATGCAAGTTGGTTGGGAGTCTAAGATTATTCCTAAGTCCCTAACTCTTTCTCATTTTTCTACATTTTGATTTCCTAACACAATTGAAATATTTCATGCTGTTCTTTTCCTGCTAAATGATATAATTGGGTGATTCGGAATAACTGTTACTTTTAAAAATGTTCATAGCGTTTGAACGCTTGCATGATTTTTGATATCAGTATATTCAAGATATACTACATATATAACCTTCAACTTAACATACTTTAATTCAAATCTGGGGGTGACCCCGGCGTAGTGGTTAACCTCTCATGCCAAAGTCACGAGTTCAAATCTCACCCCGGGCAAGTCACGAATGACTCAACAGTGTTAAAGTGAATATAATAAAAAAAAAATAATTCGAATCTCTTTTCCTTTACCTTTAATTACCAGCCACATATGCCACGAAAATGAACCCCAGCTGGAACACACGTTTAAGTTCCAGCACTTTTGGAGTCCTGGTGATTTGTTTAAGCTTTGATTGTGAACGAATTTTCCACGCATGGTTCCTTTTTACCTCTATAATGATGCGAAAAATAAATATTTCATTCTTTCGAAGAGATTTAAGTTCCTAAAAGATAACACGAATTTATACAGATTTTTAACATGCTCCATTTTCACGTCTAACTAAAAGTAAATAGGTACGCATACGTACCGTGTTATTGGCGATGACGGCGACTCTGTATACTGTACTCTACTGTACTGTACTCTGTATGCTATAGCTCTTTACTCCTATGGTAAAATCCATAAGCAAACGTCAGACTGTGCGTGAAATATGGCGGACTTCGTACTATCCTCTCTCCACTCCATTGAACAGTCCCATAAGAAACTGTAAATCTTTTCTAGAAGAGACGATTTTTCGACGGTGCCGTCAACGCCAATTAAAACTTCAAAGTTACAGCTTTAGATAGTTAAATTTCTCCAGTTCGAACGAAATCTCAAACCTTCCTCTTGGTGAAGCCCATCAGCGCCCACTCAGTTGAAACGGACCCGGAATCAGCGCATTCCTTCCAGTTTTCCCGCATTTGCTGGATGTCCTTGACTGCCCTGCCGTATTGTCGAAGTTATTGCTTTGAAATTGCCCAGTATTTTTCGATTGGTCGAAATTCCGGGAAATTCGGAGGATTCATTAGCTTGAAGACAAAATCGATCTTGTTGGCAGCATACCATTCCAGAACCACCTTAGAGTAGTGGCAGCTGGCCAAATCGGGCCAACAGATGACTTTGCCCCTATGCTTGCGGGTGAACGGCAATACACGCTTTTTCGGGCATTCTTCGCTGTAAACTTGGGATGTCATCGTAGAGGATGTGACGAATGGTTCCATTTTCAGGCCACAACTGCAAATCGCTTGCGAAATCATGGCCTTCTTCGCGAATTTGGCGGCAAACACGAAATTGAATCTTCCCGGCACATCCCCACGTTCAGTCGAGATGTAAAATTTTTGACCGGGAAGCTGCTTAAAATCGAGTTTGACGTATGTTTCGTCATTGATCAAAGTGCAGTCCTTCTTATTGGAGGCGAACCAGCCTCAGGCTGAAAGCCTCCTAAATAAAGATAAATCAATCAATCCTTGTGTTTCGTCGAAACACGGTGGTACAAAAGCCTTGCACGCTTTTTGGTCACAGAATTCTGCTTCATGTGCCGGTTCGGATGTTTACTGGCTTTGTACGACTTGTATCTTTCCCTGGCAAGGATGTGCCGCACCGTTTGAAAGTTGGTGTTGTAACCTTCTGGCCACATCTCGGATCGAAATCCCGGGGTTGGCTTTATCGCACCAATACCTTGGTGCGCAGCTGACGATCCCTGGTTTCAGTTTTTTCGTAGGTCCGCTGATTCCTTTCCACATTCAGGATTTCCTTGTAGGTTTTGAGCACTCGACAAACTGTTGTTTTCGGCATCTTCAGCACTTGCACAGCTTAGAACCGGACCACTCCGGATTTTCCAGGTGTTCGTGCACAATATTTTTTCTTCTTTCGAGTTCCATTTGACGTTATTTCTGAACGCGATCGACAACATAGATCAAACTTGCACCCGTTTAGGATTGGGCGATCTTGGATCGATCTTTGGAAGATCGATCTTTTTTATCCCGATTTCAGAATTTTCGGATCGATTCTTTGTCCACGAAAAGATCGGAAAAATCGATCTCTTCTTTCAATCTTTTCGATCTTAAAAAAAGGTGTTAAATTTTGTAATTGTATTGACATCGAAAAAATGATTTACTCTCACCCCAGACTGCGTGATAAATTTATCGAACATAACGTCAACATCAGCATCGCTCCCTACAATTACGTCACTATTTGCGTTCCCGATATTTACAAATACAGCAACATTTGAAGGTTTTCGCTACCTCTCTCCTGTGCTCATTGCTCCTTACCGTCACGGCAACATTTAATTGAATAATATAAAGGAAAGAATTTCTTGGGGTGCCAACGTAAACAAGCGTATAGTCCATTATATATGCAAGAGTATTGATGGTCCGAAAGTGAGGATACAAACCAACATTTTTGGCTAGAGTGAAAGTGAGGATAGCAAACTAAGCACTTGAAAATGGGATTTCGCAAGTGTGCAAGTTTTAAACGTCAGAAAGGTCAATTCAAATTAAAACCCTAAGATCGATCTACCAAAGATCGCTTCTTTAGTAGCGATTTAATCAGTGGATTGAGTCTAGAGCCAAATCAAGAGCAAATTTTCATTACGTCGAAAGTAACAAAGGTAAACAAAGTCGATCTATCAGTGTCAATCGATGCTCCTGCTATTACACTATATACTGTCCGAATATAGGATCACATCCCATTTCTAAATTTATTTACCAGTCAAATTGCTTTTTGACGTAATCACCTTCCGATCAAAATAGTTTTCGATGTTACTTAAGTCACCCGATTTCTATGGAGATGCCGTTTGACTTAAGTAACAGCGCTGAGAAACCCGTGAAAAGTGTACGTTCGTCGTTTCGCTTTCTCATTATTAAAGTGAATAAATCGAAAAGTTTGTTGCTAAGATGATTTCGGTGGTCCTAAAATGATGAATGGGCTGCACGTAAGGAGACGTAATTGATAATTCTCCCGAATATCCTGGTAAATACACTTTGACTTAAGTAACAATAGGGGCCACCAAACGACGTATAATAACTTTTGGCTCAAAAACCAGTATTTTTTAACATGAAAGTTAGCGACTTGCATTTGTATGATTAGAACCCTGCTATTTATGACTTTATATATTGACTATATAACTTTTCGGTCATCAAAACAAAACTTTATTTTTCTCGGATTGGTGCGAATGTTGCTTACGACATAATGAAAATTTGCTCTTGAAATATAAGATCGATCTTTCGGCGAAGATCGCTCAATCCTACACCAGTTGTTCTCAACACGCTAGCTTGAAAGTACAAATTAATGAGTAAAAAAAGATCAATTTTTAAGAAAAGTGGCATAGCCGAGGTCGGTGGGATTTTTCTGAGGCATTAAAATCTTTGGTCATGTCTTCCTTCGGAAGGGAAGTAAAGCCGTTGGTCCCGGCCCATGTGTGTTGTGAATGGGTGCGATATCCTACGCAGGTGTGGAAGCTGCCATCCTGCACATTCGATTGCCGTCAATGGATGGCAATCGATGTCCGTCGGTGATTGGCACTAGCTTGCGGAACAGAGACCGACGTTAAATAAAGGAAAGAAAAAAAAAAGTGGCTTTGCTCATTAAATGAGTAAACCCAATATTACTCATTAATGAGTATTTGACGCATACT
Organism: Ochlerotatus camptorhynchus; assembly: GCF_037179485.1. NCBI lineage: Eukaryota > Metazoa > Arthropoda > Insecta > Diptera > Culicidae > Ochlerotatus > Ochlerotatus camptorhynchus. Next base: position 991,012 of record NW_027040647.1, read on the forward strand.
TAAAAAAATTGGTACTTTTTAGCTTTCATGTTCTTACTGGAGATGAATAAAAAATACCCATTTTATCAACAAAATTGTTTTATGGGCTTCCTGCCGTTAATAATTTAACCGAATATTTAAAGTAATCAAAAGAAAAACAAATAAGCATCTTTTATATTGCACTAAATATAATAAAATATGTGTTATAGGTTGTAACCTGCCACCCTTTAAACGAGAAAAGGTTGTTCAGGCCTCGGTTCCGGCTGTTCGAATTTCAATCCTCGTCACCGTCTTCCATTGCCAAACCATCCGGATTTTCGATGGAATTCCACTGGTTCCACGGCTACCCTGTATAATTAGTTGAAACGCAGTACTAGACGTTCATTCGCCAGTCTCCACTTATCAAAGCTAAACCTGAAATGGAACTGAGAACGGACACAACACACTTTTAGCTTGACTTCTAGCTCTTACGTCGTGAAAATCACCTCGGGTTGCTGTTTTTCGTCATGTTGCTGCAATAATGAGACTTCTGTCCGGTGCACTACCCTAATAAAAATTGTATGGTTAATTTGCTTAACGACGTGTTCTGGGTATCATCCAAACCATTTGTGGAATAGTTCAATGATTTGGGTTATCGTTCGTTTATGGTTATTTTTTATTAGGGTATTTTCACCCGAATTAACATCGGCCAGATGGAATCTGCTAGCACAATCAAACTTCCGTTCGAGCTTCCTTCGCGTATCCTCTTGAGCCGTGATTTTTTTTCGACATGTCCGGAGAACTTTGAGATAAGGGCGTAATTGCTTTTGTAAACAAACACGACAATCGCCGATTTCTCGCAAATTAAAGCTTAATCTAAAAAATTACCAGCACAAACAGGTAGATAAATGATTCCTCTTTCATTTGGTATAGTTTGTTCGCGAGATTGAGTTTCAATTTACGAGAAATCGGCGATAGACGTGTGTGTTTACAAAAGCAATTACGCCCAAATCTCAAAGTTCTCCGGATGTCTCCGAAATGTAAAATAACAATAATTTGTTTACCAATTTTTATTGCAAGAAGACATTTTTTAAAGTGAATAAAAAGTAACCATTCTTCATTTTTGGAAAATACCCATTTTTTGACAACTTAGTATGGATTCCAAAAAACAGTAAAAGATAATCATTAAATGGGTACTTTCAAGTTACCGTGTATAGAAGTGTAAACAAACCACTGTCAAAGATTTTCGATTCCCAACACTAGAGGCGTGCTAGCTGCGCGTGTGGGGCGTACCAATTTACTTTTAGTCAGCCTTTTTTTAATACAAGCTGATATTTGTACACACTTTAAAGCAAAAATACTTGAACATATTCCCATTTTACTCATGGAGTAAATTTAATAAAATTGCATATTTCCGGATTGATTTGAGATTTGGGCGTAGTTTCATTTGAAAAAAAAACACGTCAATTACCGATTTCTCGCGAATAATAGCTCAATTTTGAAAATTAATAACGCTATGAGGTAGAGGAAGGATTTCTCTATAATTTGGTAAAGTTTGTTTATGAGATTGAGCTATAATTCAATATAAATCCAAAATTGACGCCTTTGTTTACAAAAGCAGTTATGCCCAAATCTCAAATCACTCCGGATTTGTGAAATCGGTAACAGTTTTTCTGAATCACCCTGTAAGTTGCATTTTTCAATTCAATTCTAGTAGGCATTTTTTACACCATACGTAGAATATGTGTATTTCATTCAAGGATATATTGATGTCTTCTTCTTTTCTCATTTCCAAAAAGAGCTTCATGTCGTCGGCATAGATTAGCAATTTTTGTTTTTTTGAGAAAAAAATGTCGTTTGTACGTAAATAAAAATAAGAAGTCCCAATTAAGAGCCTTGAGGGACGCCTGAAGTGACTTGAATTTGGTTCGATTTCTATCCTTTGAATTTAATTATTTGTTGGTGGTTAGTTAAATATGATTCAAACCATTTCAGGAGTTCTGCTTCAACTCAAAATGTATTGCAATTTAAAGAGTAGGATAAATGGCTCTAATGTTGGCCTATGGATCTAAGAGTGGGCCCATCGCTAAAAATCTGTTATTTATCAATTTTATCTAGATGAACGCGTCAGTGGGACGGTACTAATGGATAGTTTTGGTTGCTATTGAAAATTTAGTCGATTGCTGAATTTATGTGTGGGCCCATATTAGCGTCATTTAGGTCGACATTACATCCATTTCCCCTAGCATTGGTATGTCAATGCGGTCAAATACCTTGCCTGAATAGAGGTATTCTACGCGATTTCCATTATCCATTGCATTCAGTCTATAAATTGAAGTAAATTTGTCGAGGTCGAACGGCCCTTGAAGAAGCCGTGTTGCATGTTGTAATTCTATTTCTGATTTGGAGAAATAATTTTTCGTTGAACATTGCCTCGAAAAGTTTAGGAATGCAAAAAATATTACATGATAATTACGTGCGTCAGATTTTCAGCCAGATTTAAAGATAGTCACTAGAAATAAGTTTTTTTTTAGATTTTTTAGAAAGGATCCGAATTCCAGGGACATAATAAAAAGCCAAACAATGGAGCAGTGAGTTCCATTGCTAGACTTTTCGTAAATACTGGAGGAATTCCGTCTGGTCCAGGACCTTTAGAGGCTTCTACATTTTTAAAAGCCTGCAAAGTTTATCCTGCGCTTGAAGTTGATTGACGCCAATGTTCTTTGAAAATTCTGGATAAAATGTAAAATAATCGCGGTTGCGATCTTCTTCAGAAAATGTCGTGTAGATTTCAAGAAAAAAAAAATGCAAATAGATTACAGTTTTGAATTATCAGTACTATTGTCACAGTTGGGTGGAAATGCTATCAAACATGAAACTTTAGTCGCTTTTTAGTGTGATAACTAATTAGCTACACACTTAGAAAAAATCATGTAAATTTAGGTGCTCTAAGAGTGACATATACGAGCGTAAATTTTGACATAAGATTGAGTCATAACCGACGTGAAATATAGCTCAATCAAACGTACTTTTCGTCGAGCAACGAACTTTTCAGTCTCGGAGCACTTAATATTAAATGAACGTCTCATCTTCTATGTCAAAGATGGATTCCGTTACGTGTAAAATTAGTTATTTCTAAGTGTGTAGATAATAGTCTGAAGCAGTGTTGGCAAAATCATCAATCAAATTATATTTTTCCGCTCTCATACGCTCTCAATATCACGCGTGATATTGGAACAAAATATCATGCTTGATATTGATTTTACGAGCTCTTTTTATATTGCGAGACTATTCACAAACTGCAAAAATCAAGCGGAGAGTTGACTAGACACAAAAATGATTCTGTTGCACATCGTTTTCTTAGGAAGAGAAAGTATAATTTGCTATCTCTTTTTACTGTTCTGCGATGGCAGACACGAAGTGACTGCTGCCAGCCGTTATGGCAGTTTCGGTTGCGTTCGGTGGAAAACAAAAATCATTAAACTCAATCTCACCACAGTTTGTTGAGATTTACAGCTGGTGAGTTTTGTTAGCTTGATATTCCGAGCTGCGATATCACAGCTTGCAAAATCAACCGCAGCTGTATGCTAGTTGATTTTTGTCTACGAAAATCAAGCGTGATCTTAGGCATTGGTGAGATTTGATTTTGTGATATTTTGCCAACACTGGTCTGAAGAGAGTAGGTAGATAGTTCCGCTAGATTACGGCAGTAAGAAAATTGAATAGAAATTGAAAATGAGCAAAGGGCCATTAATGCGACATTACTAGTAAAAAAAGCACACTTCTTTATCTAACTCGTACAATGTACGAAGAGATTTCTTCGTAGAAAACTGAGCGTTTGACTTGCTCATATACTGTCTGCGGCTGTGGAATAATTCTTGCGATGTTTCTAGCCCCACGTTGCCGAAAGCATTTCCAGTCGATGGTGTGTTAAAATGCAATTCTTCTTTACCCAACTACAGGTATACCTCGACATAACGTAACTGTCATTTTTGACTTCCATCGCCAATTTCTCGCAATCGATCATTCAATCATGCAAAAGAATAACACTATTGATAAAAGTGATTTGTATGATTGTATTGACAATTTCGAGATATCGACAATGGAAGCCAAAAGTGACAGCTACGTTATATTGAGATATACCTGTATTGTGTTGCTCCTATGCAATACAGGGGTTTGACATATAGCTGAATACACGTACTCAACATCAAAACAACAAAACATATCATGGTACCGCTGACAACGTTGCAGATGTTCGGTACGCAGCAAACTTAAGTGATATGACAGCCATATCCATCCCCTGATGCAATAGGGTGGTTTTTGCGTGCTGTACCATCATCAGCATTGTTGACGGTTACTCCCGCCTTGAGTTGTTACATTCAAAGTGTTTTTTATGTTACTTCATACGTGAAGTTTCCCATGCTATTTGTATGGTTCGAACTAGCGGGAAACATACCCACCGCCTCTGGAGGAATCTACAAAGTTTTCTCCACAGCTGTTGCCGCTTTGTCGCTTTGGAACAGGACGTTGACTGGTTCACCCTTTACTTCGAGGATTTCGGCCAGTTGATGAACTCCATCACCATTCTGCTCAGCTGAATGCACTAATAAGCTTTACACTTTTCTCGACGGATTCGAGCACTCACTAGGGATAAGTTTGACAACAACCTGAAAATGACAGTTTCAGCCAACTCCCCGGCAAGGTGACAGATAATCTTAGTTTCACGTACCCACTTGCAAATAGTAGATGTCGCCACACAACGTAAACAAAGGGACTGCCCTTCACCGCCGCAATGGTATTTCTCTATGGGAAGGCAACTTTTTGTTTCACCATGTGTGGATGTCAAGCAACAAGCAAGAATGCCATGTGAAAAGAGCGATTTATGATTTTCGTTGTGAAATGAAATAAATCCAAACAAATTGGAACAGATTGCTGGAAGTTTTTCTTATATAATCAAATAGAAATAAAAACACATTGGTTAATTCTATTATATTTTGCTCTTGAATATTATCAGTCTTGAGAATAATGTTTCTGAGCATACTTGTGCGGTGAAGACTTGCAATAAAAAGCCGTATCATTAAAAACAGTTTACTTCCCCATCTTTCTATTGAGGGGTGAAAAAAAATACAAAATTGATTCTTATTCGCGGTGAGTAGCAGGTTTGCTGTGTGAACACTAACATTTCGTATATTCATTCAAACATGAAGAAATAAATAAAATAAATTAAAATAAGCGTCTCTCAACAAAAGATATTCATAATGAGCTTCTAAAACGAATAAATTTCAGTGATTGTCTTTTGTTACACCCGCCCGTTTAATTAACATTGTTCCCCACCAACTTGAAGTTTCAAGAAACAGATAAGGCTATCTGTTTTTATGTTCAGTATTTTATTTACTTTATTTACATATCTGCATTCGCCCTATTCAGATAACACTTCTGAAATTTGTGAGTTTGACAGAACCACCAGCACCAAATTTTCGGAGTACACTGGAAATGTACTGGACTTGTCAAGTTGCCCCCGGGTTGGTTTCAGCTTTGCATGTGATCCAAATCCACGATTGCAGGAACGAAAATCACAATTATTGGTTCGTGGTATCACGAAACCATTATTTTGTTTTGTACTAGCTGAGTGTGCCCGGCCTTGCTCGGGATTCAATTTTAGCTTGAGTGTATGCGCCAATTAAAACAAGAGCATGCTATATTGTACGTAGCCCCCCCCCTCTTATCTAAGGGGCTACCCCCCCCCCCCCCCCCATTTGCTTGATTAGTTGTCGAGTTATGCCAGTGATATGTATGCATGTTCTTGTAATCGGGATAAAAAGTATTCATTATATAGGGTCACGCAAATGACCCGTTTTCAAGCCAACTCCGTCTCTCTTTGTAACGTTTTTTGTATAGACCCTTAAACAAATTGTATGATTCGTCACGGTTTCCTAAAAGCGTGACGTAATTTATGATCGATAAACCGCAAGACCTCTAAAACATCATTTAAGGTGTGGTCGAACAATAATTTTATAGTTGAAGATGCTAATTTCAAATAACAGACTAAAGTGGTAGAGGTAACAATAACTGCAATTTCCAAACCTACGACTGGATGCCTTCCTTCAGATAAACAACTTTAGTGCGGTCAAAATCGATAGAACTGTTTCAAACACATCGTCGGTACATGAGCGAGTCGGCGATCATCTCTTGTTGCCAGTGGTGGCTGGGGGGAATACCCCTCACCATCCCTCTCCAACGGGGGAGTTTTGTAAAGAGAGATGATCAAACCGATTTTTACCTTCCTAAAAAGTTGTCCTGCCACACTGCCGTACTCTAACGGAACTATAAACTCTACACGGGAAAAAAAGAGTTCCCATATTCGTGAACCACAGCCGTGAACCATAGTTCACGGTGTATATTTGAGAAAATTTTGTTCTGGATAGCTGGCCGTGATTTGTAGTTCACGGTCCGTTCCCGTTTTCGGGAACGGATTTTTTTCCGAGTATACTTCATCCCCTCATATATCGTATAAAAATTACCACTTTAGTCTGATGTTTGAAATTATCATCTTCAACTATGTAAATCGTTGACTTCACGCAGAAGTAATACAAAAACATATAGTTAAAAATAATTTTATAATTTGAACCATGTTCAAGACTCTTTGTCTCACTGTTCCTGCCTAGTGGGAAAACATGAGACACAAATTTACCTTTTCATTTCTAATTGTAACAAAATTAGATTACAACCACTCCACCTAAAACTATTTTTAAGAAACCTATACCATTCGACATGAGTCATGCTTGTTCGTAGCTTTCATCGAAAAAAAATTGAACAATTGTTCGACAAAAACTGTCTCACTGTTGACTACTTTCCCCTGCATATTTTTTTGGCAACCACTTCATCAATAATAGGAATAAATCACTTGGTTTCGGAATTGTTTACGCTGAGTATGGGTTTTGGTACTTTATAAGCGATCTGAAACGTGCTAAATCCATCATACGAAACATCAAATCAAATGACGATGCAGCAACCCAGTTTGCAGGATCACCTTAACAACACGTGGGCATGTTCCAGGTGAAATTGGCCAAGTAACCAGAATCGCATTGCCCCAAAGATGTTTGGCTCTTATAATTGGATTAAAATGCTTATTCTATTAATTGTTGTTTAAGTCCTCAGTTTCCCTACAAGATCACCATTGGTCTTCGTGCACGTGGTATCCATTATCTCTCGTTAAGTAATTGGTCTGCAAAGACATTGTTTCACGAATATCAACAATGACATGGGTTTCACCAGAAAGCACTTTAGGCATTACACTGTTTTCGTTCCGAGAATCGGTCAAACTCAGCTATTTCTCAGCGGATGTTGGCATGAACGGGAATAACAGGGTATAACCAAGTTTTTTATTGACAGAGCACAAACTTTTCTTTTCTTTTTCTATTCTCTGACATCCTTTCTTTCAGGCACTGTGACAATGCAGCTTTGTTGTCTGCGATGTTGAAATAAGTCAAACATTCATTGCTTTGACTACTGCAGACATATTAAATTTAATTTCTGTGGTTCCGGGAAGAATACGAAATAAAACCTTATGAAAGTTATTTTTGCTTCTATATCCATTCTTATTAATCACAAAATTTACAAAATTAACCATCTCCACTGTTGACTGTATTTCTTTTCAATAAAAAAAACTTTTCTTCTCTTCACAGGGAGACTTGTCGCAACAGGAGAAACGCGCCGTTTTCCTTACCGTTCACGACCTGGGTTGCAATCGTAAGTAGTTCACATACCTACTTCGTCTTGTCTTGAATATAATCTGAAATTCCTATTGCCAGATGCATCCTTCGAGGACTTTGTGAACAGTGCTTGTATGATTGAGATCAAAGAGCGCTCATGTTTCATTCATGTTGACGTTCCTGGACACGCTGATAATGCTCCCAATCTGTCGGAGAAGTGAGTAGTGTGAAGCTGTTTTTTTATGAATTATGACATCTGATTACGATTTTTCAAATTTCAGCTTCCAATTTCCACCGCTGCAGCTGCTGGGCGAGGAATTGGTCACCGTGCTGGACTTCCTGCACGTCAAGTATGTCATCGGATTGGGAGAAGGTGCAGGTGCAAACGTCCTGGCCCGATTCGGTTTAGCCCATCCGTCGCGCTGTCTTGGCCTAATCCTGATCAACGTCACCGGTTCGCCGGCTTCCGTTATCGAAGCATTCAAGACCAAATTCATCAGCTGGAAGGGAGACGAAATCGGCCAGTCCGCCGAGGACTTCCTTCTGTACCACAAGTTTGGCTATGTAAGTATTCTCTCGAAACCCCTGTCGCTGGAACATACCCCGTGAAAAAACCCAGCCTGAATATATGTCCACGAACCACACACACTCCCCCCGTACCAAAACCAATGATTGGCTTTAATTGGGTAGAAATTTTTCCACTTTCTTCGCTTCACCTTTTCTCTGTTTTCTCTTTATGCACCATATCTGTCGCTGTGTCTTTTCACCTAGACGTTTTGTTCCACATTCTATTGGCAGTAGGGGAAAAAATATATAGGGGAAATGGATGTAATGTCGGCCTAAATGCCCTTAATTTGGGCCCATACATAATTTCAACAATCGTCTAAATTTTCAATAACGACCAAAAATATCCATTAGGACGGTCCCAATGACGCGTTCATCGAGATAAAATTGATAAATAGCAGATTTTTAATGATGGACCCAATCTTAGATCCATAGGCCAACATAAGAGCCATTTCCCCTACATCGTTTTATTCATGAACTGTTTTCGCAGTCGGTTAGGACCGGCTTCAAAAATAGAATCTTAAAAATAATGGCGTATTAGAAAAGCAAACACAAAATTCCCCTTTTTTCAAATCTTTTGCGTTTATTTGCATTTATATAAGCTATCGTTTTCATACTCCCCTCTTGATCACTGCGCTCTAAATAAGTCTTCCGTCACGTCGAACATTGATAAGGTTATTATTACGAATACAGTAGCTGGCGAAATAGTATTGCGATGCAGTCCTTCAAAACACATACTGGTTTTATATTATTTATGTTTTGGGTTTGCTTGGAAGGTGTTACAAAACTATAGTTAAAAAAATGTGAAATTTATAATACTGCAGCTGTCGAAAATGGAATTTTTCAAAACATTACTCTGAAAATACACTCGACCGCCAAAAATATGCAACCACCTTTTTAGCAATATAAGGTTCACATAGATTACAAATTTTATATTTTGCAAAAAAAAAAGGAATATGAGTGAGTTGCATACTTGAGCGGAATATTTCATAGAACCTTGGATCAAACAAACAACTTAAATACTTTTAAGGACTAAGGTCAAGTAATCTTGCTACGGTTAATTTACCGATTTGTTTTCTGTTTAATACCTACCTTCATAAAAGTAGTATCACTATTACATTTATTTAAGTGTAGTTCACAGCGGCGCCGGTGGTGTAGTGGTAAGCGTGATTACCTATCACCCCAGCAGGCCTGGGTTCAATCCCAGTCGGCGCCGCCGGGATGTTCTGAGGCATAACATCTCTGATCACGCCTTCCTTCGGAAGGGAAGTAAAGCCGTTGGTCCCCGTTTAATGAGTTGATTGGTCGATAGGTAGGGTCCAGGTGTAGGAGCTGCCTCTCTGGCGTCGGTGGTAGCATTGGTGTTCAGCACGGAAAACAAGATCGACGGAAAACAAATTAAGGAAAAAAAAGTGTATTTCACCACTGTTCAATGTGTGCTATACGTTGTTATCTAGTGTTTGAAAATTTGAAATGTTGATAATCTTTCCTATCAATTTTAGTGTATTGCTCATTGAATAACTCTCCGTAAAAAAAACAGAACCATAGAGGCACAATGAAATGTATTGTAACCATACAAAAGAATTTATTGTATGTAAAATAAATCATATAGTCTACAACGATAGAATAACCATAGCATGTATTGTTTTCACAATAGAATCTATGGTAAATGGGGAAATCTACATGTATGTTATGTATTTTAACCATAAGAAAAATCACTTTTCCCGAACATAGATGAGCCATTTACCATTAATTGTCTTGTTGTTCTATTGTTGAAAATTCTTAGTAACTGGGACGTATTGTAAATCTATTGTAACAACAATATTTTAAGATTTCTTGTACAATATACGTACAATAAGATCGATTGTTGGCATTAGTTTTTTTTTGGCAATTGTATTTTATTTTATGGTAATTTTATGGTTATTTTTTTTTCCAGTAAGGGTGTGCCACATCAAATTGCATAACGGAAAGAAACGCTGTAGAAAAGTAACCCATTGGGTATTTTCTCTTGAAAATTTGGGTAGAAGTAGTTTAGACTGTATTGTTCACACTGTATTTTTATCGCTGTCAGTTTTTCGAAAGTTGAAAAAAATGGCACCACCCGAAAAGCAACGTCGCGAATTGATTTTGCGAAAGCTCCTGGAAAATGCTAAACTCTCTCATCGGGACATCGGAAAACAACTCGGAATCGTGCAGTCAACGGTGAGTCGTGTAATTTAACGTTACTACGAAACTCTGAGCATCAAACGGAAGGAGAAATGCGGTCAGAATGGATGTTCTATTAGTGAAAGCGTTTAAGCGGAATCCCAACGCTTCGGTCAGGGATGTGGCCAAAAAGTTGAATCTGTCCAAGTCTTTCATTCAGAGAGCCAAGGAACAGGACGGACTGCATACGTACAAAGTGCAGAAGGCTCCAAATCGTGACGAACGGAAAAATACGGTGCGAAAGTCACGGGCCCGGAAACTGTACACCCAGATGCTGACGAAGCCTCATTGTTTCATCATGGATGATGAGACTTACGTCAAGGCGGACTTCCGGCAGCTTCTTCACCACCCAGCACAAGTTTAATGTTCCGGAGGAAGTAAGGAAGCAGAAACTTTCAAAGGTTACCAAGAAAAACATGATTTGGCAAGCGATCTGCTCATGTGGCAAACGGAGTGCGCCGTACGTGACTACCGGGACTGTAAACGGGGAGATCTACCTCAAGGAGTGTCTACAGAAGCGTCTGCTTCCTATGTTTTGAAGTAACACGAGAGCCCTATGATCTTCTGGCCGGATCTAGCTTCCTGACACTATTCAAATATGGTCCTGGAGTGGTACGAAGCCAACGGGATCACTTTCGTACACAAGTACATGAACCCTCCCCTCCCCCCCCCCTCCCAACGCACCGGAACTAAGGCCCATCGAAAAATACTGGGCTATTATGAAGCAGGCACTACGGAAGCATCCCGAGGAGGTCAAATCTGAGGAAGACATGAAGAAAAAGTGAGTTTTCGTACAGAAGAAGCTGCAGCCAGATGTTGCACAGAACCTGATGAGTGAAGTTAAGCGTTTAAGTTTACTGTTCAAAACAGATGTTTTGCATTTCAATGCGATGTGAATTGCTTGTTATGCAAGTTAAACATCGAAAACAGGAGTTGTGACTTCATCCTTATCAATAAGCCTCATATGTGAGAACAGCCGTGGCCCAGTGAGATCGAACGAAGACAACGGCAGCAGCAAGCGGCGCCGGTGGTGTAGTGGTAAGCGTGATTGCCTCTCACCCCAGCAGGCTCCCCCGGGATGTTCGCCACATAAGTGGCGCTTGAGTCTATCTTTTGAACGAAGCATCCTAGCCGGGTGGTTACTTGGGCAAAGTTGTGTTATTTAAAGTGCTGAGAAATGTTTTCCAAGACATCAAAACTCTATAACTCACATTAAGTGCCTACTCGGCGTAAAAATGAACTAATATGAAACTGTCAAAAGATGGCGCCTTTAATACTGAGCAACTGCTGTATAATAATGGAGATCTGAGATTTTTTTATAATTTTACGGGCACTTCAGAAACGCTTCGAGAACTTTGAAACGGCTCCTTAAACTTCAGAGAAACTGCACGAAGCAGCTCTAAGGCTGTGTCCCAATTAATCATATTGTCGAGCAGTTTTGGGACGACCTTCTACCAGCGATTTTACGGAAATGAAACAATCAATTCCAGATTTTTCAAGCATTTTACAAATAAGACCCTATTTTTTCGAGGTTGTAGAAGAAAAGATATTAAAAAATTGTTCCACGTTAAAGTTCGAGTGGTAGGAAACGTCATTTCAAACTGCTCGAATGATGTGATCCATTGCCGAGTTAATTTTTACCCCTGGTTAAAAGTGGCATTTCGAAAGTTATTTTTAATGTTCGAAAATCTCGGTGTTATTGATCTAGCGGTTTTCAAACAGAACTCAGCTACAGTTGTCAAAATTTAACTCCTAGTCTGTCAGAATTAACCACCCTCGGATAGCAGAGTTATTCGGTAACTTTCCATCTGTCACTTTTAACAACGAGTTAAATTTATTTCTCCAATTGGGACACAGCCTAAGAACTTCAGAGATGTTCAGAGAATTTCAAGGAAGTCATGAAAACTTCAGAGATGTCCAGAGAATTTGAGAAAAGAAATTTCAAGAGCCCCAGGGAAGCAAGGGTCTAGAGATCTTCAGAGAAGCTCAGAGATCTTATCTTACTTAATCCTGGGCACCTTCTGTGTTGCAAAGGGCCAACGTGAGTAACTTCCATTATTGTGTGGTTGCTTAGACATCTTCAGGGTAGTCTCAATAATATAAAAAAAATGCTAGGATTTTTGGGGAAGTTTGAACAGTTTCTGTGCAGGTTAGCTTCAATAAAATAAGGACAGCAAATCGTAGTTTCTCATTACTATGGAAAAGTAATGAGGTATTCATTTTCAATACAGTTAAATCATACATACTTACTTTTCTCACAAGAAGCTTCATTCAATTGTGATGTTTCGCAATATTCGAAGCATTCTAGGATCTTTCTAAAGAGAGGGCTTCATCAATCAAAATAGGACTTACATGAATCCTCATTTAACTGTGATGTTCGGTATCATTTGAAAAATTCTGGGATCTCCTCAAATATGCAATTTCTCAGCAATCAAAATAGATCTTCTTAGTAAGAAAAATCAAGTGATGATACTGATATTTGACCATGCATCGAAACCCTGGTCCGAACCTTATTTTGAATCCAATCTCAAAACCGAGCTTCATAACCGTCAACAAGAAGCGCCTCAGGCCAGAGCTCGTTGTAGTGGATCTTACATCCCGTAACGTACCACGAAAAGGTGATCTAACCACGCTGTGGGGTTAAGGTTAGGTTAGAAAACTTGAAATATATTTTGGAAGCAATTCAGAAGACCAGAGATATTCAAGGAAGTGTAAAGTTTTCTAGGACACACATTTATTTCAGGGCAGTTCCAACAACTTCAAGATAATTACGAGAACTTCAGGGTAGCTTCAAAAATATCAGCAGGAAATATCAAAGTACCTTACAGGCGGTCGGAGAACCGCAGGGAATTTCCGAATACTTCAGCAAAGTTCCGAGATCTTCAGGGAAGTATAGTGCACTTCAGAGATGTTTTGAGATTTTTAAGAGATTTAATTAATTTCAGGGATCTTAAATTACTTAAAGACAGATCAGAGAACTTTAGAGCAGTTGCATTTCGGGCACTTTCAAGAAATTTCGATGCATTGTGGAAAATTGGGAGGATTACAGGAATTATCCAAACATTTCAATATTATTTCTTCCCCGCTTCGGGGTCTTAGGGGAAGTTCCATGGAAGATGGATTTCAGAAAAATTATTGGAATGTTAAAGGGGTTCCGAAAATGTCTAGAATATTTAGGATATTTACATCATCATGAAGGAACGAAAGCTTCACTAAACTTCAGAGAAGTAAAATTTTATGTCCTAGTTTTGGAAACTTCACAAAAAATCCAGGATCTTCAGGACAGATCAAAGATCTTCAAGGTACACCGTTGAAAAAAGTCTTGTAAATTTCTGAGATATCTGGATCGCGCAAAAATTAGACAACTTCAAATTGGTGTATTTCTGTTTAAAATTCATAAAAAAAAACTTGAAGGGACAGCCCAATGGGGTTGTTCGCAATGGTGACGTAGGACTATGTGGTCTTATATAATAAATTTATATAATGTTTTGTGTAGGAATATGAATTTGAGCGGGGTTCTCTCTGTTTATACTCTTTAGTATGACGCGCTTGACATAGATGGCCCACAGCAACTCACGAAGAGCTACTGATTCCGATCAATAGCGGTGCGGCTTCTTCCTCCTTCTGTGGATGCTTATGTGGGCTGCAGCTCGCTGCTTGCAAGCAGCCTTTCGTTGTGTACTGGAGAACAATGTTCAACGCCACGCGCCGAAAGCACTGCTTCTGCTGTAGCTGATGCCGACGACCACACACCACCACACACGGTGATTGAAACTGAATCCGATCAGCGGTTGAGGCCAGCCTTGGTAGCTAGCTGCTTGCGGAAAGCTTTTCGTTGTGTACTGGAGAACACCACCACTCACCACGCGGTGATTGAATAAACACCGTTTGGTGAGACCGGATGGAATTAAACTTTGAAATCTGTGGTAGGGAAATTGCTTTTTGCCGGCAATCGGTGATAATTTTAATTATCAAAGCAAAATTCTCAATAGTGACATTTTGAAAAATGAAAAACTCTCAAATTTAGCAGATGCGTTGAAATATATCTGATCGATTGGTGGCAAAATTATTGAAATTGGTCAGGGGCAGCTGAGTTATTAACGTTAAAAATCTTTCATAATTTTGTTACATGTTCCATTTTCGGTTTTCACAAAATGTACTCCCATATAGAAATAACAGACGTAGTCCTACGTCAAAAACCTGAAATGCTGCATTTAGAAGATGAGTGTATATACAATGGTTGCTATGATGAGTTTTCACCGTTTGCTCTCCAATTTTCAAAATGACGTCCAAGCAAGAGGAGCAACGTGTAAAAATTTTGCTCGCGCAGCAAGAGAATCCGACGTTCTCGCACGCCAAGTTGGCAAAATTGCTGGATGTGGCCAAATCGACCGTGACAAACGTTTTAAAAGTATTCGGGGAGCGTCTGTCGACCGCCAGGAAGCCTGGAAGCGGCAGCAATTGTAATCCGGACGTGGAAGTGACGACGAAGAAGGTGGCGGTGAAATATAAGCGGAATCCTAACCTCTCCATCCGGGACGTCGCTGGCAAGCTCAATGTCTCCCATACTACTGTGCAGCGGGCCAAGAAACGAGCCGGGTTGTCGACGTTTAAGAAGGTGAAGGTGGCGATCCAAGATCACAAACAAAACACGTCGGCAAAGCAGCGGTCCCGAAAGCTGTATACGAATCTGCTCACAAAGTTCGACTGTGTCGTCATGGAAGACGAAACATATGTGAAGGCGGATTTCAAGCAGCTTCCGGGACAGGAGTTTTATACCGCATCAGGAAAAGGGCTGAAAAAAGGTGGCTGAAATTTTCAAAACCATCAAACTATCGAAGTTCCCGAAAAAATATCTCGTCTGGCAGGCCATATGCACGTGTGGTCTAAAAAGCGGCATTTTCATTACTAAGGGAACCATCAATCAAGAGATCTACGTCCAGGAGTGTCTGGAAAAGTGGCTGCTACCATTCCTAAAGCAACATAATAGACCTGTGCTGTTCTGGCTGGACTTGGCGAGCTTCCATTATGGGAAAAAGATAATGGAGTGGTACGATGCGAACAACGTGGTTGTGGTACCCAAAGACCACAACCCTCCCAACAGCCCAGAACTCCACCTTATCAAACGGTATTGGGCCTTGATCAAACGGAATCTAAAAAAAAAACTAATAAATCCATGGAAAACGAGCAGCAGTTTAAATCTAACTGGCGTTCGGCGGCGAATAAAGTCGATGAGACCACTGTGCAAAATTTAATGGAAGGGGTTAAGTGGAAGGCACGGCAGTTTGGATTTGGCAAACCAAAAGAATAAACGGACATTTTTTCCTTTAAATATATGAATTGAACTGCCAAAAGAAAAATAAGAAGATTTTAGTGATATGAATTTTGACTGAAAGAAACGATTTTTTGTCGACCAATTTTTACGCGTTCCAGTCTTTAGTTCAAGCAAAATTTATAAGATATTTCATGAAAAATTGAACGCAATTTCGCATAAATTAGCAGTGTTGCGTATAAGCTTGTTAAAAATTTAGTTGATTATGCCGACTTTAGCTTAAAATTAAACGAAGGGATATATATTATTGGTTAAAATTGAAAACTTTTCCCTGTGTGTTACAATTAACTTCAGGAAAATTGCGGGAACTTACAACAAGTTCTGAAAAATTCAGGAAAGTCTATAGAACTGTATTGATATTCAGAGAAGCATCAGAAACTTCAAAAATGTCTAGACTTTGAGGGAAATTTAAAGATTTTGAAGAATTAGTAATTTTGTATGGGTTGTTTTCAAGAAGATGCTTACAGTTTATCATCGCCAACGTTTCGATTCAGGATTAGGAATCTTCATCAGGGTTATCTTTAGTTTTAGATCGAGAAGCATTTTGCATTGAACGAAAGGCGACACACTTTTCTATCCCCTGAAGAAGGCCTGGAACGTCGCTTATTTGATCGTTTGATTGTTGTTATTTGATCCACCGTAAAACTGAAAATCCTTTACTCGGAAACTAAGTATTTGTAAGTAAGTTTAAGTTAATGCTTATAAATCCATACCCTAGTTCAAATACAACGAATTAATTTACATGGAATTTTAGTATAAATAAATGAAAAGATATGATTAGCCACATAGCAAAGCAGTAAGATCAATTAGCTTTTCAAATACTGCAATTAGAACATTGGACAAAACATGGAAAAGTTTTTTTTTTGCCTTTTTTAGGAGATGTTTAGCCACGGGCTAGTTCATCTCCGAAACATGTCAGAGATAAAAACAAAACAACATTCCCAGGATTTGTCTTGAAGGTGACCCCAAAGTATTGAGCAATTACACCATACTGCTGACCTTGATTGGTATTTTTTCTCATATCTCTGCCATTTTTTGTTCAATTTTAGTTCTCTTTACAGTAGATTAAATTCAATTAATGTTACTTACTACGTTGATATGTGGCTCAACATATGTTCACATTTGTTTATACTAAAACATCAATTTAACTTACAACAGCGACAAACCATACTGTGGGGAGACCCTAAACATTTTATCGATAACTATTTTATTAATTTAAAGCATATTCTAACATTTTCAACCAAAATTTCACAAACGTATCTCCATGGGTATGGACAACCACTCTCATCTCAAAATTTGGCCAACCCAATTCTGAGAAATTCAGTCATGAATATTCAGTTGTAATTTTAGGAGAAGTTTCAGTATACACAAATTGCAAAATACATTAAACCAGTTACAGTTATAGGCAGAGAAATTTACATGTTTTTTAAAGGGTGACCCCAAACTTATGATCGAGAGTGTATTCTCTTTGGTGCTATGATCGGCGAAATAGCTTATATTACTCGATTAGAAATGCATTTTAAAGTACATATTTGAGAGATATTTGTTTGTGTATCGATCAGAGGCTGTAAAAAAATTCAGGTTGTAAGTACTTTTTTGTAAAAAATGATCAACTTCCCCCATGCTGACAGTACACTGAAAATGATGGAAGTCCATTCTTTCAAAAGGTTTAGGGGAATGCAGGATTTTTAGTATTAATAATGTTCCGTCAAACACTGCTAAAACTGGTCACAGACTGAATCACAGTACCTAATGACGTTTGTTAACATTTTTGTTTGTAGTATAGTCACTTTAACGCATTTTAGGTCATTTGTAACTTATCCGGGGATGAGATTTGAACTCATGAGCCGCTCAGTCCTCAGTTCCCATTTGTTCACATTATTACAGCTGATAATTATCGTAGATTCACCGGAAAATTTCGCCAGCTACTGTAAACGTTAAGAAAAAAACAAACAACATCCTCCCTCCGAATTCCACATCCTTTCCTCTTCTGTTATCTGCCAACCTGTTTAAATACATACAGTGTTTTTAAACCATGCCATTTTCTCCTTTTTATTCTCTATCTCTCGACATCACCGTACCGTTAAATATGTGTGTTGATATTTCTTCACCACCACTGCCACGGACGGACCATGCCTAACATGAAAACGAAACGAAATCATCTTATGCCACGAAACCACCCTTCGCTTCGTTGAAAAAAAAAACATACGGCTCCTAAAAATAAACACACAACGGGATGTCAAAAAACAAATATCGAAAAACAAAATAACGAAACAATATCACAACGATGCCGTTCTTTGCAACTTGCTGAAAAACAAAATTATATCTCTCTCTCTCCCTCGACACAACATCCAACAAAAAACATACTAATGAAATGAAAAACAAAACGCCAAAAAAAATAACGCGATGTTCCACCTAAATCCCGGTCCGTTCGTTCGTTCGTTCGTTCACTCGCCCTCGGGGGGCCAGATCTTCTCCGAGGTACCTATATTTGCACAGTATAGTTTTCCCCCGCTCTGCACTAATATATACCTACTGAAACAGTTCTGAGTAGCTGAGCATTCCGCTTTTGTTAGTTTCTTGTGTTTTTCACGACTACTTAGGACTTTTTTGTACTTTATTCACGGTTCTTCCATTGGGCTTGCACCGGATCTCACGTGTCGTGGCTGCGCTATTTTTGCATTATACCATATCTGCTTTTGCCATTTGTAGCTATTTCCTCCAATCTGTATGGATGAGATATTTCCATTAGGGTGCTCCATTTGGACAAACAGTTTCATTTAGGGGTTGTACAGACGAGTTGAATATTGTAGCGGAATTTCGGTTACTTACTGTGAAAAAATAAGCAACTTATGATAACCTTGTACTGTCAAAGTTAATTTGTCCTGCAATTATAAATGATTAGGTTTTTTAAAGTTTTTTTTTGCTACTTCATACTTAGGTAGTGCTGAAACGTCGCTAGAACTATTCCACAGCCGCAGACAGTATATGAGCAATTCAAACGCGCACTCTTTTGCCTGTAGATTTTAAGGGATACTTCACGTCTCCTCATCCATTAATGTATCAATTAGATAAAGGAATGTACGTTTGACTAAAACTGGCACACTAATGTCCCTTCGCTCATTTTCAACATCTTTTCAATTTTCATTCTGCCGTACTCTAGCGGAACTATCAAACTACCCTCTTCAGAACTTTCGATAGCTAATTATTTATCACACTAAAGCTTCATATTGATATAAAATAGCATTTCCAACCAACTCTGATTTTTTTTTAAATTCTGAGCTATTTTAGTTCTCTGGTCTAATTAGTTGGTAATCAAGCAATCATAAAAGTGAAAATAGTCCAATATGATCGTATTTAAAACAGCTCTATATAAGCTGAATTGATATTTGACAATTAATTTGTGTATGTTATGAAAATTGTATGACATTTGTCAACAAAAAGTAAGCAAAGTATCAAATGGACAAAATTAAAATGTTGGCTGAGCAATGCATTAGGACAGATTCTCTTCGTGGACTTTCTCTTTGATCCTTACGGCCATGTTAAAACATTCCTCGCTATTTATTTTCAGCACCCAGATCGACGAAAGAAGCTATTGTCTATCTTCTAATACGATAAACACGGCAAGAAACGGTTCTGTACCTAAATTATTAACGAAAGAGATAGTCGATGAAGAGAATCGATCAATGCTACTTAGGACCTAATGCATTGTTCAGCTTGAGTTCTATGGCAAATGACTCGGCCTTTTTCCGATTCGCATGTTGGCTGATTTGCAATTTGTTTGCTTAAATTTAGCCATTTTAATCTAATCTAATCTCATCTAATCTAATCTAGTCTAATACAAATGCAGCCAGCATACTGTACTTGTTCGATTCGCATTACTCAAGTAACCATCAAGCCCGTTAATGCCACGATAAGGGCAATCTGTGCAATATAAGGCTGATATACGGTTATGCATTTTTATAATAACCATATATCAATATAATATTACTCTTTTTACATTAGTGGGCTTGATGGTTACTTGGGTAGTACGAGAAAGCTTGCTGGAAAATGATCAGGTTGGATTGGCGAAACAAAGATAGCCTCCGTGGAGAATAGAAGAACTACGAAAGTGATGATAATTTCTATATTTCCATATACGAGTGCTATCTTAAAATGCTTTTATTTTGCAATTGGAGTATTTTGGCCCGTCCTCTTCCTTGCAAATTTTCATTATGTCTGTTTCTATCCCCATTGATATTATAAATCGGCCAGCAACATTTACTGAACACAGAAAATGATTAAAAATATTTTTTTCCGAGTATAAAAAACATGAAAAAAAACGTTTTAACAAAGAGCTCAAAAATTTTACCAAAAGCTCTGGATTTACAATTTATGTAGATTTTAAATAAACATTAAAAAAAAATCAAAAATCGATCCAGGACATTTCAAAACGTTTAGGTTTCCAATTTTTTTTTTAATTTATACTTGAAATTTCCGATAAATATTTTGTTTTATATATTTTCCCAGAAACACATCAAAAGTGCCGTTTCTGTGCAAATTTTTTTTTTAAAAGTTCAAAGACGCCATTATGAAAATTTTAAATGCTCCAAAATGGCCGGTTTTTAGCAAAAATGTGGATCATTGTCCATAACTAACAATTATGCAAAATTTCGTGCAAATCGGAGAAGTTCATAATTTTCCAATTTGTCATTTGGCGTGAAACTGCTCGTACAACCTTCTCGTTTTCATGTTATGATTTTTTGATTAGATGAAACGTATTTTTTACATAAGCCCTTATAAAAAATTCGTCAAAAAAAAATTTACATTTTTTTTAATTGAAACTACATTTATAGGTAGCAACCATCATACGGTGCAAAGTTTCATTGAAATCTGATAGGGTCGGGCTAAAGTTGATTTAGGGGATTTTATTTTATTATCGGGCAAAATGGGCCGAGAGGTCTCAGAAATATATTAAATTTTGCCAACAGGTAAAATTTACGGTTCTATGAATGGCTAAATTCGGGGTGGTTAATTCTCCAGAGAAGTTCCATCATATTGATTGAAAAGTCATACAGATAATTATCTCAGCAATCCATAAAATAATATAGCCTGAAAAATGTTTTCGCCAACAATATTCGCGGTGGAGGAAAATCAGAAGAGAAAAAACTTGTTCATGGTAATGCGAATTTTTCTAAAGATTTTTTCCATGCTTGAAAACTTCTTATCTTTCACTGTGAAAATGTAAGACTTATGTCTCTTACCGTTTAAGAAATAGTTCCAATAAACTAACGACCAGCAATTCAAATTTCAAGAAATAAGTCACTCTGCACATTGTGCCGAAATTAGATTCGTCACAGTTTGGGCACATCCATCGGCACACCTTCGACTCACCTTTGGCACAATCTCGTAGGAATTGGATTGTTGTCAATAAAATGCGAGCACTGCTGGACAACTGTAATTGAAGTTGTGAACAACATTACAAACTGTTTGACTGTATATTCAGGAACATCCTCTAATTGAATATACCAGAGGAACTCAGACCAGCAGTGTACTTCTCGGTTCACTTATAGATCTAAATACGAAATGCAGGTTCTAGAGTGGGCTCAAGAGTAAGAGGCAGTTAATCAGTCCCCATTAGTACCCTTGATTCAAATAATGCTGCAACTCACACGAAACAAACTACAGAAGTCTTTTCATCATCTTTTGTAGCCGGTCTCCAACAATGTTCTCCACCAGTTTTAACTCTTTCCGGCCACTGATAGTCCGTTGCTTTTCACATCACGAAAGGCTAGGATACTGTTCTACCTTTAAGGGCATTATAAAACCCTAAAACACAGGAATTTTATTCTCTTCCCGCGTCATCCTCAATCCGACTTATCCTTGCGATTTCAAACCAAAACATTCAAGGAGTCAGAAATACCGGGTGCCGGGATGACTATTTTACACACAATCGCAGCTTGCTCTATGACTGGCACAATCGGCACACTTGTGGCACACTGACAAAAAATATTACCCAAGATTGGTGTGCGGAGTGACCTACCCCTTGGAAAATTTTCATTTTCTTCATAAATCAAGATTTTCTAAGAATGTCATTGCGCATCATAAACTTTTTTTTTTTAGTTTTGAAGGAAGTCTCGACCAATTAAAAAGGGCCTATCAGCTATTGAAAATAAAATTTGTAATGCCTTTTTCCCGCCAACCGAACAGCACTACCCGGGTTTCCCCTAACCGATAGTATTGTTGGTTTGCATAAGCGAGCTTCGGTTCACTGGAAAAGAACAATACAAGATTTGTTTACCATAGCCGATGGACCGTTTTTAATTGTTGGTCGAGAAATGTGTCGATTTCAAGGATCTTGGACTTGCTTTTTGCTCTAAATAATATCAAATTTACTTCAGCAAAGTTTCGATTTTATGCATTGGTGTAACTAAGGAAACATCCTAGGGGATGCTAAATGTATTATTCGAAATTCGTAATTAGGCAATTAGCGAACAATTTTAATGTGTAAGAAAAATGAGACGGTGTGTAAGAAAAAGGGACACATACAATAGCATTGCGCGTGAGCAAAAATGAAATCAGTGGATAGAAAAATGAGAAATACGCTAACTTCTCTTTTAAGTTTGACATCTTCGCTATCATATTCGTCGAAGTTCTAATCTTTTAGTAATAAATGGTGAGATTCTTTCTGTCTTTTGTTACTTGCATTGACAATTTTTGCCAAACAAAATAATGGATTGCATACACTTAGATAACATGACAATACTTTCCGCTTTCAACACACATTACAATCAGGCTTGCTTCCACTCACTTGCTATAAAAAAAAATGAATTTTCAGAATTTTGGAATCATTAGATGTTATAATGATATTTTGTACTTGTTAGATACAAGAAGAGGTTGAAAGGCAAGTGTTTCACACATAAAACCTTTAAAATTCGCTTTCAGATAGTCACAATCAGCGATTTTACGACTCGCGAGCGCTCTCTCTGAGTGAACGCTCACGAATCATAAAATCGCTTATTATGACACTCTGAAAGCGAAACTGATAGGTTTCATGTGTCAAACACATATGTACTGTGCAACCCTTTCTTTTAACTTGCAAGTATAAAATATAATAATAACATGTAACGATTTTATAATTCCAAACAACATTTTTTTATAGCAAGTGAGTGGAAGCAACCCTGATTAGAATAAAGAACAGTGTAATCCTTTAAAAATAATGTTAGTGACTTTAAATGGTATGCAAACGTTGCTGCAAACATTTTGATTTTGCGTAAGAATGTTTAAAAATATATATCCAATATTTTAGAACCATGAAAAACTAGAGGACCGGTTTCAGCGAGAATTGTTCAAGTATTAGCTAAATATAAGAATTTCTAGCGATCAAAAAAATCCAATCATAATCCTTAGCATCCAGTATAAGGACCTTTCAAAAATGTTATCGGTAAAAAGATATAGCAAAATCGTAAAATGCGTTGCTAATCATTGATTTACATGATAAATAGAAGAAGCGCTAATACCAACAATCAATACGAAACTAACGATTTTAAATTGGCTCACCACTTTAGTAGCCTATTGGTCCCAAGCAAACGATTAACGTACCCTATTCTAGTTGAAATTCTATTACTACACTATGTTTGTTTTGATTCGCTATGAAAGTTTGACAGATAACATCAGGGGTGTGTGGATTCATGCAGAACATGCAGGGGTGAGTGAAATAGCTTGGGACTGCTTGGGACCGTTGTTCTGGTACTGAGTGAGCCAAAAATAATAATGATTTTCTTCGGGACCTACTAGTCTTAGAGTTACCTCTATGCTAATACCATAGAGGTAACTCTAAGACTAGAAGGTCCCGAAGAAACGTGCTCAACTTTTTGGCTCAGCTCTGGTACTCTCTTCGGTCTCAAGCTAATCGATGCACCCCTCGAAACATAGGAAAATTCACGAGCCCCTCATTTTATCTGTCAAACTTTCATAGCGAATCAAAACAAACATAGTGTAGTACTAGAATTTTGACTAGAATGGGGTACGTTTATCGATGTACTTGGGACCAATAGGCTAGTCAAGTAGTGAGCCAATTTAAAATCGTTAGTTTCCAGCGGTGGCTAATACTCTTCCCTGAGGCATGGCAAAGTTATTCCGCGTGGGACTCGAAACAGAATCATTTCTTCAACACATATAGCATTCAAACCATTCCTATGTAGAACCCGACATTTTGAAAGGGCTTTACTGCGCAAAACCATTGTAAACATTCGCTAATAATGTTATACAGCTTTCCCCTGAAGAACGCATTACCCACTGAGTTCTACCCACCGCTTTGTCTCGGTGGGTTTTCAACCAAGCGCTCTGATTTTCTGCGAGTGACTAGTTCTCCATTGGCACTAGGGTAATTGATTCTGGTTGGACCTATCCAAAAACTGATGATGGTTGGACCTATTTTTTCAATCGCTAGTTTAGTCAATCTTCACTAAGTTTTTATTTTCAAAGATCACTTTAGTATCATAAAAAACTCTTTTTCTTCAATTTGCATGGGTGTTTTATTGAAAAAACTTCAAAACAATTGAGTTTCAATGTGTTTTCAAAACAGTTCACTTTTCACGCATTAGCTTGTCATTATGCCTTACTTTAAAACATACAAAAAGGGAATATTTTTCACATTTATTTTTATTTTCATGCAGTAAAATACTGCTTTAAGGTGTAAACAACACGTTAGTACGCCATTTATCCATTGGTTTCACTAAAATGTTTGAATAATTGACGAAGTTCTAATAGATAAATATGATCATGGTTGGACCTACGCATGATGATGGTTGGACCTATGTGTTTCCTAAGACGGCCGCTAGGTGCGCTTCGGTTTGTCCACATCCTTCATGCGCAGCTGATTTGAAATTCGATCTCGTTTTTTCCGAGTGATCAGTTTCTTCGATTGAAAAGCAATGGCTAAAGAAAAGAGTTATACGGTTGAAAATCTTCAAGAGGCTGTTCTTTTAAAGGGTGATACGGTCAAAATTTGGTCAATATCAACTTGACGTATTTCTTTCAATTTTGCATTTAAAAAACCTGAACACCCCTCATTTTGAAGGTGTGTGTGTGTGTAGAATGTTGCTCCTATTTTGATTTTGGAATTCACTCTTCAGTTGTCAAAATGCCGTCCAAGCAAGAAGAGCAGCGTATCAAAATTTTGCTCGCGCATCGCAAAAATCCGAGCTACTCGCACGCAAAGTTTGCAAAATCGCTAAAAGTCGCCAAATCAAACGTTACAAATGTAATTAAAGTGTTTGGGGAACGTTTGTCGACAGCCAGGAAGTCTGGATCGGGGGGAAATCGAAAACCGGAAGCCGCTGAGACGACAAAGAGAGTTTCAAGCGAAACCCTAACCTCTCTCTCCGAGATGCCGCAAATAAGCTGGGTGTATCGTCTACAACCGTGCATCGAGCCAAAAAACGAGCCGGACTATCGACTTACAAGAAGGTAGTGACTCCAAATCGCGATGATAAACAAAATACGACGGCCAAAGCGCGATCCCGGAGGCTGTACACGACGATGCTGACGAAGTTTGACTGCGTGGTAATGGACGACGAAACCTACGTCAAAGCCGACTACAAGCAGCTTCCGGGACAGGAGTTTTATACGGCAAAAGGAAGGGGAAAGGTAGCAGATGTTTTCAAGCACATGAAACTGTCAAAGTTCGCAAAGAAATATCTGGTTTGGCAAGCCATCTGTACCTGTGGCTTGAAAAGCAGCATTTTCATAGCTTCCGGGACTGTCAACCGAGAAATTTACGTGAAAGAGTGTTTGAATAAACGTCTGCTGCCTTTCCTGAAGAAACCCGGTTGTTCCGTACTGTTTTGGCCGGATTTGGCATCTTGCCATTACGGTAAAAAGGCCATGGAGTGGTACGCCGCCAACAACGTGCAGGTGGTTCCCAAGGACAAGAACCCTCCCAACACGCCAGAGCTCCGCCCAATTGAGAAATACTGGGCTATTGTCAAGCGGAACCTAAAGAAGACCAAAAAAACTGCTAAGGGCGAGCAGCAGTTCAAGGCAAACTGGCTTTCTGCGGCGAAGAAGGTGGACAAGGTGGCTGTACAAAATCTGATGGCAGGGGTCAAGCGTAAGGCCCGGCAATTCGGATTTGGAAAAGCGGAAGCCTAACTGAATATTTTTCCTGAATTTTATACTAATTGAACTTGAAAAAGAAATTTAATTTGATTTTTTAAATAAACGTTTTACCGATTTACACGCGTTTTCCCTTGACCAAATTTTGACCGTATCACCCTTTAGTAAGAAATAAATCACTTACCGCGTATCAGGCACAGAAAAGGTACAATATGCCGAAAACGACACTTCACACAAAAATTAAGGGAAGCCACGGCAAGAAATATGGAAGGGAAATAGTGTTGAGTGTTGATTTGGAGAACCAGCTAGCGGATTGGGTTTGTATGTGCGCTGAATAGCAGTCCCTGGCAGTCCCAAGACGGCCAGAAAGATCTTGGAAGTTGCTAAAGACCTTGCGTCACTAGTTGGGCGTAAATTTAAAGGAGGAATTCCATCGTCAGGTTGGCTGAAAGGGTAACCACCGATTTCCGAACTACCACGGAAGCGCCGAAAGAATCTGTTAATATGAATTTACATTATGCACTTCACATACACCTTCTGTGTATGAATTAACTTGAAATAAAATGTTAACAAATTAAAAATTGCTAACTGAAACTTATTTCCGAAAAAAAAAACTCCTAAGAGAAAAAAAAATAAAACCGGAATTAAGTTCTGATATTCTGTCATTTTAAGCCCCTAAATTCCCCGGGGGCACCCAGGACATGCCCGGAAGTGGCCAATGTGGTCCAAGGCACTCAATTTTGTTATTGATCTTGTTATCGAATTTGGAAGTAATGTAAAATGTCGCATGATAGGTTTTATTCCTTCCATGTCAAAATTAGGTCCATGTTCCATATAACCTGAAACTTGTTCCGGCCATATCTCTGGAACCAGTTGACCGATTCCAAAAATATTCGATAGCTTTCAATGGGACCACAATACCTATAGTTTGACGTTAAAAAATTTCCAAATCGGGTCAATGATTTCCGAGAATATGAGCCCTGATGAATAGCTAATGCGTGGAAAGTGAACTTTTTTAAAAACGAAGTTAAACTCAAATTTCTTGATTTTTTAAAATAGCAAATTCATAAAAACTGTATAAAAAGGTTTTTTCATGATACCAATAAGCTCTAAACAAAGTTTTTGAACAAATATGGGCTAAACTAGCATTTGCAAAAATAGATCCAACCATCATCATTTTTTAGGTCCAACCAAGATCATAATTCTTTGCTGAATAAAAACGTTTTATAAAATCATTTGTTCATAATATTTAACTTTTTATGTTATTATTAGAAACAAGAAACGTAGATCTTTCCCCTAATCACGCATTTTTCATAATTATATGTTGAATTCATAAAAAAATACGACATGAATATTGACGAAGTGTGAAACCGGCCTAAATAGGTCCAACCATCATCAGTTACCCTACTCACATGAAAAAAAAATCAGACCGACTGGTTGAAACCGCGCCGAGAATAAGCGGTGGGTGCAACTCAGTGGGTAACGCGTTCATCGGGGGATAGCTGTACAATGCATTTTTTGTTTATTTATAAGAGTGGTTCCAAATGAAAGTTTTCAAATATTTTTTAAAGTCTGAAAAACGTGATGTATGCGAGCCATTTATCGTAATATTTTTTTTGTCTCTTTATTTAGGAGATCTTTATCGTAATAATACCGAGAGTGATATAAACCGAAATGCATCACCATAACTAGCTGTCCTTATACCACGTTGAAAATTAAAGACGGGAGGAGGTTGGCGAACGTCCACTGTTCGTATATTGCCTTAGAAAATTTATAAGGATGTTTGTCCATGCAGGGGTAGTCTAAAAAGTCTCAATAACTGTCCACATGGCATGTGAACAGCCCCTTACAAATCGTAACCTAATCACAATATTTGAACACTTCGGTTGAGAGATGAAGCGAGAATCCTAAGATTTTCCCATGTAGTAATCAACCGAAATTCCCCTACAAACTTCAGCAAACCGTTTGCACAGCCTGTAAATAGTCTTACTCATTATCCTTATCATTGAAATCGATTCCAAATGTGATTCATAATTAACATAGGTCTACACACATATTCTTGTTTACGCTCGAAGCGTATGTTTCATACAAAATCAACTTTTCGCGGAGCTATCCTTATCCATACCTTGCACTCTAATACCTGCTGTTGAAGCTTTAGCATAATATGTTCATTGCCATATTCATCATCATGCCTATCTTGATAGTTCTATGTGTTGATGTGTATGTACTGTAGTAGGTAGATGAACAATGTTGAGTTTCGTGTGTTTCAGTATACATGTTGCATTCCCATTCACAAAGAAAAATAGTTTTACGCGGGCATTCAACATCGACGTAAAGGAGAAATAAATGTAAACGAAAATGTTATGATGAACTGAATTTCATGTTTTTTAAACTTAAACTTTGTCAAAAGTGATGCTCACATATAATCGGTACAGTTGAAAACCGGAAAACCTCACACGCGACAATAGATTTTACTCTTGTTTTGTACGATAAACATAGTATCGGATATAGTGCGCTGTATTCGCACAATGATGCACTATAATGCGCAATATGTCCGACTTTATGTTTAACGTACAGAACGAGAGTAAAATCAAATGTCGCGTGTGGGGGTTTTCGGTGTCCAACTTGACCGACAATACGTCAGTTTCAGAACATCAAAATTTCCATGAGTTTTTCTTAGTGTGTAGGTAAGTTTCATTCCTTCTATTTATATTATAGCAACATAAATTTTATTATAATGTGTATGGATATTTAAAAACATATTAACTTCTATGCGATTTATTATGGAATTGAACATGCAAATAGATGCAACGAATAACATCCAGATACAGAATGTAGGACGAAGAGCTGTATACAAATGGGTCGTTAGATTGAGATAGGCTAAATTGATCGATCATCAGGTCGAAATTGTGACAGCAACAGGGATTCCAGGCTTAATTAGAAACAAATCTTCAACAATATCGATAAAATGTCTTCACATGTCTCAACTGCTACTTTTAAAATATGCGGGTTGGGGAAGGTGTTCAATATTTCAGATTCATAAAGCTAAGCCTTTACACAAGTCCAGGGAACAGTATACAGTCAACTCTGTCTATCAGGCTAATCTTGTTCTCGATCCCTCTATATCTCGATGGTCCTTTCAATATCGAGATATGGTGAGTTGACTGTATAAGCTATCGAAAAATCATTGAAATATAGGGAGTTCCGTGAAATTTGACGGAACTTCCCACAAGTTCAGGGAACTACGAATAAGCTCAACAGATTGGAAAACCGATCGAGGAGCTTCGTTTGAGTTCTTGGAACTGAGTTATGTTTCGAGACACTTTGTGGTCTATAAAATTTATTATAAAGATCTTAAACTGTTTAAAAATGCCAATGACGACCACAGATATTTTCCTTAGATGGCAGGATAATCAGAAATTATTCAAAGTATGTCCAGTTGATCGATGATTTCAATTAAGTCCTCTGGATATTGTTTCTAGGCTTCATCAAGTATTATTGTGAAGGTCTTCAATTGTTCAAAAATTTCAATTGTCGACCCTCAGATATTATTTCAATAATGGCACGTTGATCGGCATTCTATAGGTCTCCAGCTTATCGAAAATTAAAAAAAAATCCTGCTTATTTTCAGGCCGATCAAGTATTATACTGATTTTGGATACTTTATTCATAGTCGAAATTTTCAAGAAGGAGCTTCGATATAAAGTCAAATTCTTCCTCCCTATATAAAATATCTTCATACGTTTTAAAAACTTCAAAAATCTTTTAGGAGTCTTCTCACTTTCAGCATGTCTTCAAACATTTTCACAAAACATTAAATGTCTTCAAAATTCCTGCTGGAAAAAAAGAATTGTTCATTGAATTTCTATTCAATTCTTGGCTCAATTTGGGTAAGTGAGCCAGTTTTTGGCCTCAGTGGCCCTTTAATTGGCCCTATCTTAATTTTTGTTATTATTAGTTCTTTACCAAATTTATTTCGATACTAGGTTAGAGCTTAGATTTTTCCAATAAAACCATGAAAATTTATTTCAAATTTGAGCTAGGTCCTAAGGCCAAAAACTAGAACTCTAGTTCCATAACTGGCACACTTACCTTATATTCACCTTACCATCTATATAATATATAAACATCATCGCTCACGTCACAGAAAGCAAGCCTCATTAACGAAATAAAGGACATAGGGGAAATGTTTCTAATGTTGGCCTATGGATCTAAGATTGGGCCCATCGCTAAAAATCTGCTATTTATTAATTTTATCTAGATGAACGCGTTATTGGGACGTTACTAATGGATATTTGAGGTTGCTATTGAAAATTTAGTCGTTTGCTGAATTTATGTATGGGCCCAAATTAGGGACACTTAGGCCGACATTACCTGCATTTCCCCTATGAAGGAAATCTTAGTTCAAAAACTGTTGTAGACTCCGCTGAGAGTTTATTTTTTTGTTGCGTTTTTCTGTTTTGCTTTCATATGGTTAAATAGCCAAATGTACAATACACAATAGAAACCCTGTTTTTATCACTTTAATGCACAGCTAACCCCATAAAGCTTTGGATGACATGTAACATAAACGGTCGCAAGCAGTAGTACAGTAGTACATACATGTGCCTATAAAACCACATGCAGCTGATACTTATCAAGTTCATGACAGCCACTTATGCTCAGCACCCCGGAACTACTCCTAGCCGGTTAACTGCCTAATACGCACCTCCACTTAGCCAGTATGGTACAGCCGTTTTTGTTTTTGGAAAGTGTTTTTCGTTGTTCTTTAATTTTATATCCTCATCTTCTACATTTTATTGATAAGCTCTTGTTCTTTCTTTCTCTCTCACCAATGTCGCAGCAACTGGTTGGTGACAATCCGGACAAGGAGAAAATCGTAGCCGAGTTCCAGAGCCGACTCCACGACTCACTGAACAACAAGAATCTGAAGCAATATGTTAAAGCATTTCAAAAGTGTGTAGAACTACATAATGTTCAACGGTGAGGTGATAAAGTATATTTCTCATTTGATTTTCCAGCCGTGAGAACTTGTGTTTGAAAAACTGTAAGATTGATCTACTGTTGATCACCGGTGTCATGAGCCCGTACGCCGGGGTTGTCGAAAAGATGTTCAGAGACCTGAACAAGGAGAAGGTCACTCTGCTGAAGGTCGAGCGTGCTGGTGACGTTCTGGCGGATGCTGTAAGTTGCGTTCATAATCCAGGTTTGTTATGAATACTGAAATTATGGTTTACTTCTAGCCCGCCAAAGTGGCTCAGTCGATTTTGCTCTTCTGCAAGGGCCAAGGTCTGCTGACTTCGGTTGTCTTGCCCGGAGTGGACCGCAACAGGGCGTTCTCAACCAGCTCGGGTGGTTCAAGTGATGGAACCCCAGGCGGACGACGCCTATCCCGTGGAATGTCCATGGAAGACTACGATAAGCCCAACATCAGACGGCTCAGCATTACCATCAATGAACAACTACCACCGATCAAGAAGTAAACCGGTGGAGCATTGATCAAAATTGTAGTGACTATTTCTACCTTGATTAACAAGTATATTTTATCGAGAAAAGAGAACGAGCAGTTGGAGGGAATAAAGTAAACAAACACAAATATACATGCAAATTACACGTACCCACATGCAGGTAAAAGCCACAAACAACACTCTGATATCAACTTTTATAGATGTACGTATTTTTTTATCAAGCCGGTAAATGTAACAACAATGAAGTACACCGTAGACACAGTTCATATAACCAAACAACAAACTAGTTCGAGTAAAGTAATATTAAAGGGAAAACCTGTAAACCGACTATTCTAAAGCTAAGCAAGAAAACAGTATAAATATACACTCTTTGAAATGAAACAGCAGAGTAACTTTTGTAACAGCCACTCATCATCGCCCCCAAAAATCCAGAGTCTACCAAAAATGAAACACAACAAACTTAAAGCAGCCTGAAACTAATCCCACGAAGCCCAACAACACAAACGAAAAACATTAAAACTTTATTCGATTAGGATTTATTTTTTGATTATCAGAGTCTATATACCATCTTCTTATACCAACTACTGATGAAGTAAATTTGAAAAAGCTAATGAAAATTACCGATTAGACGAGAAAAATTGATAGAGTAAAATCGTAGGGTCGTTAGAAGCTATACACTCATTAAAATGATAACAAAACAAAGAAATTATACCTATATATAGAGTTAAGCGACTCAAAACCAACAAAAAAGCCAAAAACTAAAGACCCAAAGAGGAAAAGGATAAGTGCAGTTCTGGCTTCAGTAATCAAAATTCAACAAACAGCATTGGTAGAAAAAAATTGGGCTCACCTGCTATTGTATTGCACCTTTAAAAAAATGATTAAATCACATCAAATTGGCTAGAGTTTAAAAATCCACTTGAAAAAATAAATTCGAACAAAACAAATCACACCCAAAAATGCTAAAATAATAAAAAAATATGTTGCGTTGTTACTCGCCAGCACGAGTGAAGTAAATATTGAAATTTTATTTGTTTTGATCGGTTATACTGTCGTAAGTAATTTCAATGATAACAAATAAACTTATTTAAACGGTATTACTAGTGAGAGCGATTGGTATTTCCGAGACTTGCTTTGCAGATCATCACATCCATGAGTTTGATGGAGACGCAGAATGTCCCAGCGGTCCTTTTCAAAACACTTCGTGGGATTCGTCGGGTGTTGAAGATTTATCTGATGAGAAAGTTCGTTTGAAATTGATACAATTTGACATAACATTATTGCCCGCATGCATACCTTCGCAATCCATCTCAGCCTCCAGGTAGTCCATCTCTAGGGCAGCAAGGTTTTCCCGTACTTCGTTGAACATCGCCTTTTCCATGCCCTCGTGACACGAACCAGTGCGCGCTTCAAGTAGGTTCATCATATCGAACTTCTGAATCAGCCTGGCCCATATTTATCAAATGGCCGAATTTGACGCCAGCATGGAAACCCCTCGGTGGACTGGCACCAGATCTCCATCCGCAAAATTAACCAAAAATCTGATTGATACCGACCTGTAGAAAAAGGATATCATGTTCATCATGGCACGCTTTCAAAAAAAAAATACAGCAAAGGTCTCAGTCATCTCTAACCTTGAACCCGGTGGGATGTCAATCGACGAAGCGGAGCATGTGCTTGTACTTCATATCGGAAAAGGCGGCGTTGACATCATATGGCACTACATCACCGCGGTACAGCAAACACATGCCAAGTACCTACTTGCCGGTTTTTAGGTTACACTTTACCATCTGGTTGTTGGCTTCGAACAGGTTCGATACGGTCATAGCTGGAAACGATAAAAAATGTGGTCAGTTCACTGTCCGTGGTGTTTATTCCATCGCCTTCTTTTTCTTAACTCGATTTTGAAGGGACCATCGAATTATAGAATTATCGACTTACACAATAGTAAACAAAACTGTATCGTCTTTAGTTTCATTAATAATATCGAATTACTCCGTTACTGAAATATCTGCCCATATTTATTCATATGAATTCTAAAAATGGTTTAAGGAGACATTTAGCTAGTTTATAATAAACATAAAGCCAATATGCATAATACACGTAATAGAGCTGTCAGTTCTTCAAATTTATTTTGTCAAGATATCAAAGGTTCTGGTCATTTCTGGATGTTGCACTACACTCGAAACATTTTCAAATCTAAATAGATTAAAAGCTGCTCTAAATCGCAACTCTCCTGCCCGACGCATCCCCGACTAAAGGATTATACCAAATTGATAACAAGTTCTAATACCCGATTATCAAGATTTTATAACTAAACATGTTATCAATTTGGTTGAATGAACGGCCAGCATAACAAAAATTATAACAAAAAATGCTCCTGCTACCGATTTAGTTATCATTGAAAACATCTTGATAACAAATCCAGTGGTTCATGCAAATTTTTTCAACAAACTTCAAATTATTTTATCGATTTGGTATGAAAGCCTTACGCTGATAACTGAAATATGATTGGTCTTGTTTTTTTTTTCTTTTATTACCATATGGATAATATTTGAAGTTTTGAACTAATCTTACATCATTTCAAATTCTTTCATGATACCGACTGACAGTTCTCAAACTGATTGTTGCCCATAAATGCAGGCAGTGCTGGCAGTTCTTGTACTGCACTGCCAATATTGTATGCAAGTTGTTTAGATGAAATGTTTCCAACACAACGTAGGTTTAAATAGACAATGTAAGGGAATAAAAATGAGTTAGTGAAGTTCCTACCGCCAAGAAATAATGATAGTTTACAAATTAAATAAAGTTTTGGTGATCTTGAATGACTACTCCACCGTTTTTGCCGACTAGTGTCCGTGTGTGATCCCGAAATACCCCACCGGAAAACCTCGATCCTGCCCATCATACTGGTGCCGTGACCAGGATCAGGTTTCCTCCCAGAAATCCCGCCATCGCACTACGGAAACTAACGCTACATTCGCCATCATCCCGATCTATTGTGATCCCATCGGCATTCAAGTGATCGCCATTCTTCTCGGATCCACTTGTGCTTCACCGCCATCGAGAATTTTGAAACCCGTAAACGTTCGTGCTTGGATTTATTAAATACAAGGCCTAGTACCCTTAGGCACACGGTACGTAGTATTCCAAGTTGTGCAGGAGTTCCCACTGGTGCTTTTAGTTTTTTATTTCAATTTTATTCCGATTCTGTGATACCGCATTAACCTCCAACCTGTCCGGATACACGCCCCGCTGTTGAGCTAACCCGTCCAGGAAGTGACCACCACTAGTTCCAGTTAAAGCAACCGCAGTTAGTTCCGTTTTTCCCGCATCACCGCGTAGACCAGTTCCAGTATTCAAATAAAATCCAAAGGCCTAATATTAGCCTTGAGAAGGTTAGTACCGCTCTAATATCTCTACTCCGTTTGTCCGGCTCTACCGGGTCTTTCTCTGTGTAACCCTATCTAGTGCACTCATCGACACTCTACGTCCAAAATGGCGGACGATCGTACGAAGCAGCAACTCATCACCCGGCGGACAATCCTCATCGCTTCCTTGGGCAGAACGGAGCAGTTCGTTGAAATTTACGCTGCATAACGAGATCGAGGACAAGTGCAACTACGTCTCGATAATTTGAACACCGTGTGGATGGGATGGCATAATGAAACCCACTACTTCGTAATAAAGGCTGCCCTTTAATCGTACCTCCCCCACTGTACCTTCTTCCACATGCTCAATCCCTCAACCTGCTGGCTTTACAAGTTTACAAATTAAATAAAGTTTTGGTGATCTTGAGTGACTACTCCACCGTTTTTGCCGACTAGTGTCCGTGTGTGATCCCGAAATACCCCACCGGAAAACATCGATCCTGCCCTATCATACTGGTGCCGTGACCAGGATCAGGTTTCCTCCCAGAAATCCCGCCATCGCACTACGGAAACTTGGCTCTCGGGAATCAAGTTACCGATCAATGAGATATACATGTTTTCCTATACTGCAAAGTTAAATGACTGTCCAATAGCTTCTACATGTCTGTTTACACGCGACATATGAACAAACGTCAAAAATCGTTAAAAGCTACTCCAATAAAATAAACATAATTATCTTATAAGATATATCTTTTAGTGAGCAATATTCATCATGAAAACAGGTATATTTTACTGAATTTTCTCATAATGCTAACTTATATGATTTTCCATTAGTTTCTAGATGTCTGTTCCCACCCATTACAGTTTACCAGTTTTTCCCCATAAAATATATCAAACAATATTCATATACATCTTAACTATCGCTAACCACGCAAAGTATTATCAACAATCAATACGAAACGAACGATTTTAAATTGGCTCACTACTTGCCTAGCCTATGGGTCCCAAGCAAATCGACTAACGTACCCCATTCTAGTATAAATTCCAGTACTACACTATGTTTGTTTTGATTCGCTATGAAAGTTTGATAGATAAAATGAGGAGTTAGTGGATTTTCCTATGTTTCGAGGGGTGAATCGATTAGCTTGGGACCGAAGATAGTACCAGAGCTGAGCCAAAAAGTTGAGCTCGTTTCTTCGGGACCTTCTGGTCTTAGAGTTACATCTATGGTATAAACCCAAGAGAGAGGAGCCAGCTCAAATGACAGATGCTTTGTTTTGGTTGTCTTCTGCTTCTTCCTTTTTGTTGAAAAAATTGTTGATGGAAAGAATCATTCAAGCGAGGATGCGCGTTTGTCACTCGGTTTGTTGATATAGTTTTGCCGTCGGAGTGTTCAAACTTGTCGTGAACTGTATGTTGTGAGCAAGTATCTTACTGCATATTGCTTAGAGCTATCGGGTTCGTATTAAACGGGTTTGATTTTGTGAATTCTGGTGATTAGGAGGAGGTTAAAAGTGATACACAGCAGGTAAAATGCGTTGTCAAGTGAAGCGTTGCGGCCGGAACAAGAAAACCCACCCGGATGTGTTGTTTCACCGGTTTCCAAACGATCTATTGCTTCAAGCACGGTAGGTTGAGTTTTGTAATGTAGGAGCTGATTTTATTGTCACAGATGCAATGAGAGTATGCAACGTACGTAAAGAATACATATGCAAATAATCATGAAACGTGAAAAATTAGAAATGATTTACTGTTTTGCAGATGCATTTTGATGCGATCTGTTATGCTAAGGCTGTCAAAAGCACCAGATTGAGCAAAACTGCAATCCCTACATTGTGTGCTTATTTGATCAATGAAGATGACGAGACAAACGACGAAGACAACGGGTAGCCAGCGATCCTATCGACATCCTTACCACTCTATTCCTGCCCGTCGCTTCTGGATCATACATACGCTGATTTCAAAGCAATCCCGCCGGATTTTCAATTTGATGACATTGAAAACGCGGATCAAGAAATCATTATCGCCACGGAGAATGCGTCGTCAAAGTCAAAAACCGATGATCAAGAATACCTTTCTGGATTCATAGATTACCTAAATGCTCCAAAACGAAATGATAGTGATATTAATGATGATTTTTTGGAAGTTGACAATATTAGTATTGTGGATCTTTCAAATACTGATACATCTACCGTAGCTGAGCGGTATTTAAGTTCTAAAAACAATTCTGAAGCTAATGCTATGTATCATGTTGTTGGATATATCATGGGTAGTATTAGCAGGAACAGTAATGTTTGTGAAACTTGCGTCAACCAATGTGTTTTGCCTGTTCCATATGATAAAAAATATGGAAAATATTCATTTCTACTGGGCAGAGCTCGTCATAAGCCATTCGTTTTTGTTACACGATCCATATTTTATTTTTTTATTTGTATGGAAGAAAGCATCAACCAGCATTTTGAAAATCACCTCCAGTTAACCAAGCATCAATTTTCTTCTCTTGAAAAGTCTATAAATCATAACCTTTGGAAATTCCTGGTTGCCACAATTTAAAAACCAAAATTATCAAAAGGTTCTTGAGATTCAAAGCAAAGTCAAATCGTACGAAGAAATCGCGTAAGCGAAAATATGATAGTCGAAGTATGCTAAATTGAAACAAAAACTTCAAATAAGAATCAAGAGATAACACAATAAATATGTCTTTATTTCACAAATTAACAATTATTTTAGTCAGAAATCTGAAATAGACCACCAACTCCTTCACAGTAGTCGCCAAATAGTCAATGTATTGTACAAAAAAATGGTTATTTTTTAGGAGCTCGGAATAGCAGCGTACGAATACTTGAGCAACATTGTGCATTAGGTACGACTTCTAGCTTTTTCGGCATCAAAATGATTGTTGCTTGCTCCGATTTTCATACTTCTAATGGATAGACGATAATCAATTTTTAATTACGTAACGATTGTTCACTTCAATCCCTACAAGTTGTCTCTATTTCAATGGAAAATAAATCCTTTGCGTGAAAACTACTAATAACACCCTCTCCCTGCTTCACAATAAGTAACAGAAACGCCGAACGTCCAAAAACATTTGTATTCTGCACCGTCATTAACTGCCATTTCAAAAAAAACTATCTTGAAAAAAAAAACAATACGCATATTTTTTTTTTCGATTAACAATACTTCCCCCACTTTATTGAATCAAAATTTCGGTTCGCAGTGACAGATCATGATTGGTTCGCATTGACGTTTACGCGATCGGCTTCAGAGCTAGCTGGCGCCTCTCTCTTGGGTATAAACAAGTACGAAGTATAACGGCGCCGGTGGTGTAGTGGTAAGCGTGATTACCTCTCACCCCAGCAGGCCTGGGTTCAATCCCAGTCGGCGCCGCCGGGATGTTCTGAGGCATAACATCTCTGATCACGCCTTCCTTCGGATGGGAAGTAAAGCCGTTGGTCTCCGGTTCATGAGTTGATGGGTCGATAGGTAGGGTCCAGGTGTGGGAGCTGCCTTCCTGGCACGTCGGTAGCATTGGTGCTCAGCACGGAAAACAAGATCGACGGAAAAAACAAACCAAAGGAAAAAAAAAAGTACTAAGTATGTGAAATTACGATAGAAATCATTCCATATCGCAGTCATAGTTTTTAAGTGATAATCCAATGGAATCTATCAATCATCACATAGAATAAATAAATCTGCTGACATTGCTTTGTTATAAGATGGATCAAATAAACGATACATGTCGATTTGTTTCAGTGTAGTGACGGCTGAGTTCTTCCTCGTTTGGAAACGCACGCAAACTCATATATTGAAACGAATCTGGAAAGCGAACTGGGTGGACTATGATGCTCGGAAGTTGCATCGCATGAATCAGCAAAAAAAAGGCTCAGTCTTATCAGCGGAAGAAGCAACAAAAAGCAGACGCACATTTCAATCATACACACTTAGAAAAAATCATGTAAATTTAGGTGCTCTGAGACTGACATATACGAGCGTCAATTTTGACACAAAATTGAGTCATAATAGACGCGATATTCAGCTCAATCAAACGAACTTTCAAACTTTTCAGTCTCGAAGCCCTTAATTTTACATGACATGTTTGTTTACGTCACATTTTTTATGTCAAAGATGGATTCCGTCACGTGTAAAATTAGGTATTTCTAAGTGTGTAGTCACAGTCGTAATCACATTTAGAAAAAAAATCATGTAAATTTAGGTGCTCTGAGAGTGACATATGCGAGCGTCAATTTTGACATAAAGTTGAGTCATAACAGACGCGAAATATAGCTCAATCAAACGTACTTTTCGTCGAGCAACGAACTTTTCAGTCTCGGAGCACTTAATATTACATGACATGTTTGTTTACGTCTCATTCTTTATGTCAACGACGGATTACATCACGTGTAAAATTAGTTATTTATAAGTGTGCAATCACAATAATTACACAAATCACAATATCATCAACTACAGAATGGATCATCACCAGACAGAATACATCAACAGACAGAATGAAAACAACCGTCTTCCTCATGATAGAGACCTTCTTGCGGCAGCGAAAGATTGGTTTTCAAGGACACAGAATAATTACCAACCAACGATCAAATTTCAATGGGGTGAAAAAATATTAAACCCCTAGTCGGCAAGTAATGTTTTCCCGCGCCCAGCTCAAGCGCACCCGCCCAACAGGTTGACTCCAGAACGTTCAGCTGCATTGTGCGAGGCGTGTTCTTG
Organism: Ochlerotatus camptorhynchus; assembly: GCF_037179485.1. Classification (NCBI taxonomy): domain Eukaryota; kingdom Metazoa; phylum Arthropoda; class Insecta; order Diptera; family Culicidae; genus Ochlerotatus; species Ochlerotatus camptorhynchus. Next base: position 1,030,451 of record NW_027040647.1, read on the forward strand.
CAGGCATTCGTGTTTTTTACGGAATTGACGCACCACTTTCAGGAAGACAACGTTATCGTGGATCCCGACGAATGCCAGGAATTGACAACTTCTCCGTGTGAGAGGGAGGTAATTAGTTTTAATAATTTAAATTTGTCGACCGATAGATTTTCTACATTAAAAACGACAGACTTGCCTGAAGTCAATAATAGCAAGAGAAAGTGCGATAGCAAAGAAGTTGTAATTTATTGCAACATTTTTTAACAGGATGAAGAGCACGATAAGATCATCCCACTGCGACCTAGCAAGAAGTATAGTCGACTTGTTTCGCGCTCCGGTATTTCGGAAGTTTTCTCGGTATTCGGTTGGTTTAAATTATCAGTTTTTTCTCGCTTAGTGATTACTGGCATAGTACCCGGCTAAACAATTATCTGAAAGTGAGTTTTTCTGAGAAGAAAGTGGTTTTCGGCGTCATCGGAAAGAAAATTGTTCACTTGCAATTGGATATTCGCAAACCAATTTGCGCTTCATCGGTGCGTGATCACGCATACCTGCACACAGATCATCGTCATTGAGTGTCAGCATCTGCCTCCGCATTTATACCGGTCATCCATCATCGTGTGTCCAGCTGAGTGCCGAACCTCATACAAGCACACCACTACAAAGATCGCTGCACACGCGCATCGAAGGTCACCCACGCTGCGCGTCGCTCCGCTGCTGCTGTGTAATCACTCGGTGGTAGTAGTATAGCAGATAAGTTTTTTTTTCCTGTTTCTTTCTCTCGCCCATCAGTTAAATTTAATTTTGTGTTTCTGTGTTTGTAGTTTTTTTTCTGTTTATTGTGTCTGTGTGGTTTTAAGCATCGTTTCAGTGGTAGAGCGTTTACCGCTCCCACTAGTACGGCAAAATGGACGTCTCGTCAGAAGACGATATGGACATTTTGTCGGAAGATGACACCAGTTTGCCACTCGATGGCAAGAAAAGACGAAAACGTCCTGTCATTCATGGTTCGTCTCAGAAAAGCCCCCGATCGCGAGCCTATCCAGATGACTCGACTGGGCCATGGGTTGTCTACTTTCAGCCCAAAAACAAACCTTTGAACTTGATGCAAATTTCCACTGATCTGACGAAGCGATACTCGGCCGTGACCGAAATCACGAAGGTTAGGCATAATAAACTTCGTGTTGTCGTTTCTAACCTGAAGCAGGCTAACGAGATTGCTGCCTCCCAGCTCTTTACGATTGAGTACAGGGTTTACATACCAGCTCGTGATGTGGAGATCGAAGGTGTGGTCACCGAAGCGAGTCTGGCCCCCGAGATCTTGGAGAAGCAGGCGGTTGGCCGTTTCAAGAACCCCTTGCTCCCCCCGGTGAAGATACTGGATGTCCAAAAACTGGGCTCAGTATCTGTCAGCGAGGGTAAAAAGAGTTTTACCCCCACAGACTCGTTTCACGTGACCTTTTCTGGTTCAGCCCTTCCTCAGTACATCGAGTTGGGAAAACTTCGGGTACCTGTGCGCTTGTTTGTTCCTCGGGTCATGATCTGCCAAAACTGCAAACAGTTGGGACATACGGCCTCTCACTGTGGCAGCAAGGCACGCTGTTCCAAATGCGGGGAGAAGCACGAGGATGGCGCCTGCACAGTCACGGCACCAAAATGCGTGTACTGCAAAGGATCTCCTCCTCATGGTCTCTCGTCGTGTCCGGTGTACAAACAACGCGGGGAAAAACTAGAGCGCTCTCTTAAAGAACGTTCCAGGCGGTCTTTTGCAGAAATGCTTAAGACAGCCAAGCCATCGACCAACGAAACAAATCCCTTCGCTCTTTTGTCAGATGACGAGTCTGGCTCTGACTTGGCTGAGGAGGGAGTTTCTTTCAGTTTTCCGGAAGGTTCTGCCCGGAAACGAAAACGCATCCGTTCGCGGAAAGTTGCAGATCAAGAACCCCAAATCAGCTTGCCCAAATCAAGGAGTGGTGGAAAAAAGGAGACTTCTACTCCTCCTGGATTCCGCAGAACTGATTATACCCAGGATTTTCCACCTCTCCCGGGGACATCCAAAACCCCCGATGCCCCAATTTTCAGAACACAAGCCCCTTCTTCATCTGGGTTGTTCTCATTTGATAACATTGTGGACAGTATCCTCAATTACCTCGATATTTCTGATCCTCTGAAAAGCATTGTTCTGGCAATGCTTCCTACTGTGAAAACCCTCTTGAAGCAGTTGACATTGAAGTGGCCCCTCCTTGCAGCAATCATCTCCTTCGATGGATAATTTTCCAAACGAGGTCGGGGATTTGATCACTGTTCTACAGTGGAATTGTCGAAGTCTTATTCCTAAGATAGAATCGTTTAAGTTTTTGGTTCACAATAATGATTGTGATGCATTTGCTCTATGTGAAACTTGGCTCTCTTCAGATATCGATCTTCCTTTTCATGATTTTAACATTATTCGACTGGATCGTGAGGATTCGCGTGGAGGAGGAGTACTTTTGGGGATCAAAAAGTGCCATTCCTTCTATAGCGTGAATCTTCCACAATTTCCAGGTATTGAAGTTGTCGCATGTCAGGCTTTTGTTAAAGGCAAGAGCCTTTGTATTGCTTCTGTGTATATTCCTCCCCGAGTTTCGATTAGTCAAAAACAACTTTCAGATATCTGTTCAGTTCTTCCTACTCCACGGTTGATTATGGGAGATTTTAATTCCCACGGTACAGGCTGGGGGGAACTGTATGATGACAACCGTTCTACTTTGATATATGACCTCTGTGATAACTTCAATATGACAATTCTTAACAATGGAGAAGTAACACGTCTGGCTGGTCCATCCTCAAATGGAAGTAGATTAGACCTCACACTTTGCTCTAATTCATTATCGTTGGATTGCACGTGGAATGTGATCCAGGATCCCCACGGTAGTGATCACTTGCCGATCGGCATTTCGATTGCCAGTGGGTTCAATTCGTCGGAATCCGTTAACGTCGCGTACGACCTCACCCGTAATATCGATTGGACAACGTTCAAGACCGCGATAGATGAAGCCGTGTCGTCGGTAGAAGAGCTTCCACCGTTGGAGGAATATAACTTCCTCTCCAATCTGATCTTGGACAGCGCGCTTCGAGCTCAAACTCGGCCGGTTCCAGGAACGTCTTTTCGTAGGAAACCTCCTACCCCTTGGTGGGACCAGCAATGCACTGAGGTTTATCGTAAAAAGTCCGACGCGTTTAAGCTTTTCCGGAAACGCGGAACACCCGAGTATTTCGAAGCGTACTCGACTCTTGAACACGAACTCAAGAGCCTCATCAAAGCCAAGAAACGCGGATACTGGCGGCAATTCGTGGACGGTTTATCGCGCGAAACGTCGATGAATACGCTTTGGAACACGGCGCGAAGGATGCGTAACCGGTCTTCAAACAACGAGAGCGAGGAGTACTCGGATCGGTGGATTCTCAAGTTCGCGCGAAAAGTATGTCCTGATTCCGTGCCGGCACAGATGATTCCTCGCGAAACGACGAATTCGGTAGACGAGATCAGCCAGCCTTTTTCAATGCTAGAGCTCTCACTCGCGCTCCTTTCGTGTCGCAATTCGGCTCCGGGGGCTGATAGGATCAAGTTCGACTTGTTGAAGAACCTCCCAGACGTCGCTAAGAGGCGCATGTTGAACTTGTTTTGTCAGTTCCTGGAGTTCAATATTGTTCCAGATGATTGGAGGCGAGTGAGAGTTATAGCCATTAAAAAGCCTGGAAAACCCGCGTCAGATCATAACTCGTATCGTCCCATCGCGATGTTATCGTGCATTCGAAAATTGTTGGAGAAAATGATCCTTTTTCGCCTCGACAAATGGGTTGAGACGAACCACCTACTCTCAGATACTCAATTTGGTTTCCGTAGGGGCAAGGGAACGAACGACTGTCTCGCGTTGCTTTCCACAGAAATCCAGTTGGCTTTTGCTAAAAAAGAGCAAATGGCTTCTGTGTTCTTGGATATTAAGGGGGCTTTTGATTCAGTATCGGTTGAAGTCCTTTCAGACAAACTCCACGCTTGTGGCCTTTCCCCATTAATTAATAACTTTTTGTACAATTTGCTGTCAGAGAAACATATTATTTTCATTATATAAATAAATACTGGGTTGGGAGGGAGCATCAGGGTATCATTCAAACTGAAACTGGACGATGGTATGATTGACAGCTGGAGTCTAGGAGGGAATAAACCCTATCATTTTCTTTATCCTACCGATTCGATTGTGGTGGTGTGAATTCTACTCCAACAGTTTCAGGGCGATTGACGCGCCCTTCTTAACAAACCATCCAGTAGGAAGCTTAATAAGTATTGCGAATTGTGTTATTCGATTTGTTGGAGCGTATCGTTGGAAGGAGATTCTTAAATTCCCGTGGATTTCGCGTAAGTGTCTCTGCTTACGGGTCCACCCTTCCGTTTTTGGCCCTTCATACAGCGATATAGTGAATTCAGATCGGTACCTCAAATTGATCTTGCTATTAAGTGGAGCTGCATCCAAGACAAGTCTTGAAAGGATGGTGGCTACCTTACATACATACATACATACATACATTTGCTGTCAGAGAAACATATGAGCTTTTCTCATGGAAACTCTACAGCTTCTCGATTTAGTTACATGGGTCTCCCCCAGGGCTCATGTTTAAGCCCCCTTTTGTACAATTTCTATGTCAGAGAAATTGACAATTGTCTAAGTGACAACTGCACGTTGAGACAACTTGCAGATGATGGCGTAGTGTCTACGACAGGGCCCAAAGGGGTCAACCTGCAAGGACCCTTACAGGATACCTTAGACAATTTGTCTACTTGGGCTATCCAGCTAGGTATCGAATTCTCCACGGAGAAAACTGAGTTGGTCGTTTTTTCTAGGAAGCATAGCCCAGCACAACCGAAGCTTCAACTTTTGGGTAAGCCGATCACTCATTCCATGTCTTTCAAATATCTTGGGGTCTGGTTCGATTCCAAATGCACCTGGAGATCCCACATTGAGTATCTGAGACGAAAATGCCAACAAAGGATCAATTTTCTCCGAACAATTACCGGAACGTGGTGGGGACCTCATCCGCAAGATCTTCTAACGTTGTACCGGACAACGATTTTATCGGTTTTAGAGTACGGTAGTTTTTGCTTCCAGTCGGCGGCTAAAACTCACATCATCAAACTGGAACGTATCCAGTATCGTTGTCTTCGTATCGCGTTAGGATGCATGCACTCGACTCATACGATGAGTCTCGAAGTGTTGGCGGGCATGTTGCCACTATCGGATCGGTTTTCGGAATTGTCCCTCAGGCTCCTCACCCGTTGTGAAGTTATGAACCCACTGGTAATCGAAAACTTTGAGAAGCTTCTTGAGCTAAACCCTCAAACTCGTTGTATGTCATTGTATTACGTGTACATAACTCAGGATGTCAGCCCTTCACAGCATAATCCCCATCGTGTATGCTTCTCCGACTTCGGCAATTCAGTTAGTTTTGATTTATCTATGACGCGAGAGATTCGTGGAATCCCAGAACATCATCGTTCCATGATTGTTCCGTCAATTTACGCTGCAAAGTTTGGCCAAGTTGATTCCGCAAGATCGTTCTTCACAGATGGATCACTAATAGAGGCGTCCGCAGGTTTTGGTATTTATAACGAATTTCATAGCGCCTCTCGAATGCTTCAAGCTCCTTGTTCCGTATATGTTGCTGAACTGGCGGCAATACACTATACACTAGAAACGATCGCCTCACTTGCACCAGATCACTATTTTATTTTTACGGATAGTCTCAGTTCTGTCGAGGCTATTCGATCCATGAGGCCGGTAAAGCACTCCTCGTATTTTCTCATGAAAATACGAGAGCTTCTGAGTGCTTTATCTTTAAGATCTTTTGTCATCACCTTTGCATGGGTCCCATCTCATTGCTCGATTCCGGGCAATGAGAAGGCGGACTCACTTGCTAAGGTGGGCGCTATGCAAGGCGATATTTACGATCGACAAATCGCCTACAATGAATTTTTCTTCATTTATCGTCAACAGTCGCTCGCCAGCTGGCAAAATAAATGGAGTGAAGGAAGTTTGGGACGATGGCTATTCTCGATCATCCCTAAAGTGTCGAAGAGTCCTTGGTTCAAGGGGTTGGATGTGGGTCGAGACTTCATTCGTCTGATGTCTCGCCTCATGTCCAATCACTATTCGTTAAACGCTCACTTGTTTCGTGTTGGGCTGGGAGACAGCAATCTCTGTGAATGTGGACAAGGTTACCAAGACGCCGATCACATCCTTTGGTCTTGTGCTGAGCATCGTGGAGTCAGATCTGAGCTGTGCGATTCCCTTCGGGCTCGAGGTAGACAACCTAATGTTCCAGTTCGGGATATTTTGGCTAGACGTGATCTGGAGTTTATGAAACTCATATATGTTTACTTTAAGAATACTAACCTTAGATTGTAAGTTTGATTAACCTTGTGTTTAGTTTGTGTATTGTGCGTGTAGTTTTTTTTTTAATGTTTGTTTTCAAGATGAATAGAAATAAGTTCATGTTTTAGGATTAATTAAATATTTGTATAATAAATCATATTTCAAACCTCCTTCTCCGTTTCCCCATCCAAAAAATTGTAAATCTCCACTAACCTCGAGACGACCGCGAGTAATCGGTTCAATTCCTTTAACTCTAGATTTAAGACATTATTCATGTATAATGCAAATGATAACTCGGCTCTGTAAAGTTTATTCAATTGAGCCTGTACAAATAAATTAGTATATAAAAAAAAAAAAAAAAATAGAACGTTCAAAAAATTAAACGCAAATTTGAGTTCAGTTTACTCACAAACGGCAAAAAGTGGATTTACTCAAACATGAGTAAACGTCTTCAATTTTTTTTTTTTTGTACAGTTTCGTTCATTTCCTTCAAATCAGCAACCTCCTCAAATACTGCATTAACGTCAGTAGCGGCCACTAAGATCAAAATGTGGCACGCACATCGTTGGTGGGCTGGAAGGGATGCAGCAAACGCACCTTCATCGAGCAGAGTTTTTTACATCAAGTACGGTCTTATAACATTCAACATCTTCGTCATTTTCATCATCATCATCATCATCAACACCAACACCTAAAATTATCGGTTAAGTTTAGTCTTCTATGTTGCTTTTGGCCATATTTTTGCCTGACATTTTACCGTTCACTGAATACAGAAAAAAAAACTCTCGTAGATAAATTCGATCAACCGCTTAAGGTACTGAAGTAATGAAATTGGGTTGTTAGCGGAATGCTAAATAAAACAGCAAAAAAGGTTATCTTCCATTTAATTCCACTTAATTAATTTTGGTATCCATGACAGATACGTATTTCGACTACAATGTGCAGTCTTCATCAGTGTCATTCCCACTAAAGAACTTATCAAAATCTAACCCCCTTAAGTACTCATCCCCTAGGTAAAAAAAGTCAAGATCATAGGTATAAAAATGAAACTACAATGTGTTGAATCGGAACCTACCTAACTAATAAAAACCAAAGATTTAAGTAAGCTAAAGGAGAAAAATCTATACAACTCTGTCATGGATACCAAAATTAATTAAGTGGAATTAAATGGAAGATAACCTTTTTTGCTGTTTTATTTAGCATTCCGCTAACAACCCAATTTCATTACTTCATTATGATGGCTACCAAGCCTTTGGGGATTTTCCTTATTAGAGAGTTGTATAGATTTTTCTCCTTTAGCTTACTTAAATCTTTGGTTTTTATTAGTTAGGTAGGTTCCGATCACCCCGGGAGCAACTAAACAGCTCCAGTGTAATGTGTAATGCTGTAACGGCAAGAAAAAAATACTCAAAATTAAGTTAAAAAAAACTCAACGTTGGGTTCTATCATTTGAGGTCCACCGTTGAGTAAATCAGAAAAGCGGCGTTGGTTAAAATTTACTCAACTATTGAGTAATAATAAATAAACTCAAATATAAGTTTATTTTAATTGAGGTTGCTCTTATGCGACTTTAACCATTTCATTTTCACAAGCGTTGATAGACGAGTGGTCAACACACGGGCCCCGTAATCTCAACGTCCATGGTTCGGTTCCAGCCTGCTCCGTTTTATTATTTTTTTGTCAACTTCAGGATTACTCAAAATTGAGTTTTCTTATTTAACTTAATTTTACCTAGCCCCACGGAAGCCACGTGATGAGTGAAAGGAACTCAATTTTGGGTACTTTTTTCTTACCGTGTACCCCGAAAATTCTGGTACTCTGGTTCTGTCAAATCGAATAATGGTGGAGTAAATTTACAATTGGTCTTATTTTTTTATCAACTTTTTTTTCCCGTTTTTAAGTTTTTTGTTTTTTTTAACTTTTTATAAAAACATTGATATTTTTTCTAATAGTCTTCCAATCGACTCAGCATGACGGGATCGGAAAATGTCTGTCTGTTTATGTGTGTGAGAGAGCGCGTAAGACAATTTTCTTATATGTATTTCTCGGCAACCACTCTACCGAATTGAACGCAACAACAACCAAATGAAAGCTACCATGATTCTATAGAATGTTAATTAATAGACTTTCAATCGATTAACTGGTTCCGGATATATGGACGGAACAAGACCCTAAAATCCGGGAACTAAGTGATGTTTGTCGGCAACCACATAACCGAAATAAACGAAACCCTATAATCGGGTTACTGCCCAGTGCCCACATAGGAAATAACCATAAAAAGTGCTTAAAAACCTGTGCAGGTTCCGAACTATGTGTCATATGGTTAAACCATTTGGGTTATGGTTCGTGTATGGAACATTTTTATTAGGGTGGTGCTTTCGGGGTAATTTTTAAAACGAATATCAGAATTTACAGAAATAAGAAGTGCCAGATCACACCACTGGTGGATTAATAAAGTAATACGTCTCACTCAAAATTTATTCTTGGTTTGCTTTCGACGTCCACATGAAGTGAAACAAAAACATGTTTTCTGATGTGAAAAAAGTTGTGCCACCAACGATGGCTGACCCCATTGTTTACGTACGGTGGAGACATCTACAATTTGCAAGTGGGTACGTGAAACTAAGGTTTTCTGTCTAGATGCTCGGGGGGTGGTTCCGATTCAACACATTGTAGTTTCATTTTTATACCTATGATCTTGACTTTTTTTTACCTAGGGGATGAGTACTTAAGGGGGTTAGATTTTGATAAGTTCTTTAGTGGGAATGACACTGATGAAGACTGCACATTGTAGTCGAAATACGTATCTGTCATGGATACCAAAATTAATTAAGTGGAATTAAATGGAAGATAACCTTTTTTGCTGTTTTATTCGCTTAAGGTACGTTTAGACTATCTGATTTGTTGGTCTGATTTGAGCTGCTCGATAATTTTGTCGGATGCAATGTTTGGATGCGTTCACACTTTTTCGACAGGATGATTAGATTTGACGTTTGATTTGTCGAACGAAATACGTTTGCGTTTAATTTTCATCTGACTCATCCAGCAAAATAGCCGCAAGTTAGGTGAAAATATTGATTTTTTTTTTTCTAAAATTTCACGGATTTGAACCGCTAAAGAACGCTTGATTTGTGTTTTGATGGCATCCAGCAGCAACCCTAATAAACTGTGTATTTTGCTTAACGACGTGTTCAGGGTATCATCCAAACCATTTGTGGAATAGTTCAATCATTTGGGTTATCGTTCGGGTATGGTATTTTTGTGTTAGGGAAGGTAAACCGATTTCACTATTCAATAATGTTCTGTGTATGGTTTGACTGAGTTTTATTTTCCAGTGTGATTGGCTGAAAGATGCCGTAACGGCTTTGATCTTGGCATGGTCAACAAAACAGTGTTTATATAATGCGAAGCATGTATTGTATAAGAATAAGCATACCTGACAGCAGGTCTGAGAGCCTACTAGGAAAGTTTTTAGAGCTGCAGAGAGGTTCGGAGATCTTAAGAACAGAACTGCAAAACATCAGCAAATTTTACAATAATTAAAAGAAATTTACAGAAATTCATAAAAAAAATCACAAATTTGTTCAACTATAAGCGAAATTTTGCAAATCTTCAGGGAAATTCGCATAACTTTAGACAAGTTCAATAATCTACAGTAAAATATAAAGTATTTCACAGAAGTTTTGAGATCTACTGAAAAATTATACAACATCAGAAAAGTTCGTAGATTTTCAGAACAAAGCTACAGAACTTTGAAAAAAAAATACAAAACTTTTGAAAAAATCACAAGAATGGTCATAGATCTTCAGTGAAAGTTGCAGAACTTCAGGGAAGATCGGCGATTAAAAAAATATTTATACGAAACTTTTTGATCTTGAAAGAGACATTTTAAACTTCAAAACTCACAGAACTTTGGGAATGTTTGCCGATCTTTAGAAGTATTTACAGAACTTCCGAGAAGTTCGTAATTCTTCAGATAAATTTTTAAACTTCAGCGAAGTTAAAATATTTTCAGAAATATTGTAGAGCTTTGGAGAATTTCAAAGAATTTATCAGCCGATGGCTAAAAGTCTCTCAAATCTTCAGGAAAGTGTGTTGATCTTTAAAGAAATTTTACCGGAGAATAGAAACCAAACTTCAGGGACGTCCGAAGGTCTTCAAAGAAATGTGCAGAATTGAGTTCTTAACAGAAATTTTCAGAACTCAAGGAATCATGTAGATCTAAAGAGAACTTTTCCCACTAACTTGTCGAAAGTTGGTATCGAGATCCTGGCGAAGTTTTGAAATCCAATTTTATCCTTATATCGCAGTTCTTGAAGGACAAGACGAGCCAGATCCCTGCCGGTGTTCCTCCTGAGCAACCATTTCATACTCCACAAAGTTCACCTTCTACTTCTAATTTTATTTAAAATAATAAAAGCAAATACGCTTGCCGAAGCTAGAGCAATTTTCCGGTAATTCATGATGGAAGTATTTACTTTTGATTCCTGGTACAGTTTTGTTTTGAAATCTAAATTGACAGTTCTTTCGACATGTGCAAGCAGTGTGAACACCAGCAAACAGGGGAGTTCGACAAAGTGTGTCGAAAGTAAATTCGAGCAGATTTTTCATTATGGCGACGGTCAAAATCAGACCAAGAAATCAGATAGTCTAAACGGACCTTTATTACACCGTCGGTAGGAACATTGACGTTTATAAAACTTCACGCCGACTATGTTTTATCAAACGTAATCGACTCGATAACATACTGTAATTATCGTCATCGCCGATCAAGTTAACGTTTGCAGACGTTATCGTCATCGTCGTTAACGATAACAAACGTTATCGTCAACGGCGATGACGATAATTTATCGATTAACAACCCTGTTGTAAACCCCTATATGGACCCCATGGAACTAATATACGAGATCAACATAATGAACATTCTCTGCTCGCCTGCTGAGCTGTACATACACTCGGTCGATAGCTCGTGTTCTTTCCTTTATTTAACGTCGGTCTCTGTTCCGCAATCTAGTGCCAATCACCGACAGACATCGATTGCCATCCATTGACGGCAATCGAATGTGCAGGAAGGCAGCTTCCACACCTGCGTAGGATATCGCACCCATTCAACACACATGGGCCGGGACCAACGGCTTTACTTCCCTTCCGAAGGAAGACGTGACCAGAGATTTGTATGCCTCAGAAAAATCCCACCGACCTCGGCTGGGATTGAACCCAGACCCATCGGGGTTGTTAGAAAGCAGTCACGCTTACCACTACACCACCGGCGCCGGCAATAGCTCGTGTTCATTAGTAGTAATTTCATTTTTTCCCCGCGTTGATTTCTAAGAGCATCTCCACCGCTAGTTCTCATTTCGGTCGTTAAATGACGCCCCGAATGGGTCTCTATTTAGTTTAGAAACCCGACAATAACTCGATTTCACACCGCTGGGTTGGTATAATTATAGAAACTCAAACTCCCACCGTGGGTTGCCAAATAACATCTTCGTCTTGGTTTTGATTTGTTTCGATTTTGTTTTGTGATGGTCGGAGCAGGAGGAACAAAAGTAAGTTCCCGGAAAACGATAGGCTGTTTATTCTGGTAAGTATTCTTCAATGTTTGTTGTTTAATGACATGTTTTTTTTAGGAAAGTGCACTACAACATCCGAAAGGAAACCGATGCTGGATCCCAAACGGTAGTAAATGAAGGTTAGTTAAATTTTTAATAAGTGAAAGTGGAACCATCACGATGGGGACTTCGATGAAGATTCCGCAAACGGAATCCGGGAACGGGATTTTGCAAAACTGATCCCGATGGGGATTCCGTAGACGGATCCTGATGGGGAAACCGAACACGGGTCCCGATGGGGAAACCGAATACGGATCCCGATGTGGAAACTAAATACGGATCCCGATGGGGAAACCGAATACGGATCCTGATGGGGATTCCGTAGACGGATCCTAATGGGGAAACCGAATATTGATCCCGATGGCGAAACTGAATACGGATCCCGATGAGGATACCGAATACGGATTCTGAGGAAAATTCCGTAGACGGATCCCGATGGGGAAACCAAATATGGATCCCGATGGGGAAACTGAATACGAATCCCGATGGAGACTCCGTAGACCGATCCCGATGGGGAAACCGATTACGGATCCTGATGGGAAACCAAATACTCTCCCAGATTGGCATACCATACTCAATAGCCGGCAGAATGATCTGCTTGTGGGCAGCAAGCATGTTTTTGAGGGACAGGGTGGACTTCCTGTTTATCAGTGGCTAGAGGTACACTTGGTGGATGTCTTATCCACATCGGATCGGTATAGCAATTTGCTATCGAGGGTGAGACCACGGTAGACTTCTTCACTCGACCATTCAATGAGAGTGGTATCAATATGGATCTTGACGTTAGCAGGCGGAACAAGCCGAAGTGAATTCGAGTGTGGAAACAGAATGGTTTTTGTTTTATCTACATTGATACAAATCTTCCAGCTCTTAAAATAGTCGGACAAAACATCCAGGCCTGATTGTAGTTTACTCGCCAGAGCACGGATCACTCGACCCTTATAAATGATGGAGGTGTCATCTGCGAACATTGACAGGATACCACCACCCGGCATGGGAGGAACGTCTGACGTGAAGATGTTGAATAGGATAGGCCCAAGCAAGCTACCCTGAGGGACCCCTGCATCAACGTTGAACGTATCAGAGGGGACATTGTTCAACCCGACAAGTAGTTTTTGATGATCTTCACGAGGTAGATCGGAAAGTTGTATCGATGCAGCTTGTACACTAGACCATCATGCCAGACATTGTCGAACGCCTTCTCAACGTCCAACAATGCCATGACAGATGTATTGGAAACGGACTTGTTCCGCTTGATGATGTTAGTAACCCATGCGAGTTGGTGGATGGTCGAGTGGCCTTTCCTAAACCCGAATTGCTCTTTCAGAAATATGTTATTATCATTTGAAAACACCAGCAGACGGCTGAGTATCAACTTTTCGAATAGCTTCGAAATGGAGGACAAGAGGCTGATGGGGCGATAGCTTTTGGCACTGGTAGGATCTTTGCCAGGCTTGTGTATTGGAATCACTTTGGCTAACTTCCAGAATGCAGGGAAGTAGCCAAGCTCCAAACATTTGTTGAAGATAACGGTAAGATGGTTGAAGAAGTCAATACTCAAGTTTTTCAACTCGTGATTGACTACACCATTCATACCCGCAGCCTTCGTGTTTTTAGTGCTTCTAATAGCTGCTATCACCTCATCAGCCGATATTCTACTATCATCATGCACTACTACGGGGGTGTCAGCGACTCTAGACATTGCCTCCAGTACGGCAGACCCATGGGGGCTCACCATGGTTTAGCCAAGGTTATGTGAAATCACAAAAAGTTGGCCAAGAGCATTAACCTTTTTTCAACTGGGGTTATGAGTAGGGATGGGTCCAAGTTCTGGTCAACAGAGGAAAGCGGAGGGATCGGTCTCGACTTATTTTTCAAAATGTTGGTCATCTTCCAAACTGGTTTTGCACAATCTGGGAAAGAGCAAATCTTGTTGGCAAAATCGTTATTTCTGAGATCCAGCATCCTGGCCTGGATAATTTTTGTTAGCCTATTGACATTGGTCTTCAAGTGGGGCAGCTCAGAACGCTGGAACTGCCTACGAATGGTGTTATGGAGCCTGATCTTTGGTTGGGCTGTCAAGGTTCAGAGTATGACTGTCTGAATGCTGGTACGTGGTGCTCCCTGTCACGGGATATTGCCTCTTCGATGGTTTGCACACTCCGATCGACTTCTTCGAAAAACTCCAGTAGGACGTCGTAGTCGATGGTAATTTTGCCGGGAAATTTGGAACCTACTTCGGCCACCACCGGATAGTGGTCCGAGCTCAGTTCCTGATAAGCGACAGGTTGAGAGATGTTATCGCCAATGTTGCTGATGAAGATGTCGATGGTGGCATGAGCTCCGGATCGACTCAACCGGGTGGGAGTGTCCGGACACAGGATGTTGTAGTGGGCTTGCTGCAGATCGTTGTACAAGATTGTGCCGTTCTGGTTTCACTGACTATTGCCCCAGGCTTGATACTTGGCGTTCAGGTCGCCAGCGATGACGACATTTTGCCGCCGTCGTGTTAGCTTGATGATGTCTCTTCGGAGGTCTGTGGCCGAGCCGTCCCCGAGCGATCATGGTGATTGGACCAAGCGATGTGCTCAATTCAATTCCGATGGCTTCGATAATTTTCAGCTGGAAGCTTGGTAGTAGCCGGCAGCTGATGTTCCGTGTTGCAGCGATGGCCACTCCCCCTCCCCCAGGGCTGGTGCGGTCAAGCCTTACGAGCCGAAAGTCGGGAAAGCAGACGTTCAGCTCGGGCTTCAAGTTAGTCTCGGTCATGACGGCTATGTCGATGTGCCGTTCGTTGAGAAAGTTCCAATTTACGATCTTGATGGCTTCACGGTCCATACTTAGTGATAAGGGACAGGGCAGCGTGTAGCTGTTCAGATTGAGTCTTGCATGTGCGCATGATGATGATGACCTCGGCCACGAGCGTCACAAGTTCCTCCGAGGTGAACGGAGAATCGTCGACAGGTTCACCTGAGACAGCACCAGCGTATGATGATCCTGAGGCAGTGGATGAACCTGGAATTGGCTGGGCCACAGCAGCAGCGAGACGATGCTGAACTGTCCGACTATTGGGAACCATTTGGATACACGCAGGATTGGCTTGTTGATTGTTGAGTGGAAGCGGGGCGGGACGGATATTAATGAACTCCTCTCGCTTAGGACATCCGCGATTGGAGGCTTGGTGGTTTCCACCGCAGTTGACACACGTTGCCTCGATGTCATCGACTTGCTCACAGGACGCAGTTGAGTGAGTTCCTGCACACTTGCCGCAGTTTGTCTTCATGTGGCAGTTTTTGGTGCCATGGCCATATGAGAGGCAGTTCATACACTGCGTTACATCACGATGTTGGGGTTTGTAATGCTCCCAACTGATGATGACCTGAAACAGGTCCGGCATTTTGGATCTCAGAGCCGCAAGACTGGTGGATCCCTTCGTGAAATGTACCAGGAACAACTGATCACGGAGGCTGGTGTTGTGGTTGGGACGCCGGTTCATCGGGTACACTGCCTCAGGCTTGAGCCCAAACCGCTCCAGCTCGGATTTCACCACAGTCGCCTCGAACGACGGTAATCCAAGCAAAACCACCTTCAATGGCTTGCTCGATGGCAGATCATGCGTGAAGAAGTCCACGTTGTTGTTCTTCAGGAAACTTCCTATTTGTTTGTACTCCTCCAGGCTGGAGCACATGATTTTGGTACCGATGCTGCAAAGCTTGAAACGTGGCAGCAGCTTGTGTTTTGCCAGTTCGGCACCTAGCTTGGCAACATCCTTCACCAGCGTGAAAAGCGGGGGAATTAGCTCTCTTCTTGCAATGGGAACGGCGTCACCATCGCCATTTTCTTCCGGGAGTACTGCATACTGGTTGGCTTGCAGTACTCGTTTTCCGGGGTCATCCTGCGACGCGCTGGGCTTGATTAGCACCTTCTTTGAAGGGCCCGCTGCTAACTCATTGGCACGTTTACGCACCATTTGTTTCGTGTTTGCAAGTTCAAGTAAACTTGCCAGAACGCGAGAAGGTGGCGACACTTCCACGGCGCAACGCGACAGCACAAAACGAAACAAAATTGAATCGAAAACTCGAGCGGAAATACGGACTGAACACCTCGACAGTCGAGCAAAGAATGGTGAAATATGTAGGGGAGAACAGTACATAACGCACCCCCGGGGTATGACGCACTTTTTCATTTTATTTTGAGTTTTTCTTGGAATTTTTAATCCAATTCTAGGATTTATCATGCAGGCTTTTGAGTACAGATGCTATGCTAGAAGTGCTGCTTGATAAGACAGCAAAAAAGTTACGTAAAAGCAATGAAAAACACAAATGAAAGTCAGCTGGTGCGTTCTGCCCAGGGGGTGCGTTGTATACCATTCTCCCCTAGTGAGAACAACCCAGCATTAAGCTCGCTCATGTGAGCATGCGCCATGTGTCGTTTGTTCGATTTGCGCTATATTGTTGCGTCCGTGTTTGGGATTTTTCGTTACATGGCTGATTTTTGATTTTTTAATGTGACCCCCAGTATGGAAACTTAAGACGTAGTCCTACGTCAAAAATATCAATAAATGTACTATGATTTTTCGAATATTTACATGAGAATTGCACTTCGTAACTTCGAATGCCATTTTCTCAATGCCTACTTTTTTCCATATGGGACTGATTTGCGATTATAGGCAGGATAGTAGCACTTCACTTTCACACTGGTTCCGACCGGACTCGATTCTCTTTTGATATGGATTTTTCACGTTTAATAAAACACGCACCGTTTTCCTTCTCCGCCACTCACGAACTGGCAGTTGGAAATCCTTTTTAGTAATATATGGAAATATGCATTTATGATTCACTATTAACAAGGCATAAAAAGTAACAAGGATCAAAATGTGTTCCTTTGATTACTGAAAAATTCTGTTCCCCAAGTTTGAAGTAGGCAGAACTTGGGGTTCAGTTGTAGATCATATACCAGCAACGCACCACGAAAAGGTGATCTACCAGCGTTACTGATTTTACGCGGTAAAAAGACCTGAGTGTATTTCGATCTAGGTTGGGCGAATAGTCGCTAAAGGCAAACCACAGAGTCTGTGGGTTACCAGTGTTGCTCATTTTAATAACCACTGCTGTTGCATCCCTCCAACGCAGAAACATGTCAACCTTCCGTCGAGAAGCCCAAAATTCCAAACGTTGTACTTCAATTTCACTGGAAAACAAAAGACAAATATTTAACAACAAATAGCATGCAAATACAATGCTTCCTCTGATCCACTCACTTACACACCCACAGGCGGCAGCACCGGACCAATTCCAACATCACATGCCTCTTTCCGAAAATCCGATAACAACGAGCAAGGATATGATATATTTTCCGCCTAGGATTCCTTTTAGCCCGAATGGGTGGTTGACTGTGGCTACATTTCAGTGTGTCGTTTCGCAGGCAAACATCTTGAGACGTGTAGCCTTAAGATAGGAACGTTC
Source organism: Ochlerotatus camptorhynchus (assembly GCF_037179485.1). NCBI lineage: Eukaryota > Metazoa > Arthropoda > Insecta > Diptera > Culicidae > Ochlerotatus > Ochlerotatus camptorhynchus. The sequence goes on from NW_027040647.1 coordinate 1,047,914, forward strand.
CGGGAATAGAGCTCAAGTCGAGTTTGAAACTATGTATGTATCTTCTGCATTCATGTGACGACGACGACGACGAAGCCGGAAAGTCGTACTACGCTTGTGTACCGGGGCGGAATGATGCCCTCTCGGGGAATTTGCTGTCGTCCGGTGGAATATTTTTGGATTGTGCTGGATGCTAACAAAGAGAGGATGATTTTTTTCTTTCTTTATGATGAACGTCGAGTGAAAATCTTGATAAATCTGTAATAATACATACTTCGCGTAAGCCATGAGAATCCTTTAATTGGAACAAATGTTATCTCATGGACGCTAAAATAACAAAAATTATTATGTTTTGGTTCGCATTAATTTTTGACTTAACATCCAGGCTGAGACTAGAATATATCGATACCTTAAAATGGTATGGAAGTTAGCACCCGATCCACCAAATCATCAATATTACATACCGGACGTCGCTGACGCTGCACCACACCAAGGCAATCAACCCGTGAAGAATCCAAGCTGATACTAACGAGTAGCTGCTGCTTAGTTTGCATTTTGTACTTTGATCATTCAATTATGATTTCAAAATTGTTTCCCATTTCTGCTTTGACCGTCAACGAGTTCGTGTCCTTTTGACGTAGGACTACGTCTATGATTTCTATATGGGGTACACTTTGTAAAAACTAAAAATGGAACATGTAATAAAATTATGAAAGATTTTGAACGTTAGTAACTCAGCTGCCCCTGGTCCAATTTAAATAATTTTAACACCAATCGATCAGAAATATTTCTACGCATCAAAATCAGAATGTCACAATTGAATGTGCAACTGTTGCTATGATAATTAAAATTATCACCGATTTCACTAGCACAGATTTCAAAGTTGAATTCCATCCGGTCTCACCAAACGGTATTTATTCAATCACCGCGTGGTGAGTGGTGGTGTTCTCCAATACACAACGAAAGGCTGCATTCAAGCAGCGAGCTGCAGCCCACATGTGCATCCATAGAACGAGGAAGAAGCCGCACCGTTATTGATCGGAATCAGTAGCTCTTTGTGAGTCACTATGGGCTATCTATGCCAAGCGAGTCACTCTCATTCCAAATATACAGCTCACCAGCCTCATCTATGTTTAACACCCTAATAGCTCAACATTACTGAACCATCGCGACAAAACGGTCCTATTCAGGACCACCATAAATTTGAAAAAGATCATCAATCGGATGTCAGTTCCCATATCAAGATAGAGCTGGAATTTGGGCGTAACAGCTTTTGTAAACAATGACTTCTTTCGATGATGTCTTGAAAGTCAAGGCTCGCCCACGCAAATCAACAGGTAGGGCAAGCCATCCCCTACCCGACGGTAATGTTGGTTTGCGTGGGCGTGCCTTGAATCCCTTCCAGCTCTATCTAGATATGTGTAAATCTAACACACCATGTACTTTAAGGCAACATTGGGGGTGCAATTTCAAAAACCAAAGTTGGTCGCGACATGAAAGTTGTCTGATTTAGATCCAGATATGATGGATTTTAATTCTTAATGAGCCAATCTACAGGATTTTTGTCTACGAATATGTTAAAATTAAAATTTTATAATTTTTCAAAATGTTACTATTGAAACTTGCACGAATGTGCAACTGTTGCTATGATAATTAAATTTTCCCTAACACAAATTTCAAGGTTGGATTGCATCCGGTATCACGAAACGGTGTTTATCCAAGCACTGCGTGGTGAGTGGTGGTGTTCTCCAGTACACAATGAAAGGCACCCCGCAAGCAGCTAGCTATCAAGGGTGCTCACAACCGCTGATCGAATTCAGTTCCAATCACCGTGTGTGGTGATATGTGGTCATCGGCATCAGCAGTGCTTTCGGCGCGTGGCGTTGAACATTGTTCTCCAGTACACATCGAAAGGCTGCCTGCAAGCAGCGAGCTGCAGCTCACATGAGCATCCATAGAAGGAGGAAGAAGCCGCACCGCATCGGAATCAGTAGTTCTTCGTGAGTCTCTGTGGGCCATCTATGTCAAGCGTGTCATACTAAAGAGTATAAACAGAAAGAACCCCGCTCAAATTCCTATTCCTACAAAAGAACACAAGCTCCTGCTGCAGTTAACAAATACGATTTATTATATATTACCACGTAGTCCTACGTCACCATTGCGTGCAACCGCAAAGGGCTGTCCCTTGTAGTTTTTTTTTTAAATCCGAAAATACCCTTCAAGTCTTAACTTGGATTAGCCTGGCAGAAGAGGAAAAATGCCATAAAAATAATACCAAACAGTCTCTTTAGTTCTTTGTTCGGCACAGGCTGTCACTCGTCGGTCGATGTCATTTTCACTTTCTGCTGTTGCCCAGTTTTGATGAAGAACGAATAACAATTCCTGGCAAAACATATAATCACGTAGCAGGTTTCCAAAAAGATAAATTGCTTGGACAGGTCCTTACCTTGTCCCTGTTTCAACAGGGCCATGTATCGATTTCAGTGCTTTAGTTTGGGTCGATTTGAGGTTTGGTTTCGAGATGGCATTTTCTGCGGCAGTCATTGGTGCAATTGGAAGTAAACAAAGCTTCGATACTGGACAGGTGAATTTTCCCTACGGCGTTTGGACGGTGACGACTCTTGTGATTCCGTCCTCTTCAGGATGAAGGTCCAGGATTCTAGCTGTACGCCATCTCATCGGAGGAAACTTCTCGTCCTTGATAATCACCAGTTAATTTTTGGCAATTTGTACCGGTGGGTTGCACTATTTGGTTCTTGCTTGCAGGGTGGACAGACATTCTGCACGTCATCTCTGTTGAGTGTCCAGCCCCTTGTACTCAACAAGTCCACTAGCCCAGTGGGCTATGTAACCTTTCGATGGGGACAAAACAGCCCACTGGGTTAGTGGACTTGTTGAGTGCAAGGGGCTGGACACTCAACACCCCTGCTCAGCCACTGCAGTCCAGCAGGCCAATCCCGGCACGATGACGTCGAAATGCTGCAACCGGTAACCCTTTTGTCATCATGTCCGCAGCTTGTTCGATGAACGGTAGGAACTTGAGAGTGATGCAACCATCCTTTATCAAGTCCTCTGCGATCCTCATAGCAGACTGATTATCATCGTAAACGCAGATCACTTCCTTGCTCCTGTATCCCAAATCTTGCAGAAGACGGCTCATCCTCATCTTGTGGCAGGCCACCATGCAGAGGGCTGTCAGCTCTGCCTCGGTCGACGAGAGAGCGACGGTTTGTTGCTTGGCTTGGTGAGCCAGCTGACTGTATTTCCGAACACCTTAAACACACCACCGCACACGGAACGACGATCAGAGGAGTCGTTGGCCCAGTCGGCATCCGAAAAGAACTCCAGCAGCGGTGCTGCTTTATCCGCACGGTAGACCAGTCCGAAACCGAGCGATCCCTTGACGTATCGCAGTATCCTTTTCAGATGAGTCCAGCGCTCATCGCTGGGGAAGCTCTGCAACTGGCTATAGAAGTTCACTACCGCTGTCAGATCCGGTCTAGTGGTTAGGGCTGCGTATGACAAGCAACCAACTAGTTCCCTGAACGGCTGCGCGGTTCGATTCTGTTCGTTCCCTTTCGGCAGCTTCAGGCGGTTCTCGATGGGCGTTGAGCACGGCTTGCAGTCCTCCATTTTAAAGCGTTTCAGGACGTTATCTTCATCACACCGCCAGCCCAATCGTGGTTAACTTGCTGTCCCAGAAAGCACTTGATTTCACCGATGTCCTTCATTTCGAATTCCTTTGAGAGACAGTCCTGCTTTCAGCGACGCTCCGGCAATGAGTATGTCGTCCACATAAATAACCATAATCATCCTAATCGCTCCGGATCCGCGGGTGTACAAGCACTGATCGTTGCCGCTTTGCTTGAAGCCAAGATGGTTCACCACGAATTTGTTAAACCGACTGTTCCAGGCACGAGATGCCTGTTTAAGGCCATAGAGGGATTTTTGAACACGGCAGACTAGGTTTTTTCCATTTGTGAACCCCTCCGGTTATGTCATAAAAATCTCCTCAGTGAGTGATCCGTGCAAGAAGGCGGTACAAACATCCATTTGAAGCACCACCATTTTGTCCCGACAAGCAATCGCCAAGACAGAACGCAAAGTGTCGAGTTTGGCGACCGGATAATATGTTTCACGATAATCGAAACTGAACTTTTGGTCGAAACCTCTGGCCACTAGCCATGCTTTATAGCGATCCGGTTTCCCGTTCATGCCAGGCTTTATCTTGAAAACCCAGCGTGATCGGCTTTCTATCTCCTGGCAGCTTGGTCAAAGTCCAAGTTTCGTTATTCGTGTGGGCTTCTATTTTCTCGTTGACCGCAGCTTCCCACTTCTTCCGTGCTTTCGCTTCGGTCAGCGTCCTTGGCAAATCCTCGACGTAATATGTGGCGCTCAGCGCATACGCCGCGTACTCCATATCATAGTCAGTTTGCCACGCAGGTGGTTTCCGCTCACGCACTGGTCGACCGGAGCTGATGGGTTCCGCTGGACCATGCTCGCCATCGTTGTTCGAACCGAATTCCGATTATGCTCCAGTATGGTCTTCTTCGAAGAAACTCTCGTACTCCGATACCGATTCCACCGATTCCGATAGGTGCCACACTCTATAGCCGTTGTGAGCATAGCCTAGGAATAGCCCTTTCCAAAATTTAGCGTCCAACTTACCTCGTTGCTCTTTTGGAATGTGGATGAACACGAAGAAACCGAAGACTCGAAGTTTCTGGGCCTCCGGCTTTGATCGTTTGATTGTCTTCTTCTTCGCATCTTCTTTCTTCTTTTTCCGGGCATTCGGCCAGCTTGTGGCCTTCTTGTTTACATCCGAAGCACTTGATTTTTTTCTTCTTCGGCGCCTGCTTCCCGCTACTGAAAGCCGCCGGCTCACTTTTCACTATGCACATTTCGGTGCCCTTTCGCTTCGTTTCTTCGTCCAGGAGGCGACACTTAACGAACTCCAATGTGAGCACATCCTCCGGCGTAGTTTCGAGTGCCGTGACGACCGCCGAATAAGACGAACCGAGAGTCAGAAGGAGATGGCACACTATGTCAAGCTCATCGAGGGCCGCGCCGGTTGTCCTATAGAGCTTTTCGACGTTTAATCGGCGCACACTACTGCACCATTTAAATCGAAGAGGGAAACAGATTAGTGGGAAAACAAACCGTTCATTCATCCATGTGTGCTAGATAGAGAAAGACGATTAAACGTCAAAAAGGTCTATACTCGCGCACAAGATCATACTCGCGCAACGAGAGCATTTGCCGCTTTAGGTGAAATCGGCTCGCCACACTATGCCTCTCGAACACTCGGTGCAACGCATCCCACACATCTTTCTGGTGCTGTTTGTCGCTAACGTATTCCAATTGCGAATCATGGATCCGCCCGATTAGCAGCGATTTGCATCTTGTCTTTATTAAAGAAGAGAGTAACATGGAATGAAAAGCGGAAGTTGTTCGGATTTCTTAGGAAACAGTCCTTGGAATCTGCCTTGTGTAGATAGCAGATCAAAGCTGCAATTAATTTTAATCATTTTAATTTTAAGAGGATATTGACTTACATTTAGTTTTTGCACGTTATTCTCTTGCCGATGACCTCAGCTTTTCTTTCCGTACTATAGTTGTAAGTATTAGCCGTAAGTGATCTCGTCCTAGTTCAAACAAACCATTAGGCTAATTTAGATTTATAATTAAGAATATCTACCTGATCCTCAAATATCAGTCACTAAACCGCTAACTCACGCTAAACTAATCAACAAATTCACCACATTTATATTTCGATTTCAACTACAAAGTTTATCGCGACTGCCAATTTTCTGCATGTAATTGTATTTGACGTTTGATATTCTTCTCCTCTTCCGTTCGCATCCTTTCTTCGCTGACATCTCGCATGACATTTCACACTCCAACCGATCCGTCCGACGGCAGTGGTGCCAGAGGTGTTGTCCCGAACAGAAGTGTTGGTGTCTTTGTTATTTCTCTTCTTTAATAAACACATTTTCATTGAACTAGTTAGTTCTGTCGGTCTCGTTGGTTTTTCCTCGTGTGGTCATCCGAAAACCCACTTTAATCTCTGCCAAATACATTGTAGGATTTTTTGCGTCACTTCGTACTGCCGTATGCGATCAAAATTTACCTCCGTGAAGTCGAAGTCTGTAAGTGCTTTCAACGCTGAACCAACCAAGAAATGGATCGAAGTTCGATGAATCGTCGCTTAGTGGAAACAGTGGACGTGAATTAAGGCAGGCTTCAATTTGATAGCGAATTTGCAAATCCAGGTTGGAACCAGTTCCAGTTGTCAGTGCAAACCTCAACCCCAGCCAGGTTACAAAACACACACATTTACACTGACGTTTGACAGAAAACAAGCCGACCCAATTTTGGGAGGCTTTCGGTGGATTGAAGTGCCACTTGATGCCAAGTTCGGTGCACTCCTGTGCGATAGTCTGCCGGTGGTACTTGATTTTAACCAGTGCTCGTAGCTCCCTGTCTGCTCCTACGCATATTTGAACATAGCCCCCGGCGTGAAGACTGCCACGTAGGCCTTCCTAGAAGCAGCTCGTCGATGGGTTGGTTGTCCACAGCTGTCGATGAAGACGGTCTAGAAGCTGTAATCTGTGAGGCGGCAGTTCAACCATAAACTGCTCGAGTAGCTTGGGGCGAGCTCGAACGCACACGATGCAGTTGTGGACAATTCGACGGGTCAAACTCCTGGCCCCTAAGATCCCATACCGGAGCCGTAAGGCAGTGAGAAGTAGTTGTGGTGCAGCGTGTAGGTGCTGCTCATGGTAGCTTCACACAAGAAGTGCTAATAATGGATGACGGAAGGATAATGTGATGCTTGGCATCGTAGAGCTGAAGTGCTTGCTTCAAACGGCTTCCAATGCGAATCATCCCGTCAGTCGAGAGATAGGGATAGAACCACTTGTTTTTGGAATTCTTCTCAACAGGTTTAGATTGCTGTAGTAGCTTCCGATTTTCACCGAAATATTGCTGCTGAACCAATCTGATTAATGTTGCTTCTGCCTCCTTCATTTCTTCTGCGTTGATTTGGATCTCGTCCGGTCGCTCTTCCGTGATGCGCTGACAATTTCTGGAAAATCGGTGGCAATCTGCAGCATTCGATGATAACTGGATAGTGCAAGCTGATCGATGAACGACGGTTTGGTGATTACAGTGGTCAAAGCTGGTGGTATCTTGCGTGCTTCTCGGGATGCTGCTGTGTCTTCTGCTGGGTCGATCAGCTGTGTAGGCTATTCCTGTTCGTTGCGTCTAAACCATGGCGGTCCATACCACCAGAGGTCGTAATAACGTTGGATCCACCGGAGAATAAGTTGTCTACATAAAAATCCTTGCAGAGAACTTCTGCAGCCTAGGGGAAATTTTCTCGTTCATCCCTGCAAGTTGTTTAAGTACCCGTGTGGTGAGAAACGGCACGCTGGCTGTCCCGTACGTTACCGTTTTCAGTTCGAAATTGAAGAGGGGCAAATCGGGAGAGGGCCGCCAGACGATAAGTAGGAGAGGTGTGTCGCGTTTGTCCACCAGAACTTGCCGGTACATTTGTTTGACGTTGTCTGTGAGCAATACGGGATGCTTCCGTGAACGCATCATGATTGAACTCATGTCTTGTTGGACGATAGGCCCGACCATTAGAGCATAATTTAAAAATGGTCCCGTCGCTGACTTACAAGATGCATCTAAAACAGCTCGGACCTTGGTGGTTGAGCTGCCTTCTCGAACCACAGCGTGATGAGGAAGATGGAAACACGGTATCGGTGTACTCTCGTGGTTCTGTACACGTTCCATGTGACCGATATTGTAGTATTCATCCATAAATTAGAAGTATTGTTTACTGAGGCCTTCGTCACAAGACAGTCGACGTTCTAGCAAATAGAAGTGCCTAATAGCTGTATTACGTCAACTTGGTCAAGTTGACCAATATGTCGTGACCTTTCCACAACATTTCACTCAGTCACACGAGCAGTCACAGTGTTCTTCCGTCAATGTCTCTTGAATCTCTGTCTTCCAAATTTCAAAACATACGCCTATCACCGACAACATTCGCCAAAAGCTTGCACACAGGTAACATTCCCATAGAGATCTCCAAGTGCAATCTCACGAACACTAAAATCCAACATCTATTTATAAAAATGAAGAAGAAGAAGAACCAAAAGTTATCGCGATATCACAACTACTTAAAATGTAGCGTGCGGTCTCACGCACACTTTTGTGCATCTGGAGAACTCTATTCGTGATACACTGTCACCGCTGTCACTCACACAATCATCCACTCAATCTTGCTTTTCTCTCGATTAGTTTACCAAGCCTCTTACTGTTTTCACAATTGCCACACATAGCTATACACATTTACGTATGCGCTGGTGAATGCATGCCCCTCCGTACTGTTATGCTCCGTTCATTAGTGGCATCTTCAATAGGGATGTCTATTTTTTTATTGCAGTCATAATTAAATAAATAATTATGAAAAGGTGTGAGTACATTTATTTATTTTTAAATTTTATTTCTCTTGCATGTCTTATATACTACACAATATATCCTCCTTCAGTGGAAATCGAACGATATAGCGCCCTTCGGAATTGTGAGAGAAGGTTTGCTGAAAATGCCGCTTACACGCAGCTTCTTGAACGGAGTTTCAAGGTGTGGATTCATCTTCTTCCAAGGGTTTTTTTTTCCAATGTTTGTTTTCAAGATGAATAGAAATAATTTCATGCTTTAGGATTAATTAAATAGTTGTATCGTAAACCACATTTCAAACCTCCTTCTTCCCTTTTCCCATCCAAAAAATTGTAAATCTCCACTAACCTCGAGACAACCGCGAGTACTTGGTCCAGTTCCTTTAACTTTAAATTTAAGACAGTAATAATGTATAACGCAAAGGATAATTCGGATCTGTAAAATTTATTCGATTGAGCCTGTACAAATAAAGTAATTATAAAAAAAAATCTTCTTCCAATGACCAAAATCTTTCCATCATTTCAGGTGGGTTTGACATAGTGGCTACGTTGGATATGACAGGCGCGATTGGATGGCAATACGCAGATCGCATTACCCAACCGAAAGTTGAATTCTGCCAGGTGGTTTTAATATGTCGAAAAAAGTTAGAAGAGTTGTATACTAGATACGACCGCAGGGTTGGCGTTGGATAACGTCTGTTATGTGTTGTACTTAATTGTGTATATTATATTTTAGGAATATTCCTTAATAACTCTTTTGCGAAAGTTTGGTGGCCCTGAAAAGGGCCGTTTTGTTGGGCTGATGTTGTTGACAATGATGGAACAGGCGACCTTGTTGGGCGCTTATATAGTAGAACAGAAAATATCAGAGGTGTCAGATGCTCGCATCTGATGTCTCGGTTGGAGAAAGTATAAGAATATAAAAAAAAATCAATCGATTTTCACCATCTTTAGACAATGGTTTACTTTTAAATATTTTTTCTCACGTTATTACAAAATCTTACCTCTAAGTGATTTTCACACACTAGCATTTTCTTTATTTCAAAAACTTTCAGCATGGGATTCTCAACATAATGTGTATCTATGTAACCACGTCCTTCTTGCCTCCGAATTTTTGGGAACCGGGATAAAATGCAAATCCGGAAATTAATTTTTATTCAGGCTGCAATGTTTCACCGTTCCACTACGCAAGCTATTTTTATTCTGTCTGAATTCAACACAACAAATAAGTAAACAAAAACAAAAAGTTTTGCGTGACATTTGGAGATAGTAGTTTTTTATCATCAGGGTGGTCTTATATTGATATTATGGTTTTTCAATGTAGGGTTGACTTTTCTATTCTCAAAATTTAAAATGACAAAAAAATATAATTGTACATGCTTAGACTATGAATCAATCAAAAAAAAACTTTGCTATGTATTCCAGAGCCAAATCTCATCGATTGATGCCAAAAACGAGACAGGGATTTAGGACCCTATTATTTGCAGCATCATGGAATATCCTGTTAGTGTATGGTCGCCATATCATGCCTAACAGATCACCACTCTCCCAACTGCTATGCCACCACCTGTTACCATTAGCAGCTTCGCCGATAACATCGACATCATGGCAGGGAACTTTGAGACGATGGCGGAAACGTACATCAGACTGAAGGCTGAAGCTAGGCGGATTGGACTTGCCATCAACGCATCGGAAACAAAATACATGAAAGGAAGAGGTTTTAGGGAAGACAATGTTAGCCTCCCACCCCGAGTTCAGGTGGTCGATGAGTTCGTGTATTTGGGCTCACTGGTGACCGCCGAAAATGATACCAGTAGAGAAATTCAAAGACGCATTATGGCAGGAAATCGTGCCTACTTTGGACTCCGGAGGACGCTCCGGTCGAATAAAATTCGCCGCCGCACGAAGTTGACTGTCTACAAGACGCTGATTAGACCGGTGGTCCTCTACGACCACGAGACCTGGACTATGCTCGTGGAGGACCAACGGAACGGAAGGTGTTACGTACCATCTACGGTGGAGTGCAGTTGGATGATGGAACGTGCAAGAGGCGAATGAACCACGAATTGCACCAGCTGCTGGGAGAACCATCCATCGTCCACATTGCAAAAATTGGGCGACTACAGTGGCCTGGACACGTCGTAAGAATGCCGCACGACGACCCAGTAAAAATGGTTTTAGAAAGTAACCCAACAGGAACAAGAAGACGAGGTGCGCAGCGGGCATGGTTGATCGACCAAGTAGAAGGCGACCTGCGGACCCTTCGCAGACTACGAGGCTGGCGAAGTGTGGCCATGGATCGAGTAGAGTGGAGACGACTTCTTCGGACAGCAGAGGACAACAAGGCCTTAGCCTGATTGGTAAGGTAAGTAAGATCACCAGAATGGACTTTATAAGCTATGCTCTTCGACAACTTCCGTCGAATGATCCAGTAAATATTCCTGACTATACAAGCCGTTGTAGACTTATAGATAGGGAAACTCTAGCTCACAAACTCATTAAACTTCAGAGATTATTTGTATTCGATCTAGTCAAGGGTAAGCTGGATTGCCATTCACTGTTGCAGAATATTAACTTTTATGCACCTTCACGACAGCTTCGTGAACGATATTTATTTCTAGTCAGGCGGCATAGAACCACGTGTGGGTATAACAACCCTATTGATAATTGTGTTAGGGCGTTTAACAAAGTTTGTGCTGTCTTTGATTTTAATATGTCCAAGTTTGTATTTATAAGTAGAATTAGGAACTTAGGTTAAGATTCAGTCTGTGGAGTTTTTATAAATTCGAAACGAAGAACAAATAAAAATAACACCAAGTTTTCTACAGACACTAACACCAAGTAGTGAGTCAATTCCGAACTAAATTTTTTGCCATTTTGATCCACAGAACAAAATCGGTGAAGACATGTACCCCCAACCCCCCTCCCACCCGCTCCCCTCAAAAACCACTATTTTATCAATTATTTCATTAACATCTACAAATTGCTACACCGCTTCATTTAGGAGTCCACTGAATCTACAAAGCACACCGACGAATGACCGCTTAAATTTCCACCTACTAGAAGAAAGCTATCTCCCTTCATACTTTTATTAGGATAATCCCTCTTCTACTGGCATCACCACTGTAAATGTCAGCTCCAGCTCACTATGCCAGAGCTAGCTCATAAAATGTTTGTTCGTTTGGAGCAGTCGGCTGTCATGGGTCTACCACTTTAGGAGCACATTACGAAGCTACGAACAATAAGGGTTCTGCAAGCCTTTCGCGTACTTTACCCAGTTGTAATGAATATTACTTAATCACGCGAGACACCAAGGACAAGATGTGACTGCTTTGCTGGAGAACATGAGAAAACGGCGCTAATTATCCGAGGGATTACGTGCGGGCTACAAATGGCGTTCGGGTGTGAAATGGGTATCTTTGTGTACAGTAGGCAAAATTACGACATTAGGGAAAACAGTCACAATCCTAAAAGTGTTATAAGACTACCTCTTGCACAAGTCGAAACTGATTTCATTCGTTAAAACATACCAACAACTCAGTGCCAATATTTCAAAGGGGCGTAATTGCTTTTGTAAACAATGGCTTTAGCCGTCGATTTCTAGCAAATTAAAGCCCTCCCCTCCAAATTACCAATGCTAGCTGAGACAGGAAACATTCCTCTACCTGCTGGTGTCATTCATTTTCATGAGTGAGTTTTCATTCTCGAGAAATCGTAGACGAAAGTCATTGTTTACAAATGCAATTACGCCCCTTTGAAATGTTGGCACTGAACTGTCAGAGAAAAAGTCTGATATTGACCATCAATCCAATTCCGACTAGCATGTTCTCAGTCCCGACACCAGCCAACGGTGAAAAACACTCAATAACCTACCACCCATTTTAAACACCAAACCTAACCATTAATCATTGGCAAGCAATTTTTCATTCCATCGTACATCGTTCAATAATTACCGCCACCCCATCCCCATCCCGCCGAGCCCTTTTAACTCTACACGGAACACGCACGATGACCACAACAATCGAAAAGAGCCGTAAATTCCCATCAAACGCACTTATGCAGAAAACTCGGCAGAAATCCCATTTTTATCGATTCGACCAAAAGAACCCCTCCCTTGCTCGCTCGGTCGGGCGGTGTTTCTTCTTGTCCGTGCGTGGTGGTCGTGGTACACGGTAACCGCAAAATACCCAATAATGATTACAAAGTAAGCATTTTCGAGGGAGACTGGGACTACCCATTAAATGAGTAAAAATATAACCCATTTATGAGTATTTGCTATTCAAAAATGAATACTTACCACTTGTTTTTGTAGTTGTAATTACTCATAAGTGGGTATAATTTTACTCATTTAATGGGTAGTCCCAGTTTACCTCGAAAATGCTTACTTTGCAGTCATTATTGGGTATTTTGCGGTTACCGTGTAGGCAACGGGTTCCACAACTCACTTTCATCATAGCTATCGAAACCAATGTCCGAGTTTCCAGTTTTATGGGCAGATTACAATTTGATTCGTGGGAAAATTCCACTACCGTTTTGGAAGCATCTCCTAAGCCAAATATAAGGTACATGACCATTTGGGTGCTTAATTTTGTAAAAAGTGATGAATTTCCGATAGGCCACCCTCCAGTTCGATTTAAAACCACAAAATAGGAGCCAGTGCAAAATATGCCAAATATTGATGAAGGTTTAGAGGTCACGCCAATGATTTGAAGTTTGTACGAAGATTTCGGTGAATTAGTATGATATCCACTTACATTGCTCTACCAGTAATTCCCATACAAATTTTTAAATCGTTGGCGCGATCTCTACCCTAATAAAAATGTTGTGGTTAATTTGCTTAACGACGTGTTCAAGGTATCATCCAAACCATTTGTGGAATAGTTCAATGATTTGGGTTATCGTTCGTTAATGGTAATTTTTTATTAGGGTAAACCTTCATCAATCTTTACCATTGTCTGCACAGGCTGTCCACGAGACAGTTGCGATCAGCTGACTTTTTTGTTTACCAAGAACTTTTGACAGTAGAACCATAGAGGTAACTCTACGACCAGAAGGTCCCGAAGAAACGTGCTCAACTTTTTGGCTCAGCTCTGGTACTCTCTTCGGTCCCAAGCTAATCGAAGCACCCTTCGAAACATAGGAAAATCAACGAATCCCTCATTTAATCGGTCAAAATTTCATAGCGAATAAAAAAAAAACATTGTGTAGTACTAGAATTTCGACTATAATAGGGAATCGAGGTAATAATCGGGTTTTTGTTGCCAGAATTTTTTAAAAAAAAAGATGTCCCAACCCACATTTTTTCAAGCTGGTGGGTATGAAAATCTTTAAATCGATTTATCTCCGGAAATACGACTGTAATCAATATTCGGAGGGCTTTTAGGTGTCAGAAATTTTGTCAAAAAAAAAATTTCCCAACCCACATTTTTACAAGCTGGCGGGTATAAAAATCTTTAAATCGATTAATCTCCGGAAATACGGCTCTAATCGAGATTTGGAGGGTTTTTAGGTGTCAGAAATAAAAAAATAAAAAAACCACAGTTTTACAAGCTGGCGGGTATGAAAATCTTTAAATCGATTTATCTCCGGAAATACGGCTTGTTCGGACCCTTCAAGAACGCACCTTGGACACCCGTTTTGCTGCAGACTTCTGTTTCGGACTTCGTTATAAAGTCTCACTTATGGCCGTGGAATTGTCGAGAAACGTTATTGAAAGGAAAACACTCGTAATCAAAATGTAAAAAGAAAAGAGAAGCTTTTTGCAACAAAAATGTAAACTGTATTTTCCTAACTTTACAAAAACTGTGACCGATCGACTTGGCGTTTTTATTGGTACTGACTTAGGCAAAAAAACATATCAACAAAAAACTACAATATGTGTGTATCTAATCGAGAAGCGTTACAATTCAGTATCAAAAGCTTTCCCGTGTAGACATCAAAGAGAGACAACCGAAAGCAAGAGAAGTTATGCTACACGGGGGGGGGGGGGGGGGCGCTCGGAAGGAACGCATCTGAAGGTTTTTTGTAATGTACCTAACATGCCGGCCACCTAAATTTTGTTAAGGGATTTAAGAATTCAAAAATCTTAACTAAGCTGCCTAAGATTAAAGATGCTGGAAGTTTCACGATATGATACTGTATTCTTCTGAGGAACTACGTTGCGCTTTCCGGGCTTGCAGCGTTTACATCCTTCGGGGTTGCACCTGACGGTTGAGAATAGCAGGTGTTGGTGGGCTTCCCAGTCAAGGCCTTCTCGAATGGCAGCAAACAGATACGTGACGCCTGTCGTTTATAGATGGCACCGTTCGGTGTGCGTACCTTCACTACCCTGATGACACCATCGGGACCGGGATAGACTTCAATGATTCGAGCTAGAGGCCACTCGATGGCTGCGGATCCATCCTCCTTCAGGACCACCATTTGACCCACCTTCAGCAGGGTTGCTTGAGGGAATCGTTGATTCTGGTTGTGCAGCTGTGAGATTTACTCTCGCCTCCATCGCTTCCAATGATGCTGTACTAGTTGTTGCAGTTCCTGGTAGTGCTGTAACAGGTTCGTAGGAACCTCCGTGTAGTCCGGATCGGGAATCGCCAGCAACGATGAGCCAGTCAAAAAATGTCCGGGAGTTAGCACGTCTAGCTCATCAGGATCTTCCGACAGTGGCGTAAGCGGACGAGAATTCATGGTCGCTTCTATCTGGGTGAGGATGGTGGTCATGTCTTCGAACGACAATTTTCGTTGGCCCAAGACTCGGAGCAATGACGTCTTGGCGGATTTCACGGCGGCTTCTCAAAGGCCACCAAAGTTTGGTGCTCTTGGTGGGATAAATTTCCAAACGATGCCACGCTTAGAAGTTTCATTAGCGATTTCTGAGGTTGCAACTGGATCGGATAGAAGGTCGTAAAGCTCTCGTAGATGGTTGCTAGTCCCTTGGAAGTTCAGACCATTGTCCGAGTGGATCTCAGTAGGTAACCCTCGACGGGATACAAATCGTCGCAGCGCAGCCATGAAAGCAGCCGTGGTGAGGTACCCTACCAGCTCGAGATGAACCGCTTTCGTGCTAAAACACACGAAAACTGCGATGTAGGCTTTTAGCCACAATCCACCAGTCCACACCAGTGACCGCAAATGCACGAGTGGGAGTTGTACGAGGTTTTGGGAGTTGACCAGGTGGTTGGGATATAGGGACAGGGTTGCTTCGAAAGCAGCGAATGTAGTTTCGGAAAGTATAAGTTGCCAGTGCCTTACCCCGTAGGGGCCAAAATTCTTGCCGTATTTGAGCGAGCGTCATTCGGGGACCAGAATGGAGCGACAGGTTATGGTATGCGACAGCTACCTGCCGCGAGAAAGAGTGGTTACTAGGGATAATCATGGGGTGTCGGACGGCGTATGATTCATCGGCGAGATTTAGCCGGCCACCAACGCGAATTATGCCTTGTTGATCTAGGAACGGATGGAGCAGCTTCAAGGGTGAGTGAGCGGGAACGGGTCGATGGTTGGCGAGGGCTTTGATCTCCGTAGCGAATGGCTCCCGCTGAACACACCGTACCAATGCGTACTTGGCCGCCTGCAGCTCCTTCACGCTGACATTCCGAGTTTTTGTAGATGATTTACGGCAGTTACGGATGAATTTTATGCAGTACGCCGTAATCCGCAAAAGTTTCCAATAGCATGAGTAATTATCCAAAAGTGGGTGAGGTTGTGGACAACCCACCGCCACAAAAACGATCTTCTTTTTCTCCAGCAACTCCTCCGATGGTTCCTCGTACTTCAAGTTTTGTTCGGTATTCCAATGTTGATCAAGCAAGGATAACCAGGGTGGCCCATGGAACCAGTTCTGCATATCGACGAGATCCTTTGGCATTACTCCCCGAGACACAAGATCGGCTGGATTCTCCGTGCCCTTGACTTGGTTCCATCGGTGACCTTTCGTTAGCTCCTGAATATGCGAAACACGATTCGCAACAAATGTTGGCCACACGTACGATGGCCGCTTCAACCACGATAGCACAACTGTCGAATCTGACCAGAACCAAGTTTCAGTTCCATTCATCCCGAGTGCCTTGACGGTCGAACGATATAGTTTTGCTGCTATGAAAGCACCGCATAACTCTAACCTTGCGAGAGTAGTCTTCTTCAAACTAGCTGGACGAGATTTTGCTGCCAAGAGTTCCACCTTTATCTGCCCCAGTTGGCTGATGGATCTAGCGTAGATATACGCGCCGTAAGCTGCTTCGGACGCATCCGAGAAGACGTGAAATTGGATCAGAATTGGATGATTAGTGAATGCGTGCCGGTCCACTTTGATATCCGAGAGTTTGGGCAGCTGCTGATAAAAATCCGTCCAGCGACTAGCTAAGTCCTGCGACAATGGATCGTCCCAACCTTGAGAGGCTACCCACAATAGCTGCATGTGAATCTTTGCCCACGAGATGACTGGAGCCGTGAAACCGCAAAGATCCCATAGTTGAGCAATAACGGAGTAAACCTTGCGCCTTGTGCACTGTCCGTTTACAGCGAGACCCGATACGTCTACACCCATCAAATCTGGCCCTGGTTGCCAGTGAATTCCTAAGGTTTTCACCAGTTCCTGGTCGAAATTCAGTGATGATTGAGTTCCCAATTCATCTGCGGCTAGACTCGCCAGCACACTCTTGGCGTTGCTGACCCATTTTCGTAGTCTAAAACCACCTTTAGACATCAACTGCTCCAACTCTTGCCGCAACAATATAGCTTCGCTTTCTGAGTCTGCCCCTCCAATAAAATCATCAATGTAGAAATCATTCAAGAGCGCCGCTTTCGCTCGTGGAAACTGACTACCTTCGTCGTGCGCTAGCTGCTGCAAACACCTCGTTGCAAGAAACGATGACGGCGCCAAACCAAACGTGACCCTGGACATCTCGTAAGTTGCTACGGGCTCGTTTGACGAAAATCTCCACAAAATCCGCAGAAGAGCAGCGTCATCAAAATGTACCTTCACTTGCAGGTACATCTTCTCAATGTCACCAACTAAAGCGATAAAGTACTTGCGGAATCGCAGAACCAGATCGAACAACGGATCCTGAATCACTGGACCCGCCATCAAAGCATCATTCAGAGAGTAGTTGGATGTTGTTTTAGCCGAACCGTCGAAAACTGGCCGAACTTTCGTGGTCGCACTCGACTCTTTGATTACCGGATGATGAGGCAGGTAACAAGAGAGCCGTTTATCACGCTTTAGCTCCTCCTCCGGTACCATCACCATATGTTTCTGGTCTAAATACGTCTGCATCGCCTCGTTGTAACGCCTGCGCAATTATTCGTTCTTGTCCAACCGCCGTTCTAGTTGCACCAGTCTTCGCACAGCCATATCCTTTGATTCACCGACCATCCGCTCAAATCCCATTCGTTTTGGCAGACGCACAACGTACCTCCCCGTGGCATCTCTAGAGAAAGTAGCTTCAAAGTGCTCCTCGCAATCCTGCTCTTCTTTGGTCCGCCGTGGTACATCTGGCATCTCTTCAATTTTCCAGAACCGTTCGATCTTCTCACCTAGAGTCGGGTCAACCGACACGTGGCAGTATGGAACTGGGTTCAGACTGCCCAAATCCGCCTTGCTAGCTGCTATCCACCCAAATACGGTATTAACGAAGAGCGGTAGACCCTCACCTATCCGCTGAATTTGGACCCGACCTCCATTCAATAACAGGAGCTCGTAGAAATACTCCAAACCCAGTAGAATGTCTATTGGAGCCTGTTTGTTGAAACCTGGGTCCGCCAGGACCATATCAGAGGGGAGATTCAAACTACCGATCGGAATAGTCGTCGATGGCTGATCATCCGTCACCTTCTTCAGCACCAAGAAACTCATCGGAACCGTATAGTCCGTTATACGCGAAATTATAGTTGCAGACACAGAACTGTTTGTCTGAATCCGCGCGCTACCGACTCCTGATATTGGCACGCTAGTGCCTTTTCTTGGTAGCTTCAAGACCTGATACAGCCTGTCTGAGATAAGATTCGCCTGCGATCCGCTATCAAGAAGTGCTCTCGCCGTGTGCAAACGCCCGTTACAATCTTTCACCGACACTAGAACTGTCGACAGAAACACATGTACATCGCGTAGCTCTGATGCAACATTAGCTGCGTAGATTGAAGTTACAGAACTTTGAAGGGATTGTTGTGGAGTCCCAACTGCAACTGCCGTAGAAATGCTGGAACCGCCCGTTTGCGATTGTTCAAGGACTTGATCTCTGACCGCTGACCCAGTACTAGTTGCCGCTAATACCGGATGGAGCAAAGAATGGTGTTTTTTGCTACACGTACGACAGCGGAAAGTAGATGTGCAATCTCTACTGTAATGGTCACGCCGAAGACAATTGCTGCACAGCTTCTTGGAATTTACGACCTGGAACCGCTTATCCAGAGTCTGCTTCGCAAAAGAAGGGCAGTTGGTGATATAATGCGAACCGCCACAGGACACGCACTTCGACGACGAAGTATCCGATGATACGTGAATCGATAACTTATGAGCTGGCTTCTTGAACGGGGCAAGTGGACTGGAAAGTAGAATACGTTGGCCATCGGGACGTTGATCAACCGCTATTGCATCCAAAATGCGGGTTTGGCCTTCCAGAAACTCCATCACGTGCAAAAATACAGGATCCTCCTTTTTCAAAGCGTACTCTTCCCAGTCTTTCTGCGTAACGTCGTCTAGCTTCGATACTAATAGCTGTGTCAGCATCGCTCCCCAGCCTGCAGTCACTTCCCCTAATTGATCCAAGATTTTTGTGTGCCGGTCAAAAGTATCGATAACATCATGGATCCCACTTGCAGAAATTTTCTTCATCTTCGGAAACTGTAGAAGAGCGTTGACGTGCCGTTTCTTCTGTAGATAAACGTTCGAATAACGTTTGGTCAAAGCAGACCAGGCAACACCGTAGCTGGCTTCACTCATTGGGAATGCATCAACAACCTTAAGTGCCTCACCCTTTAGAGACGCTCGCAGGTAATGAAAGCGCTGAATCCCGCTCAAATCTGGATTGGTGTGGATCAGCGACTTGAAAGTGTCGAAAAAAGGCAACCATTTGTCGAATTCCCCATTATTCTGGCAAATTTATCTTTGGTAGTTGTACACCAACACATGCCTCCACACGTGTATTAGTGGAGGTAGAAGGGGAGGGTGAGGGAGTGGTGGATGGCAACTTCGCTTTCAACCCTGCCCTTACCTGAAAGTACAACTCCTCGAACTCCGACCGAGTCTGCTTGTGTTGATCCGCGTTCTCCTCATGTTCCTCCATTTCCTCTATTTGCATCTGGACGTCCTCGAATTCCTCCCATTTCTCGTCTAATTTGTCCATGCGAAATTGCACCTGTAGAGCATGAATAGCCGGATCGTATTGCTTCAAAAACCGCGCCGTGCGATGGAGAAAGTCCACGATGTTGTCCCGCACTTGCAGTTTAGGCTTCAGCTTCTTCCCCATAGCGTATCAGTGCGGCGGCGAAACTGTGGAAAGTACGAAGCACAGCACCACAAAACAGAGGGATACAATTATTGGAGAGAGGCTCACATGTGAGCCAAATTAATTAGGCCTTGTATTTATTTATCTCCCAACAGGAACAACAGGATTCTCCGTCTAGAGTCCACTACAAATTCTGAGGCTTTTGGCCATAATTTCAGCAGCTTGCGGTGATTTCCAATGTAGCAGAACTCATCCAATGCAAAAACCGAGAAGCAAGAAATTGGTTGCAATATATCCGTCGAAGCAGTAAAATATCAGCTCAGTACTCACCGGGTGAGCCTGGTTCGACAGGCCATGTATTGCAACCGTATGTATCAAAATACGCGCCTACGGTAACAAACTATACACTGAATCGTCAATGCACAAGACCACCGTTTTGATCTTATAATCCAATACCAGACTCTCGGTCGAATCTGTCGCCTAATCGATCACCAGTGAACTCAAATTTATCGTGACCATCCAACAATAGCAATCACTTAGCGAGGTTGCTATTATTTGTCCCAAGCAGTGTGCGATATAAAGACCACACCATCCATCAGTCACGAAAGCAAAAGGGTTGATGAACTGTCCTCCAGGTCGTTGCTACTCAAAACGTTAAGCACTCCGTGCACAAAAGCTTTGGCGAACAATTCGATTGGATAAAACAACACGTTGAGACAAAAAATGGTGTCCAACAAGCAACTACCTGCGGCACAATCCTGATCACGGCACCAATGTTCGGACCCTTCAAGAACGCACCTTGGACACCCGTTTTGCTGCAGACTTCTGTTTCGGACTTCGTTATAAAGTCTCACTTATGGCCGTGGAATTGTCGAGAAACGTTATTGAAAGGAAAACACTCGCGATCAAAATGTAAAAAGAAAAGAGAGGCTTTATTGCAACAAAAATGTAAACTATATTTTTCTAATTTTACGAAACGGTGACCGATCGACTTGGCGTTTTTATTGATACTGACTTAGGCAAAAAAACATATCAACAAAAAATTACAATATGTGTGTATCTAATCGAGAAGCGTTACAATTCAGTATCAATAGCTTTCCCGTGTAGACATCCAAGAGAGACAACCGAAAGCAAGAGAAGTTATGCTACACGGGGGGGGGGGGGGGGGCTCTCAAGGAACGCATCTGAACGTTTTTTGTAATGTACCTAACACGGCTCTTATCAAGATTCGGAGGGTTTTTAGGTGTCAGAAATTGTATTAAAAAAAAAATGTCCCAACCCACATTTTTTTTAAGATGGTGGGTATAAAAATCTTTAAATCGATTTATCTCCGGATATAGGAGGAAACAAAACCTTACCCGACAAAGTACCCCTCTAACCTCGAGTAAGCCGCGAGTATTTGGCCCAACTCCTACTAGACATAGTTATAAGTGAATTTTGTTACAAACAAAGAACAATGGCTCCGTAAAGCTAACGCGATTGAGCCTTCCAAATAAACATACTAGTTAAATCCTATGAAATACCGCTCCAATCGAGATTTGGAGGGTAATAGGTGACAGAAATTTATTCCTAAAAAAATGTTCCAAACTAAATTATTTCAAGTTGGTGGGTATGAAAATATTTAAATCGATTTATCTCTAGAAATACGGCTCTAATCGAGATTTGGAGGTTTACAGGTGTCAGAAATTTATTCCTAAAAAAATGTTCCAACCTAAATTTTTTCAAGCTGGTGGGTATGAAAATCTTTAAATCAATTTATCTCCGGAAATACGGCTCTTATCGAGATTTGAAGGGTAACGGCGCCGGTGGTATAGTAGTAAGCGTGATTACCTCTCAGGCGTGATTACCAGCAGGCCTGGGTTCAATCCCAGTCGGCGCCGCCGGGATGTTCTGAGGCATAACATCTCTGATCACGCCTTCCTTCGGATGGGAAGTAAAGCCGTTGGTCCCCGGTTCATGAGTTGATGGGTCGATAGGTAGGGTCCAGGTGTGGGAGCTGCCTTCCTGGCACGTCGGTAGCATTGGTGCTCAGCACGGAAAACAAGATCGACGGAAAAAAAACAAACCAAAGGAAAAAAAAAAGAGATTTGGAGGGTGTCAGAAATTTATTACTAAAAAAATGTTCCAACCCACATTTTTTCAAGCTGGTGGGTATGAAAATCTTTAAATCGATTAATCTCCGGAAATACGGCTCTAATCGAGATTTGGAGCGTTTATAGGTGTCGGAAATTGGGTGGGTATGAAAATCTTTAAATTGATTTATCTCCGGAAAAACGGCTCTAATCGAGATTTGGAAGGTTTTTAGGTGTCAGAAATTTTTTCAAAAAAAAAAGGTTCCAATCCACATTTTTCTAAGCTGGTGTGTATGAAAACCTTTAAATCGATTTATCTCCGAAATTACGCCTCTAATCGAGATTTGGAGGTTTTTTTTTTTTTTCAAAAAAAAAAATGTCCCAACCCACATATTTTCAAGCTGGCGGGAATGAAAATTTTTAAATCGATTTATATCCGGAAATACGGCTCTATTCGAGATTTGAAGGATTTATAGGTGTCAGAAATTTTTTCAAAAAAAAAATGTTCCAATCCACATTTTTTCAGGCTGGTGGGAATGAAAATCCTTAAATCGATATATCTCCGGAAATACGGCTCTAATCGAGATTTGGAGGGTTTTTAGGTATCATAAATTTTATTCCAAAATAAAAATGTCCCAACCCACGTTTTATCAAGCTGGTGGGTATGAAGATCTTTAAATCGATTTTTAGGTATCAGAAATTTTATTCCAAAGTAAAAATGTTCCAACCCACATTTTTTTAAGCTGGTGGGTATGAAGATCTTTAAATCGATTTATCTCTGGAAATTCAGCTAGAATCAAGATTTAGAGTGTTTTTAGGTGTCAGAAATGTATTCCACATAAAACATCTCCTAACCCACATGTTTTCTAGCTGGTTGGTTTGGAAATCTTTAAATCGATTTATCTCCGGAAATCCGGTTCTAATCGAGATTTGAAGGATATTTAGATGTCAGACATTTTTTCTGTTCTATTTTTAACGTAATGCTATTGAAATCAAATTGATGTGCAAAGCTCCTGTAAAAATCGGTCAGTATGATCATCTGAAATTTATTGAAAGTACCAGAATGTTTATGACTTACATGTTTGAATAAATTATATAAAGCAAATAACTTGTAAGCATCAAAAAGTTAGACAGAATTTTAAAAATGGAGTTAAATTTCGGGTGAAATACTGCAGAAAATATTTTTGAACTGTAACTTTTTTAAAAAGAATGAGAAGCAAGAAATCAAGCAGAGATTGATTTTTTTTATTAATAGTCGTAAGGACTACTACTATTTGAGTCTGAAAGTGTCATATTTGAAGTCTCTGGATCTTGAAATCGTTCTTAATTCTGGAATTAATATTTTTTCTGGGTCTCAGATCATGAATTTTTTTGTTAATCTGAATTTATCTCCAAACTTTTTAAGCAGCATTCTAGGAGATTTCTGAAAAACTCTCGTGGTACGCATTATCTCTTGTAATCTCTTAGATATCACTCTACAACAGAGATGCCAGATGTACAGACATGTCTGTGAATTTACAGAATTTTATTTTTTTTTCGTTAGACATTTACAGACTTTTTAGTTGTTTCACAGATATTTACAGACTTTTGTAATCAAGGGAAAAGTTTAAAAAATATTTGGTTACACTGTTTTACATCTTCAATCAAATTACACGTGCGATGCATTTTGCAACACGCATTAGCAAATTCACGTGTTTTCAAATCCACCACACGAACGAGCTGTCATTGTTTATTATTTTCGATCTTTGGAGGTCTGAAACACATCTTCCAGAAGAATATGAGCAATGTTGGCAAAATCATCAATCAAATAATATTTTTTCCGCTCTCAATATCACGCCTGATATTGGATCAAAATATCATGCTTGATATTGATTTTACAAGCTCCTTTGATATTGCGAGACTATTCACAGCATGCTTAAATCAAGCTGAGAGTTGACTAGACACAAAAATGATTCCGTTGCACATCGTTTTCTTAGAAAGAGAAAGTATAGTTTGCTATCTCTTTTTAATCCTCACCGATATGGCAGACACGAAGGGACTGCTGCAAGCCGCTTGGAAGTTTCGGTTGCATTCGGATGTAAAGCAAACATCATTAAACTCAATCTCACCACAGTTTGGTGAGATTTGCAGTTGGTGAGTTTTGTTAGCTTGATATTCCGAGCTGCGATATCACAGCTTGCAAATCAACCGCAGATGTTTCTAGATAGAGCTGGAATTAGGGGCTAACAGCTTTGGTAAACAATGACTTCAATCGATGATTTCTAGAAACTCAAGGCTCGCTCACGCAAACCAACCTCCTCATCGGCTAGGGAAAGACTTTCCCTATCCGATGGTTATGTTGGTCTGCATGGGCGTGCCTTTAGTTCCTAGAAATCATCGATAGAAGTCATTGTTTACAAAAGCTGTTACGCCCTAATTTCAGCTCTATCTAGGTTTGTTTGTTGATTTTTTTTTCTACGAAAATCAAGCGTGATCTTGAGCACTGGTGAGATTTGATTTTTTTTGATATTTTTTCAACTGAATATGATTAAACTAATCTCAATTTGCCGTCGACCTCATTTGTCGTGTTATCGTTATTTATCTTTTTTATTAATTGCTTTTAACGTAGGGGAATTTACGTATTCTCGTCAATCTAAGCAGCGTCCGAACTTCTATTACCGATTTCTCAGCGTCACACACATACATGACAGGTTTGTTTGTTGACATTTATCTGCTGCTTGCTGTTCTACCAATTTCAATCGACAGAATTGATCAAAACGGGTTGAACATGTTTTTACAACGCTCCAAACTTCTCAGGTGAGTGTGACTATTGTCGGCAGTCTCTTTTTCTTCGGCACCCTTTCCATTTAACCAGCTGTTCTATTATCGGCAACTCGAAATCAGCCATATTTTGTAGTGTGTATATTTCATTTAAAGAAAAATATGGCAGAACAGGATTGCACAGTCGTAAAAATGTAATCAGATTGAAGCTGAAAAGGTAAGGAATCGGCTTAATATGTTCAGCGAAGAGTTTTGATGGGAAAATACAGTGAACTTAACGTTTCAATTTCGGTTGCCGAAAACAGTCAATGGGTGCCGAAGCCATAATTTACCCTATATGGCGTAAATGGATGCATTCCCAACTCCAATTAGGTTCAATTCGTTAAAAGCAGGTCTTTTTTTGCTCGAACACAGGGGGTAAGTCATTCTACCACATTGTGTATGTGCCCATTGTGGTTAATGCAACAAAAAAAAAAATCTGATTCACTACCGGAGATATTCGAGAAAAATGTGGAAGGCGAACTAAAACAGCTAGTTCAATTCATCAAGATGTGTAAAATTCAGCTCTAAAAGGCAACATAGCATAAACGGAACACTACAGGCACTACCATTAACAACTACAAGAAGCACGACCACAGAGGCGAGCTGGACTGAACCCGGTAGTGATCTAGAATTCTAAGCACCTTACTGTTGCTGTGACACTCCCAACCTACCAAAATAAATCCATCGGAGCATTCTGACGGATCTAGACAGACTTTTCCACTTTTTGAAATTGTAATTTATTTAGTCAAACGTAATCCTGATGGAGACATTCACATTTTCACTATGGACAAACAACAGACAGTAGCCACTTAACCTTAATCCTCGCCATCATCCATGCGCTCTCGTAGGCCCGATCGTATAGTGTCATGGATATTCCAGGTCGCGGAATACGGTGTACGTGTCACTTCTGTATCCCGAGTGATTTTCTCCATCGAGGTCCGGTGCAATCCAACAAACCGACTGCCGTGGTTCTCTCTCGTTGTAAGAAAAAAACAACAACTAAATTAATCAACAAACGTAAAGACATTATTGGCAGTGGGGCCAGAATTGATGAAAAAATTAGCTTTCCATGTGGCGGAAGGGTGTTTGAAGTGCGTGGGTGTGGGTGTTAGCACAAGGTTGTAGAGTGACTTGCCCCCTGTTCGAACATGACTTTTACTGATATTCAAAATTTCGCATCGATCTCCCCCTCCTCCAAAGCTCAATTGATTGTTTTCAATCCTGAACTGTTTTCGATGTCTCTAAATTGCAAAATTATGAAAATTCCTCCGATTGAAATTCTGATTTTCTTATCAAAGGTAAGTCAAAACAAAAATTCTAAATAGAAAGAAGCCAGACCCGATATGTTTAAAAATTTAAAGGGCTTTGTCAGCCAATAATCTGCAGGAAATGTCTCAATTTTCATGATTCTGCAACCCATTAACATGCAAACATGTTGTAACAATTCCATGTACGATGTTGCAATAATTTCCAACGTTGATGGCCTTTAATAAGTAAGGTAGCAAATTTTACTTTTTGATTAGAGAGTAAATCAATTGAATTGATATTTAGAAAGCAATTTTTTTTATCTGGGAAAATCTGGAACATATTTCAAAAATCTGTGTGTGCAAGACGACTGAAAATCTGGAAAATCCAGAAAAATATGGAATACTGGCAACGCTGCTGGAGGGAGGCCTAACAGAAATTCATACTTTAGTTTTCAAAATGAAGCACCCTACTGACCATAGACCACAAAAGTTGCACCGTGACATTTGAAAAGTTCAAGCGGTAGCTGTTCTACTAAACCCGCACAATCGACTAGTGGTTTCAATTAAATAAAATGTAACACTGTTGTTGCCCGCCCGAATCCCGGGAACAAAGAGGCAATTCTACTGGAAAACCGTTAAGCCACCGAACATTTAAAATAAAATCTCCAAGCGTAACCAAAATCGGCCTTACCCAATCAATGCAACATGGCACTATGGACTGATGACCACAAAAGACGCCCTCACGCAGCCTCCGTAGTCCGAAAACCACAGGCCTTCGACATTGGCGTAATTAAAATTGTTAAAATCCCTTTTTACAAAAATTAAACCCATCCAATCGGAAGCAATCAATCAGGAAGCGTGAACCGTAAATAGCAAAGCCGAAAAAAAAAGAAATTGGAAAACCACATCAACCCAAACTGGCATGGCGGGGGCCGCGGCTGGGCGTCCTTGTGGGAGCCATGACCAACGGATTTCCAATCGAGGAAATGTGCCGTGACCGTGTTGATGAGGAAAGTGTGGTTTGCTTTTTTTTTGTTTTGTGCTCCATTCCTAGAATCGGATGTTTAACACGGATCATCAATCGGGCGCGCCCGGGCTGGTGTGGCGTTGATCCGTGCCTGTCTCTGTTTTTAATCGACGGGTGAATTAATGAACCATTTGAATAGAGATGGCTTGGTCGGTGACACGCGTGTCGGTCTATGAGGGTCACAATACATGGAAAATTGTGTACCTTTCAGGAATTTTGGAAGTAAGTTGTTGCAAAATTAAGCTGATTTGTTTTATGGAAATTAGTGGTAGTTGGATTTTCTTGCGTCCTCTGCATAATATAAATCTAGATAGAGCTGGAATTAGGGCGTAACAGCTTTTGTAAACAATGTCTTCTATCGATGATTTCTAGGAACTCAAGACCAGGGCTTCTGTCTGTCCTTTTTTTCATGAGCAGTCAACATAACCATTCATTCAATTACATGTAGTCTTTTGTGTGCGGTACTTCGTATACCATCCGTTGCTCCACGCTGCTTTTCGCATTCATACTTCCAAATGCACAGCTTAACGAATAGGTAGAAAAATCAGTTTTTACTTCCTCTCGTAAAAAATCCTCTCTCGTTTAGTCACTCTGCTTCGTTTTGATTTTTTTCACATTTTCATTTCGGTCAAGTTCCCTTTGTCGTTTGCTGCAGTGAATGACTGCAAAAAAAAAATCAGTTCTACGGCAATCACCTCTAGCACAGGTAGTGTTTGCAAACTTCCTTTTGGTTTGTTTTTTTCCGTCGATCTTGTTTTCCGTGCTGAGCACCAATGCTACCGACGTGCCAGGAAGGCAGCTCCCACACCTGGACCCTACCTATCGACCCATCAACTCATGAACCGGGGACCAACGGCTTTACTTCCCATCCGAAGGAAGGCGTGATCAGAGATGTTATGCCTCAGAACATCCCGGCGGCGCCGACTGGGATTGAACCCAGGCCTGCTGGGGTGTTTGCAAACTTAGCAGTGTTGTTTTTAATAAGAAACTGGTTGAAATTGGAAAGAAAAATCGCAGGCAAGAGGAAGTTTCGTGATTTGGCGAAGGATTTCGTTGTGCAAAATTACGTGGGTGTGTGGTGTAGGTTGAGTGGTGATGAAAGTTGTAAATATTTCCAGAAGAGTTTTGATGCGGGAAATTTTGTGCGTAATTCTAGACTAACATTTGAAAAGGGCGTAACTTTTGACAAAATGACAATATCAAGAAATTTGCTTCCGAATTTTGATGACCTAAAAATTAATCCTATTTCACGACTTTCCATTTTCTGGATGATTTTATAAACTTGACATAACAGTTAATAGTGTAATATATCATCATGCATCACTAAAAACTAAAAAAAAAAGTTTTCTTTGTCGTGAAATTGAGATTAAAACATCATACGCCCTGATAATTTCTTACATGTTGTTACCCCCCGGATCTTCCACCCTTTGAACTGCCAACACTGGTGATATGCCGTGGAAATACACCCTCGGGATTTTTTGTTTGTTGTTCCGCCTTGGTTCTTCGTTCGCAAATTTTGTGAGAGTGGAATTACGCCCGGAGATTTTTTTGGTCTTCTTTTTGTTCGTTGTTTACACGTGAAATATCAATCGGATGCATTTCAAATGAATCGGGCGTAACTAGATACTACAGCATCAGTACGTTTGGTATATTAAAACAATAAAATTCATAGTTCTGGTGCAAGGCGTAACAACCAGATGCATCATAGAGTTGAAAGTTGGAAATACGCCATGTAAGAAGAAACGTTTTTGGTGATTTGAAGTGATATTTTCTTCTACTTTTTCGTGTTTATCAAGTAGTTTGTGAACTGTTCTCTCTATATGTGGCAAAATATGGTTTGTTTACATTTTGGAGTTACGCCCTTTTCAAATGTTAGTCTAGATTTTTTTTTTTGTTTATTAATTTATTTGATAAGGCTCAACCGAATTAACTTTACAGAGCCGAGGATTCTTGGTCACTATACAATACATCTTAAAACTATAGTAAAAAGGTACAACACAATAAACACTTTATCTTCCGCTATCCAAAAAGCCTCCTCCATCAGAACTGGAGCTGCTTCCAGTAGTTTCATTGTATGGCAAATTGATGTACGCCAACGAGGGTCAGAGCGCGTCCATTGCAGCAATTGACGCAAAACGTGGTCAGCACTCACACACTCATCACGAAACGGTTGCTTTCCAAAGTCGACGACGCATCGACCGAAAGAACTGCTGATGAAGAACAATGAGGAGGACCACACAATGGTTGCTGTCGATAAAACAGACGATCGCGTAGCACACATCGAGAGTGGCCTGCTTTTGTCGACAGCCGAGTGAACACTGAGTCTAGAGTTTTCGCAGTACACATTTTGCGTTGGCCAAGGAAAGGGTTTTTTTTAAGGAGGGTGAGGAAGTGGAAGCAAAATCGAAGAAAATGAAAAAAACGTCCATGGCTATTAATGAACAAATCATTGTCGATTCATTGAGGAATATGCCTTTGTCTTCGATTGACTGGCCCGAAATGCGTGCGATTCTTGACACGCTAGCTAGTGCGTTAGGTACCAGTTTTTCATCGGGGAAAACCAAGAAATACATTAACATCGATGCTGAGAAAATTCAGAAAAACATTCCACATGAGATGAGAGGAAAGCTAATTTCACTGAAGATCGACTCTGCATCGCCATTAACGTGCAATTTGAGAATGAAGACCAAATCGTCTTAAGAACCCTTGGTAAGATATATATTTTTGTTCAACCGTAGTGCCTCAACCAATTGGATGGTGTTGTGCTAGTGGTCACCACTATTTCATCGCTGTTTTTCAATTGATTGAAGGAAAGCGCAGAAAAAGCGGAGAGCAGATAGTATCACTCTTAATTTATTCATGATTTCAATCTAAGGTGCGGTTCCATTGCAGCATACCTCACTTCACTTCGGCAAACCCCCAAAAATCAGTCTTCCGACAGCGCCATACATACAGCTTTTTTAATTAAATGTCTTAGCAAATCATTTCTTACCTTTACATATTTTGGATATCGCTGTTTGTCTTCATTATTTTTTAAGCGTATAACGGAAACTTTTCCAATATTCCGAAGTAGTGCTTCACCCTACAACCTTGTTTATAAGAGCATTCGTTCTCAAGCTATGTACTCTTATAGCAACTGATGTTCTGAAAACCTCGAAAAGTTGAACTGAAATTTGCTGAGATAAACTCTATTTTTTTCCTTCCATCTAATATAAACTCTAACCAAGGGCAACATTTTATTAAATTTTGATACTCTGATACCCTTTAGCCCACTCGCAAATAAAATAAACGTAACATTTCCCTAACCACCCTTCATTAGGACAAACCTGTAAGATAATGAGGAAATGACCCCAGTTCGAATGCTTTACCGTTTTTTCCCTCAAATTCGATACATTTTTTACGCTAGAGATTGCTAGGTTGCTAAAACAACAGGTTGAAAATGTTCATAAATTATATTTAGCAAATCCATGACTAACCTCTATACAAGGGTGTTTAAAAATATAGATTTTGCTCTACCCTGCTCAATCGATTATATTTTCTGACTATTTTCCAGAAATTTGAACCCATTTGGTTGCAATCTCATACTGCTCTTTGAT
The DNA here is from genome assembly GCF_037179485.1 of Ochlerotatus camptorhynchus. Taxonomy (NCBI): domain Eukaryota; kingdom Metazoa; phylum Arthropoda; class Insecta; order Diptera; family Culicidae; genus Ochlerotatus; species Ochlerotatus camptorhynchus. The sequence continues at coordinate 1,078,546 of NW_027040647.1, forward strand.
TTTTATAAGGAAATTATTACGAGAGAATTTGAGAAAGTTCTATCAAAAAGTCGAGGGGGGCGACACATCTAAATATTAAGTTTAGATACTCAACAAATCTCACACTAGCTAATCAATCTTCGAAAAATTTCTTTCATTTGTCACATCTACTTGCATCGCACATCATCTTTTTGCAGGAAATCTTCAGAATTGTCATCAATCTTCTTTCTATCTACTCAGCGTGCGCGTAGCTAGCTACAGCAAAACACAATCTTTTCTGCATCGTAGATAGAGTCGTCCCCCTCGCAAAAAGTAGTCTCCAAATATTACATAAGAAAAGATAGTAGGCATACCCGTAAATCTTTTTGGAAAAAGGCATCTTTTTTTTCCCTTGTAATTCCCAACTAACAATTTCCACAATGTAAACGCTTTACTCATTTCATTTATACAGTCCCAAGCTGTATTCAAACGTTATACGATATGAGGAAACCTTTACTCAACCTCTATACAAGCAAAATCTGGCGAACTTAGTCAGCTACTTAGGCTGTTGGAACGGTCGGGAGAAGCTCTTATTGCATATCCATTAACGCTTCTATACAGCTGTTATCCTGCTGTTTAGTTGTGTGTGAACTTGAAAGGCGCTTAACTCAACCTTTTCCCTGTTATCCAATAATCACTACACAGCTTTCTCTTGAAGCCGGGTTAAATAATACTGTTTACGCTTTTTTATGAAGGAATCTATTGAGTTTATTTTGCTGTGAATCAAATTAATCGAAATTAGTAACAAATCATCACCAAATTATTTACGCTGCACCGGAACCTGGAATCGAACTCGAGACGACATCATTGGCAAACCTTGACACTACCAACTGTGCTGCGCCAACACTTTGAACTTATGTAAACAAATCAACATTCCCTTCTACAACAAAATCGCACATGAATCACTTTTCTCGACTAGTTATAAAAGAGCAGAGTTAAAGCTGTAAAACTGCACACGTCTAAAAATAAACCTAGTTGACTGTGAAAATGCTTCCGAAGTTGCTCTAACATAGTTTATAAGCTGAGTACAGGTTGTTTAGTTGTTGAAAAAGCACTTTTGATGTTTATGTTATTCAGTAAGAGTGGTTGGTTGTGTAGAAGCCATCAAATGAGTAATATATTCACTTTGTTAGCTTTGTTTTGCAGCTACAAGTGGAAAGTTGATTAGTGTGTGTATAGAAGTGACATTAGCGTTTATTGGCGTTTATTATTCAGTGCGAGTGACAAATTGAATAATGGTTGTGAGAAAGTTGAGTAAACGCTCTCCAAAACTATTTTGCTAGCTTTTGCAGCTTCTTTTCAGCTACTTTACAGCACAACGCTGGAAAATTTGGCTTACAAAGCTGAAAATGTTAGTTGGGTTGCCATATAAACCTCGAAGAGCTAGTATGAAATTACAAACAAATTACAACTCAAACGCAAAAGAATAATCTGGACGGACCTGGTTTGGTGGAGGTGGATCAAAATCTGCAAAATCATTGCAGGGGTTTCTTTACACAACCTTCTAGGGCCACTAAAGGCCCTACGGGAACCAACTCCGGGACAATCCATCGGATGATCACAAAATTATGATAAACAGTCTCCTGCTGTAAATTCATGAATTTTGATACCCATATGTTAGGGGTTTCTTCCAAAACACTTCTATGGCCACTAGAGGCCCTACGGGAACCTGCGCCGGAATGGCCGTTCCGGGGAGAAACCTTATACTGGTCCTCAAGTAAGCTGAAATTGTTTCTTGAAGGAGATTCTACTTTGATATCGATTCCTTCAAAATTCTAGCGAAAGGCAAGAATATGCTTAGTTCTGGAACATTATACAAGAAATCCGGATTTATGGGAACCAGACTATTCCGAATGGACATTGTTGACAATGTCCAGAAAGAAGACAAGTTTCTGAATCCTATGGTGCCAAAAGATTCAAAATCGATCCAATTTGGCCGTAGTAGCAAGTATTTCAATTTGTGGAAGTACCTTGTCGAGCTCCTAAAGGTGTTTTTTTTTGTCGATCACATAACGGTTAATTACGTGGCTACAAAACCGTTGCTGATAATTTCTTCTTTTATCAAACTGTGATTTGAAAATAGCTGGGAATTAATATTTATGGCCATGCAAAGATAAAATCGACAAAGAGAATCTGTCAATGTTACAAAGGATCTGATTCATCGTTCAGCTTGGTAGGTAGAAAGAAGTCGATGTCATTTTTGTACGTAAAAAGTATTAACCAGAGACTTCAAATATTAAAAATTAGATCGATTGGTTTGAAAACAGCCGAGTTATAGCGGTGAATATAACATATTTCCTACCGCGTTTATCGGGAGACTCGTACAGCATAGCTCACCATTGGAAAAGAGAAATGAATACAAAATACGCAACGTACTCCCGGTCATTCTGCAGCTTCAACTTTCAACATGCACGATAAGCGGGAGAATGAATGAATTGAAAAATCGGCTTCCACCGAGCTGCTGCGGCAAACACCACAGAAGCAATCGACAAAAGGCAGAACGACTGCGCCATTTTGCCAGTCAAAGCGACGTGCTTGCTTCGCACATTGAATGCAGAAAACGTACGCGATCACGCAGTCACAGTCGATATGCGATCCCCTTTCAAGCCCTGCTCAAGACACGCCCACGCAGTCCAACATAACCATCAGATAGGGGAAGTCTTTCCCTACCTGATGACACTTTACAGTTACTGACCAATGGCACTTCCGTTTTGTGGTGGGCTATCTGCAACTTCGCTCCTTGCATCCAGTTACCAATCATGTCGCTCGCCTCGGTCGTCAACACTTTCACCCCAGACAACCAGAATGCTCGTATATTCAAAGTTGTTTTCCTTGATATACAAACATATATACAAACAAACAATTCGTATAGAATGCAAAGAAATGGCTTATACGTACAAAAGTGGAGGCCATATACGTGCATATTTTAAGTTAATTTTAAACGAGTTGATTTAACATCATATACGATTTAATCTGTAATAACAAATTCATTTTGAAAAGTTTTACGATGTAATCCGATTAAATGTGTGATACAGTACGACTGAAAAATGAGTCATCGCATATAAAGGGTGTCCACGATGAAATTGCCACACACAAAATTGATTCGCAAAATTCGAGTTTTCATCCGATTGCCATCAAATTTTCAGGGATTGAGAAATAACTATTAAACTTAATTTTACCATTTTACTCGTATTTCATTAACAGTCCATACGCAAATGCCCGCACCTTGGCCTTAACCCCGGCCATAAGATTCTGCACAACCTGTGAATCAACCGTTTTTTGCATGTAAACCCATACTTTCTTCAGTTCCTCGACTGTCTTCACTAACTTAGGTCGTTTAAGAAGGTGCTGCTTGATAATCGCCCAGTACTTCTCCATGGGGCGGAGCTCCGGAGTGTTGGGAGGGTTGAACATTTTCGGCACGAAATTGACCTTATTGTCCGCATACCACTTCAGCACGTCCTTGGAGTAGTGGCATGAGGCCAAATCCGGCCAGAAGATTGTTGGGACGTTGTGGGCCTTCAGGAGAGGAAGCAGCCGCTTCTGGAGGCACTCTTTTATGTACACCTGTCCGTTCATCGTGTCCTGGGTCACGAAAGGTGCACTCCGCTTCCCGCACGTGCAGATGGCTTGCCAAACCAGGAATTTCTTCGCAAATTTGGACATCTTCTGAGTGCGGACATGCTCCGGAACGCTGAACTTATCCTTGGCCGTGAAAAACAGGTTGCCGGGGATCTGTTTGAAGTCGGCCTTCACATATGTTTCGTCGTCCATGATGCAGCATTCAACTTTCGTCAGCATGTTGAGGTACAACTTCCTGGCACGGGTTTTGGCGGACTTGTTCTGCTTCTCGTCGCGATTAGGGGCCTTTTGTACCTTGAACGTTCGAAGCCCAGCCTTAGTTTTGGCCTTCTGGACAAAACTTCGGCTTAGGTGCAGCTTCTTAGCCACATCCCTAACGGAGGCGTTCGGATTTCGGTTGAAGGCCCCAACTACGCGGTTGTGATTTTTGGTGTTGTACGGAATACTTTTTCCTTTACTTCTGGGCTTCCGATCGGTGGTCAACCGTTCCTCGAACCGCTTAATCACTCGCGACACCGTGGAATTCGCGATTCCCAACGTTTTAGCGATGGAACGATGCGATAGATCCTTGTTCTCGTGATGAATGCGCAAGATTTTATCACGCACGAGCTGTTCTTTCGACTCCATTTCCGCGAGTTTTGATCACAGGACTTTAAAACTTGCAGGATGTAAATAATGCACTATGAACTAAATCCACCCAAATTTTCATTAAATTCTACCCAACGGTTAAAAAGTTAGAGCAATTTCATAGTGTGGCAATTTCATCGTGGACACCCTTTAGGTCGAAAATTTGCATTCTATACGATTTAACCTAAACATAATGTGAGGTATGCCATTCTTATATGCGATTTTGACTTAAACTGTAGCAATTTACGATACTGTCTGTACATTGTTATGCGACTTCTGGTTGTCTGGGACCTCTTCCAGCGTCTCGCCTATTACCGTCAAGACGACGGCGTCCGCAAAGCCAACGATCTCAATTTCTTTGGGCAGCTTCAGCGTTAGCACGCCATTGTACATCGCGTTCCACAGCGTTGGACCAAGGATGGAGCCTTGTGGAACTCCCGCTGTGATCCTAATCGATCTCTGTGCCATGTCTGTTTCGTAGACCAGAATCCGGTTCTGGAAATAACTCATCAGGATCCTGTACAGGTAGTCAGGGACCCTCATTCTATGGCAGGGAGGGCAAAGTGCTAACCTAAGAGGTTGGCACCAACCCCTTGCCTGATGCCGAAACACCAACCGAGAAGGACAAACAACTCCTGGAAAAGTTGGTGGAAAGTCTGCGTAAGGAGGTCGCCCTTGGCAAGGGGAAAATCAAACTGCTCAAGGAGTCGAAGACTCGCCTTGAGATGGAATGTGCTTCCCTTGTTGGACAACTCGAAAGACTTGGCGTTAACCTCGACTCCGATGAGAGCGAGGTTGCTGCTCCCGTGACCCGTAGGAAACGGAAGCAGACCGCCGGCCTCGAGGACACTCGTGGCCAGAAAAGCCGTAAAAAAGGAGAAAACGTAGCACCTTCTCCCCCTATGGACTCGGTATCGGAGCGCGAAAGCGATGCTGTTACCGGTAAAAAGTAGTTACCATGTCTGATGTCCCTCAACAGAATGGTAAAGAGCCATCGAACGTAATACTGCAATGGAATGTCCATGAGTTGCGATCAAAGTTATCTGAGATCCAGCTATTGACAAAGCAAAACTGAACCCTCGTGTCATCGCTCTCCAAGAAACGATGGCCAAAGTAGCAGATCTACCCCTAAACTATCTCGGTGGTAGATATAAGTGGTATATCAAGCCTCACATTAATGCCTACATCCACGGCACTGGATTGGCTGTTAGAAAAGATATACCACATAAGGTAGAGCAGTTGGATTCTGAACTGGAGGCCACCGTGGTCACCATTCAGTTTCCGTATAAGTGAACGTCATCGACAAACTGCAAGATCTCATCTCGCAGCTGCCTGTCCCTTATGTGATAGTGAGCGATCTTAATGCGCATCACCCGAGCAAAGTCGGTTAACAAAATGAAAGCAAATCGATATTAAAGTTTGCAGTTCCTATCATAATGAAAACACATTTTGATTTCAATTGTCGCGACAGAAGTCTGATATCATATTGGGCTTTCATTATGCAGTCAATACTTTTTTAATCTGCCGTTAATTTCGTATTTAAAATTTGATTTAAGTTCATCGGTCGTTGAACTAACGATTATTGTTTATTTGTTTTGTTTAACACATTTTAGGTCATTCGTGACTAGCCCGAGGTGAGATTTGAGCGTAATTCTTTCAGCGTGAGAAGCATGGATGCTAACCATTTACGCCAGGCCCGCATTCAGTTAAACATTATGAATGCAAAATCAGTAATCACATTGATTTCATTGAAAGCTGAATTAGTTTTCCGTTTGATTCAATAGTGTAAAATGTTGCTCTCATTTTTGCTGTGTTAACCGTTAAGTCAACCAAAATGAGATCAACTGGAGTATTCAAAATAAGTTACATCATAACAGCAAATTCTGATTTCAATTTGATCTCTAGCTTTGCTCGGGCACCCCTCTTGGGGATCACATAAGACTGACGTTCGAGGTGAGTGGTTGTATCAGCTACTGGACACGTTGGGTTGTTCAGTACTGAACGATGGCAGACCGACTCGGTTCGATCCCACCTCCGGGGTCGAGTCCGTGATTGATCTGACCATAGCCTCTTGGGATGTAGCCAGCCAGTTTATCTGGCGGGTTGATGATGACTTACACGGAAGTGATCATTTATCTATTTCATTGTCACAGGCTGTAGACCTCCCGTCTACTGTGACAAGACTTTTGAGAAGGCAGATTTGGACGGCTTTGGCGAAGAAGTCTGTCGCCAACTGCCTGGTGATGACACGATACTGAGACCAGGTGACTGGACCCAAATCTTGAGTAAGGCCGCTCATCGTCACATCCCAAAGGCTGGAGGGAGAGGAGGTATGAAAACTGTCCCTTGGTGGCGATTAAGGCTAGACGTAAATGTCTAAGGGCACTGCGTAGGTTGCAGCTTGATGATCCTTCTAGGGCCGATAGATTGAGGGAGTTTCAGCTTGCTCAATCTAAATCTAGAAGCGTAATCAAATATGCAAAGCGGGATACATGGTCTGCTTTCACCGTGGACATATCAGAAACCACTAGCTCTGGTGAGCTATGGCGAAAGGTAAAGTCTGTCGGTGGCAAGATCAGACATGTTGAGAGGGTGATAAAGTTGAATGGTGATTACACGAAAGACCCAGGACTTATCAGTGAGGCCTTTGCTGATCAATTTGCCAAGGTGTCAGCAAACAGCAATCACAGTGATGAGTTCCTGCGTGTAAAGTCATTGGCTGAGGGGGAGTACTGCTACTCCCGTGACAGGCAGTGTAGTCTTGTTAAAAACTACAACAGGGTATTCGAACTTGAAGAGCTCAACTGGGCCCTGCGCCGCGGCAATGCGGGCCCTGACGACATTGGGTATCCCTTGCTTAGGTCGATTGGCTCTTCTTGACACTATGAACGAAGTCTGGCTTTCTGGCCAGACACCGGACGAGTGGAAAGAAGGGTTGGTTATTCCTATTCCCAAACCTGGGAAGGTTTAAACCCTAACAGATGGTTATCGACCGATAACCTTGCTGAGCTGCATGGGAAAAACACTCGAGCGGATGGTTAACCGTCGTCTGTCAACTGAACTGGAGAGGCAAGGACGAATCCACCCACAGCAACACGAATTTCGATGCGGCTATGGATCGGAGAAGTTCTTCTCTGAACTCGATCATTTATTGGACAAGGCCTCGTCGGAAGATTTGCATGTAGATGTAGTCTCCCTCGATTTGTCCAAGGCATATGATATGACATGGAAGCTTCCTATCTTGACTGCCCTCAAGAGCTGGGACTTCCAAGTCTTGAATGTGATATGGCCGTAGACCGGATTTACTACCTCTTCTAAATACGTCTTAGCTTGAAGAGACAAACTTGGAATGGCATTTTATTTCAGACTATGAGAATACATTTATTTGTAGGTTGCTTCGATTATTCGTCGCTTGCTAGGTTTCTACCTCCAACACTCCTCCTCGACGAAAGAATCATGGCTGCATATCGAAACCGCATTTGCTTGATACGTTGAAGAGGCTTCGTCATCATGTCTGTAATCATTTCGTTTGTTGGAAGGTACTGTGGACTGATGATTCCTTGCTCCTTCAGTTGACGCGCATAGTGGTACTTCGTGTCAACATGCTTCGAACGTCACTCGCTGGAGTTGGATTCGAGTTGCTTGATGGCGCTCTGGTTGTCCTCGTTCACAGTAACCGGAAACTTGGTGTGGATTCCCAGATCGTCCAATAGTCGTAATATCCAGCATAACTCCTTGCAGCTCTCTGTTATAGCAACGAACTTCTCAATGTTACGCAATCTTGTTTCCTGGAACACCATCCAATCATACCACCTGCATACCGGATCAGGTAGCATGTGGTTGACTTGCGATCTTTGGTGTCACCAGCCCAGTCGGCATCTACGTACACCTCCAATTGCGTGGAATCGGCTCCCAGGATTGGCTCGTGGTCAATAGTACCTTTTAAGTACCTCAGGATACGCTTCGCCTCCACCCAATCAGCCTGTGATGGGCAACTAGTTTTTCTCCCCAGGATTGAAACAGCTGCTTCAACATCAGGTCGAGTACACATGGCCACGTACAACAACCCACCAATCAAACTGGCATACTGATGGTTATTGGGCAGCGGGATCTCCTCCTATGGATGTAGGTGGCCTGGGTCCAATAGTATAGCGGATGGCTTCGCGTTTTCCAAACCTAATCTGGTCAGAAGCTTCTGGATGTAGGGTCTCTGACTTAGTGCAACGTGTTTCTCGGAACGGAAGAACTGGATACCAAGGAAGTGCTGGATATCCCCGAGCGACGTCACCGTGAAATATTGGTTCAGCTCATTAACGATGACCTTGTAGTCGTTTTCAGTCTCGCATGCTCTGTTCTGCATGACGTAGAGACAACAATCGTTCTTGGACTGCTTGAACCCCATTTGTATCAGCGTTTTGTCCAATTTGTGGTTCCAAATGCGGGCGGCTTGCTTCAACCCGTACAATCCTTTGCGAAGACAACAAACCACGTTTTCTGCATCTGCTGTGCATCCAGGAGGCAACCGCATGTAGACGGGTTCTTGTAGCTCACCATTCAAGTACGCTGTCTTGACATCTGCATGTTTGATGAGAAGTTTCTTCTGGCAGGCGACGGAGAATAGTGTCCGGTACGTTGTTTGCTTCACCATGGGAGCAAAAACTTCGTCGTAGTCGACTCCATATTCCTGCGTAAACCCTTGAGCGACAAGCCGCGCCTTGTACCGGATGACCCTTCCATTCTCGTCCGTTTTCTTTTTGAAGATCCAGCGACATCCAATGGTTTTCTTACCAGCCGGCACCATGGTCAACTCCCACACGTTGTTCTCGTACATCGATTGCAATTCATCCTGTATGGCTTGCTTCCACATGTCTTTCTCCGGACCAGTCACAGCTTCTTGATAGGTGCGCGGCTCGTCATTGTCGTGATGTGCAACCCGACTGTCGGCACAGTAGCGTTGAGGTGGAATACCCTTCGTCACCCTGGTTGATAGTCGCTGTGTACCTACATCTTGCTCTACGTGGATTGGTACCAACTCCTCCTGTGACTCACCTTCATCGAGTGCTTCTGCTTCATCAGCATCTTCGTACGGGCTTTCATCCGAATGTTCTTCAACACCGTGGAGATCTTCCTCTTCCATGATTTCACGATCGATTGCTGGTTCAGGTTGTCTCAGCTCCTCCGGTGTATCCGTCTCACTACGGTTTTGATTGAATAGCGATAACGGAAAGAATAACGTACCTTCGTCCTCTGTGGAAATTTCCCCCTTGTCGATCATTGAAGGCAGGAATCGGGCATCCCGGCTAATCGTCACTTTGTTCGTCTTCATGCTGATGAAACGCCACGCTTTGTGTTGCAACGAGTAGCCGACAAAAGTAAGTTTTTCGGCTTTTGATTCGAGTTTCGATCGTTTGACTTCAGGAACAAATACGTATGCTGATGTTCCGAACACTTGCAGGTTCGAAACGTCCGGCTTGACTCCATGCCAAATCTCGTACGGAGTTTGATTAACCGCTTTCGTTGGCAACATGTTTTGCAGATGACTTGCTGTGTTGATTGCTTCTCCCCAGTAGCGATTATGCATACCTGCTTCCAAAAGCATACACCTGGCCATCTCCACCAAGGAACGGTTCTTTCTTTCTGCGACTCCGTTCTGCTGCGGTGAATATGCTGCCGTAAATTGTTGCTGGATACCTTCACGCTTGAGGAACGTCATGATCTTCGAGCCACGATAGTCGCCTCCCTGGTCGGATCTCAGCACTTTCGGCGGTCTGCCAAACTTCGTCTTCATTTTCTGTACATAGTCCTGGATAGCGTCAAATGTTTCTGATTTTTCTCGCATCAGATACAGCGTTGTGTACCGGCTGTGGTCGTCAATAAGCGTCAGGAAATAACGACGACCACCCGGGGTCACCGTCCTCATTGGTCCACACAGGTCACTGTGTACCAGGTCCATCACAGCCGTCGTTTTCTTCGTTGCTTCCTTTGGAAATGGCAGTCGTGCCATCTTTCCCTGCAGACAGGTCTCACAAGGCAAAACCAAACCGCACTGCTTAATATTGATGCCCGTCGCCAATTGTCGTTGCTCCAGTTCTTGGACTGCCTTGACATCACGGTGACCGAGCTTACGGTGCCAGTCATGCAAACAGTTCTTCTTATTGCAATGCTCAATTGCCGCACCCACGCGTTCCTCCATCTGCAAGTAGTAGAGACCGTTGCTACGCCTTGCTACAGCCGCAATCCGTGTACCTTTGACAATCATACAGCCATTGTCGTTGAACTCTACCGCTGCGCCTTTCTGGACGAGTTTCCCGACGGAAACGAGGTTCATATCCAGATCTGGGACGTACAGGACACCGGTGAGCACGATTTGCTTCCCTTCGCTGTCTTTTCCGTAGCAATGGATCTGGTAGTTCCCCACACCTTTCACGAATGCTTTCTTCCCATTAGCGACAGTAACGAAACTTGGGATATCATCTCGTGGTTTCTCAACGGATACGGAAAACTTTCGATTGGCGCACATGTGGGAGCTGGCTCCAGAATCCACGATCCATTTCGTCACTGGTCCTTCACGAGCGCTGAAAACGAAATCCTCTTCAGTGGACTTCGTTTTTCTTGCATTTGCCTGTTGCTTGGCAAACTTCTTGGTTTCCTTGGCAACCGCTTTTTCACTTCGAGAAACTTCATCCTGGCTCTGCTTCTGCTAAATTCTGCAGTCTCGCTTCTTGTGGCCGACCTTCTGGCAGTGGTAGCACACAATGGATTTCGATTTCCCGGCCACCTTCAATACCGCTGAATCCGCCGGAACAGTCCCTTTTCGCTTCTGCACCTCATTGATAATTTTATCTTTTACAAGGGCCAGCGTCAGCTCGTCCTCCGACCGATTTTCGAGGGTAGTCGTCAGCGCGTCGAAAGAGCTTGGTAGACTGCGGAACACTAGGATTACCTGCAATTCGTCGCCGAGCTTCGTACCAGCGTTGGCCAGTTTTTCAAACAAACTTTCGAATTCTACCAGGTGGTCCTCGATGTCGTCTCCTTCCTGGAACTTGAGATCGCAAATCCGCTTCAGCAGGTGAACCTTCGACGTTAGTGACTTCTTTTTATGTTGCTTCTCCAGATTCTTCCATACTTCCTTTGCGGTTTTCGTAGCCCGGATATGGCCGTGTTGACTCCTGCTCAGCAGCAGCCCAATGGTCGCACGCGCTTTCTGATCCCCTTCGTCCTAGGCAATCAGCTCCGCCGCGTTCGCTCGGTTTGCAGCCTCTTCCGGCTTGACTCCAGGCACGATGTACTTCCATAGTCCTTCGCGAACCAGCAGGAATTCCACCTCCAGCTTTCAGGTTTCGTAGTTTTCGTTCGTCAGCTTCGTTATTCCGGATCTTTCCATCTTGAACTTCTTCGGGCCCAAAACCTCTTGGATGTGATATGGCCGTAGACCGGATTTACTACTACTTGAAAATACGTCTTAGCTTGATGAGAGACAAACTTGGAATGGCATTTTATTTTATTTCAGGCTATGCGAATACATTTATTTGTAGGTTGCTTCGATTGTTCGTCGCTTGCTAGGTTTCTACCACCAACACCAAGGATGTATGTTTAACTACGTAGAAAACTTTCTACAAAACCGTAGGTTCCGAGTATTGAACGCTGGCGCAACCTCTTCCTCGAGGTGGTTGCTGGAGAATGGTATCCCGCAAGGGTCTGTCCTCTCGGTTACACTGTTTCTCATTGCGATGAACTCAGTGTTTGAACGCATTCTCAAGGAAGTATACATTATTGTAAACGCCGATGATATTACCTTTATCGTGTTAGGTAAATACGGTAGGGTGGTTAGGCACAAGATGCAGGATGCAGTGCAGTCTGTCGTTGACTGGGCAGATGGTGTTGGGTTTGTGATTTCCCCCGAGAAGTCCAAACTACTGCACGTCTGCTTTGGTCATCATCACAGACCGAGCCTGCCGGGTGCACGACGTTAGGCATACGGTCGTTAGGCATACGGACGTTAGGCATACGTACGTTAGGCATACGGACGTTAGGCATAATGTACGATAGGCATAATGGACATTGGGCATAAAGGACGTTAGGCATAATGGACGTTAGGCATAATCTACCGGATGAATTCCAGAAGGATGATAATGGAGACCGTCTATTGATTGCTGACTTCGGTGACAATAATGAAAGAGCCTTAATTTTTGGAACTCATGAACGACGTCTTGGACAGGCAAAGTATTGGGTTACAGATGGTACGTTTGCCACAGTTCCTTGTTTGTTTCGGTAACTCGTCACTGTTCATGGAAGTATCGCTCCCTCACATCAGCAGACGGTTCCGCTAGTTTTCATTCTGATGACAACAAAAACAGAATCGTTGTATCGAAAAGTATGGCAGGAAATCCTGGAAGCAGCAGGTATGTTTTTTTGTTATTGAATGAAAAACCACAGAATTAACCATTCTTCATTTCATGAGCTGTTCTTTGGCATCATATTTTATTCAACCTTGGCTGTTTTTTTGTTATTGAATGAAAAATCACAGAATTCACCATTCTTTATTTCATGAGCTGTTCTTTAAGGAAAACCTTTTCTTCTTTGACTTTTGTGTGATTTTTTTATTTCTAGATGCGATTGATTTCAAGATATAGTTCAAAACTAAGCTGAGTTTTCATTGTAAGATTACTTAACCACTATCGCTACTAATCATGGATCTAAGTAAATATGTAGATACGTCACTTATGATATGATAAATAATGGATTCCAAACTGTGCTTATTAAATAATCTATGTTTGTTTAACTTGTATCATTTTTTATTCAACGCTAAGCCTAATTTAAGCATTGTTTACAGGTTTACAGGTTAAGCAGGTTTCTAGAGTTGAACAGCAGCAAGGTATTTTATGCCTAACGTCCATTATGCCTAACGTATATTATGCCTAACGTCCATTATGCCTAATGACTTTATGCCTAACGTCCATTATGCCTAACGTCCGTATGCCTAACGTCCGTATGCCTAACGTATTTATGCCTAATGGGGTACACTCGAGCCTGCCATATGTTAGTATCGGTGAGCATGCGGTCAAGGCCGTACGTGAGATGAAACTGCTTGGTGTGACTATTGATAAAAAAAAAACTCCGATTTGTTAAGCACGCCAAGTAGGATAACGTCAACAAGAAGTTGAATATCCTTCGGACACTAAATGGTCGCTTTTCTGAAGCCTCTCGTAGTACATTAACCAAGGTTGCTAGGGCTCTGGTTGTCCCTAACATCCTTTACGGGGCGGAACTGTGGAGCAGGGGTGGTGTCTCCCTGCTCAAGATTCTGGAACCTCAGTACAATGAGGCGTACAGAATTTGTAGTGGAGCGCTGAGCTTCCCTGTTGGCGGAGAATGGAAAGGTACCTTTGGTGAATGTTGTCACCGAAGACCTGGCCACCAAGGCGCTGAGGCTCCTAGAAAGGGATCCCATTCTCAATGACAGGCCCACGGTTGCAAGGGCGAGAGAATGGTGGAGCGACTTGACGGGAGTAGATTTTCCCACGTTAGCCCAGCGAGCTAGGCTGTGGCAACGGGCATGGGATGCTACTGCCCCAAAAGTTGATTGGAGGTATTGTTCAACGACAGGAGTACAGAACAAACTGTACTCCACTTCCAGCGGGCGGTAGACTAATACGATATGATATAAGCATGAGTAAGTTGAAGTGGCATTGGAAAGAAAATGACTGGTATAGTCATGCCACTTCATTCGACAAGCAGCCTTTAAGGTCCTAAAGACCATGGTGTGTGAGGGAGGACGACCGACCTAATGGGGGACGATGATGAAACAGGTGCAGTTTGAAACCCGTCTCGAATGAACTAAGTTCTCCTCTTGCAAGGGAACAGTTTAAAGAGACGTTAATAAACTTAGCCACTTAGCCTCATTCTATGCAGTGTTTCGGCGATGGCCTCCCAGCTGGCGCTGGTGACCGCATTCTTGCCGTTGATCGTTATCACGGCGCAATATCGTTCTCCTCTCCGCTTCTGTTTCTACGCCTTCTCAGTTCTCTCGACCACTGTCCAAATTGCATCCACCGACGATCTCCCTTTCCGGGATCCGAACTGCCTCTCCGATAATCCGTGCTCACTCTCCGTGTATTTCGTCAGCCTGTTTAGGATGATCCTCTCCAAGAGTGTTCCGAGTGTATCCAGCATTCATATAGGCCTATACAATGCTGGATCCCTCGGCGGTTTTCCATCGTTTTCATCGTTTTATTTATTTATTTACGATCACCGCCTTCGACTAAGTCACACAGACTGAACTACTTAATACTATTTTCTAGACTTAATTCCTAATCCTATGTGAAAATACAGTTTTGGACATGTTAAAATCGAATTTGTCGTCAACTTCATTAAAAGCCCGGAGACACGAATCAAGTGGATTGTGATGCCCATAGTTCGTCCTGTGGTACGGAATTGCCAGTAGAGGTGAACTTCGGAAGCGACGTGGAGGAATGTTGATCGGTATCTGCTCAAGAAGTGCAGGACAGTCAATACCTCCTGTGATGACATCAAACACGAACATACGGTGCATTTTAATTCGCCTCGATGACAGACTTTCTAAGTTGATCGATCGGCATCGGTCGGGGTAAGAAGGAAGATTTACTGGGTCATTCCAGGGAAGCTGGCGTAGAGCGAATCGTATGAATTTCCTCTGCACACGCTCAATTGCTAAGATCTGCGTCGCGTAGAATGGTGTCCATACAGGAGCAGCATACTCCAGGATACTTTGCACTAACGAACAATATAACGTTTTGATGGCGTACACATCAGTAAAATCAGAAGCATGTCGACGAATAAATCCGAGTGCAGAAAATGTTTTGGCGCTTATAATAGCTACATGTTCGTTAAACTTCAATTTTGAGTCAATAGTAACGCCCAGATCACAAATCGATAGAACTCGCTCCAGTATGACGGATTCCATTTTAAATTGATGGACAATGGGCCTGGTGCGTCGCGTAAACGAAATAACTTTGCATTTGTCCCTGTTCACGCGCATTCCATTATCGCTACACCAAACGAGCATAACGTTTATGTCCTCTTGCAACGCCATGCAGTCTTCTGAAGAAGTGATGACACGATAAATCTTCAAGTCGTCGGCAAAAGAAAGGTTAAAAGAAGAGAGCAGCATACACAAGTCATTTACAAAGATATTGAAGATCAGCGGCCCAAGAACGCTTCCTTGGGGTACACCGGACGTGATGTTGAACGGCTGAGATTGTGCCGCATTCACTACAACACAACCGGTTCTGTCCGACAGGTACGAGAACAACCACTGCGTTATCCATTCCGGAAACCCCATGTGTACCATTTTGTCTATGACCAAGATATGTGGTACAGTGTCGAAGGCCTTGGCGAAATCTATATAAATCGAATCAACTTGTTGTCCATGTTCAACTTCGCGAGACAAGGTGTTGACGTAACACATCAGATTTGTAGTCGTGGAGCGTTGTTTCATGAAACCATGTTGGCTGCCGGAGATTAATGAAGATACGGCGTTATACAGAACGTTTTGCACCAGTTTTTCGAAAATTTTGTTCAAGCAACACAAGACAGAAACACCTCGATAGTTCGTGACTCGATTACAGTTGCCGGATTTGTAGATTGGAATGATAGAAGCTGATTTTCAAGCCACTGGGAACATCATGTCATGCAGCGAACGGTTGAATAGAGATGTTATGGGAGATGCAAGTACGGTGGAGCAATTCTTCAGCAGCAAGGGTGGTATACCGTCCATTCCAGGTCGTTTATCAACGTCGAGTTCTTCAATGCCTTTCACCACTTCGACAACGGAAAACTGAACGTCGGGTAGATTTATGTCTGGTGAAGCAATATGGGCAAAGCGGTTGAAGCGAGGAACAGGCGATGATTTGCTAAATACGCTGTCGAAGAACTTGGCGAATAGGCTTGCAGCTTCCGAATTAGAGCTAGCGATGGTTTCGTCGTATTTAACGTTAGTTGGAATGCGAGTAGCCGATTTTTGGCTTCTGACAAAATTCCAGAAACATGAAGGATTTTGCTTGACATCTGATTGAATCTTAGCCATGTAACTTTCATACGTGGAAAAGAGAAGTGCCTTGTACGTTGTTTCCACTTCCTGAAGGTTATTCCGCTCACTATCGGACTTCATCAGAAAGAAACGGCTGCGTGCTTTCCTGAGGACGTTTCGTAGATGACGTAGTTCAGAGGTCCACCATGGCTTGTTGTAGACTGAAGAAGCTCGTTGTCTCTTTTGAGGTACTTGGTCACTAAGAACTTCGTAAAGTTTATCAAAGAAAGCTGATACAGACTCGTCCAATGATTCCCGTCGCAGTAGAGCATCCCATTCGATGTTTGAGAGCACGTCATCCAAACGACCAAAATCACACGACTGAAAATTAAAGTTGAGTCTCACATCCCCATCGTCCGTTGTGATTGTGCCATTACAGCTTTCGTCAAGAAGCAAGATAAATGGTGCGTGATGGTCGTCAATTGGTAAAAGTGGAGTTGAGGGTACAATGAGGTCAAAGTACTCCGGTAGATTGACAAACACAAGATCGAGGAGTCTGCCATTAGAATTCACAACATCGTTGACCTGACACAAACCAAAGGCAATTTTCTGTGAGGCAACGTTCTATTTCTGAGGAAACGTTTGATGGGATAAAGCCGTTCACGTCATCGTCTGATTGCCACCGTAAACTTGGAAGATTGTAGTATCCTAGTGTCAGAATCACATCAGTTGTTGACAAGTCTTCCGAAATTAGCTGCACTGCGTTCACATGAGCGTAATACAGGTCGAGGGACGAATTGGGAGGAAGATAAATGGCAATGATGTAGAGCGAGCGGCGTCCAGATTTCACACGAACTGAAACTTGTTCGAGTTGCTCACAATTTATCGGCGAAGTAGGTTCACAGACTATATGCCTTTTGACCGCGATCAGCACTCCGCCTCCCAGTGAGTGAATACTGGTCGATGTGCTACGGTCGCATCGAAATATGGTATACTCGGAGGAAATTTCTGCGCTGTCGATATCAGACCTGAGCCAAGTTTCAGTGAACACGAGAACATCGTAATCACAGCTCGATAAAAGCAAGTGAAGACGGGAGATTTTGGTACGCAAGCCTCTAACGTTCTGATAGTATACCGACAACAACCGGTCAGATGACACGCCATTCGAACGGCTCTTCACTGGTGAGGTAGATCCGAGAGCTTCCGTGGTGCGTTGGTTGGCAGATAAGCCCACATTCGTTGACAAGCGGCAATTGGAATCGGACAATGTCACGGGAAGCAAACTGTTTGAAACGTGTGCATACATGCCTGCGATGGCGGCTTGGAAGACACCTTCCCCGCACTCATACACAGGACCGGGATGTCTGCAGGGCGCTGGCCGCAATGGCTTGACTGTGACGAGGGGTTTTGGGGCTTCCATGAAGCTTGCAGGCATGCATCCCGGTGACTCGATGAACACTGATGAAATAGATGTCCCTGATTGGGCACGATTACGTTGATTGGCTTCCGTGTGACACCACTAAGCGGCTGCATCGAATGGGGTTGACGTTTAACCGCTAGAAATGGCAGACGTTACCGGAGGCAAATTGTTCTCGTTGTGCGAATACTTGCCTGCGAGGACGGTTTGGAAGACCCCTTCTACACACTCGTACACAGGACCAGGATGTCTGCAGGGCGCTGGCCGGAATGGCTCGACTGTGACGAGGGGTTTTTGGGCTTCCATGAAGCTTGCAGGCATGCATCCCGGTGGCTCGATGAACACTGATGGTATCCGTCCCTTCATACAAGAGTGATTACGAGTAGAATCCATGAGAACAGGAACGCTTTCGACAATAGCTTCAGTATTGCATCCGTTATGGGTGACCGGTTCGTAAGAGGTTGAGGTTGAACAGCTAAAAGTGACAGGCATTACCGGAGGAAAATTGCTCTCGTCAGATGAAACATGATCAGAAAGATACTTGCCTCAAAGGGCAGTTTGGAAGCCCCCAATTCCAGAACTGAACACAGGGCCAGGACGACTTCGATGTTGGTAGTTGAGCTCAGGATGCAGCCCGACTGTGACAGGTGGATTGGGAACTTCCTTAGTGCCTGGTACGGTGCGTCCTGGGATGAGAGAGCGACGATTTATGAAGATCTTTGATGATGCGTTGCGGGTCCGTTTTTTTGGTTAGGTTCGAACAAGCGAACAGTTATCCCTTCAGGCCACGGGTACGGTCATTTTGAAAGAGACGAATGTAAAATCATCCAGACTCTTTCCGCGTGGGACTAGTTTGGTGACTTTCACTTGAGTCAGATCAACATTGGTGATGTCGTGAACATGTTGTAACAACTCGTTCTGATTCTGGTCCGGTGCGAAGGGGGTCACGTAAAGGGTGATACGGTCAAAATTTGGTCAATATCAACTTGACGTATTTCTTTCAATTTTGCATTTAAAAAACCTGAACACCCCTCATTTTGAAGGTGTGTGTGTAGAATGTTGCTCCTATTTTGATTTTGGAATTCACTCTTCAGTTGTCAAAATGCCGTCCAAGCAAGAAGAGCAGCGTATCAAAATTTTGCTCGCGCATCGCGAAAATCCCAGCTACTCGCACGCAAAGTTGGCAAAATCGCTAAAAGTTGCCAAATCAACCGTTACAAATGTAATTAAAGTGTTTGGGGAACGTTTGTCGACAGCCAGGAAGTCTGGATCGGGGGGAAATCGAAAACCGGAAGCCGCTGAGACGACAAAGAGAGTTGCCGGTAGTTTCAAGCGAAACCCTAACCTCTCTCTCCGAGATGCCGCAAATAAGCTGGGTGTATCGTCTACAACCGTGCATCGAGCCAAAAAACGAGCCGGACTATCGACTTACAAGAAGGTAGTGACTCCAAATCGCGATGATAAACAAAATACGACGGCCAAAGCGCGATCCCGGAGGCTGTACACGACGATGCTGACGAAGTTTGACTGCGTGGTAATGGACGACGAAACCTACGTCAAAGCCGACTACAAGCAGCTTCCGGGACAGGAGTTTTATACGGCAAAAGGAAGGGGAAAGGTAGCAGATGTTTTCAAGCACATGAAACTGTCAAAGTTCGCAAAGAAATATCTGGTTTGGCAAGCCATCTGTACCTGTGGCTTGAAAAGCAGCATTTTCATAGCTTCCGGGACTGTCAACCAAGAAATTTACGTGAAAGAGTGTTTGAATAAACGTCTGCTGCCTTTCCTGAAGAAACACGGTTGTTCCGTACTGTTTTGGCCGGATTTGGCATCTTGCCATTACGGTAAAAAGCCCATGGAGTGGTACGCCGCCAACAACGTGCAGGTGGTTCCCAAGGACAAGAACCCTCCCAACACGCCAGAGCTCCGCCCAATTGAGAAATACTGGGCTATTGTCAAGCGGAACCTAAAGAAGACCAAAAAAACTGCTAAGGGCGAGCAGCAGTTCAAGGCAAACTGGCTTTCTGCGGCTGTACAAAATCTGATGGCAGGGGTCAAGCGTAAGTCCCGGCAATTCGGATTTGGAAAAGCGGAAGCCTAACTGAATATTTTTCCTGAATTTTATACTAATTGAACTTGAAAAAGAAATTTAATTTGATTTTTTAAATAAACGATTTCACCGATTTACACGCGTTTTCCCTTGACCAAATTTTGACCGTATCACCCTTTAGAAGGATAGCATATCGTTGTCAGTCTGATCTTTCGTTGCAACCCTCAGGTACGGTCTGGTGTTGCCGCCAGCTTCAGTAGCAGAATCGATGTGAGACCTGTTATCTTCAACGCGAGAGTCAGTGTTACTGGGATCCGAACTGATGGCAGCAGCAGTATGAGAATTTGATTGCTGGGTTTGAGCGGATGGTGTCGGACTCTTGATACGTGGCGCGTTGTTGTTGTTTTTGTCAGCTGCTGGTGTGGTGGACGGCTTGCTCGGAAGTATGTACACACGTTTGTTGGATCCGATTACGAATTTTTGAGGTCTTGTTGATTCTGCGGAGATTTTCACCATAGATTCCAAGCCGAGTATCCATTGAATCCGTTTGAATCAACAGCTCTCGCAGAGCTTTCATAATTGTTTTTTCACGGTCGTAGACGGCAGGTTCAAAATTTAGGCGACAGGAATTGCAGAACCAATACAGCCCAACTCCCGCAGACCAGGATGCGAATTGAAGCTTAGTTAAGCCAATGCAAGTTTGTTGATATGCTGTACCACACGTTCCACTACACGTGATTACCTTACCCGTGCTTAAGGGCTTCGGGCAAACTTGACATGTATCCATTTTGTTGTGGTGATGGAAACGTCCAGCACAGGCAAAAATCGAAGTGTTCCAACTCTCCGCAATATGACAGTAGATGAGATGCGCCAAAATGTAGGCAATGTCCTTTTACATTAAGCACGTAAGCTTCCAATATTTGTTGATATATGGCGTATTGAATGACAAACGCGATCGTGACTGGGTAAACAATGGCAATATATAACCACTATGCCGATTTCACAAAACAGTAGACACCGTGAAAACAAATACACGAAACACTTCGGTATCACCGGTAGTGAACGGATAACCCTTCGATGCACGAAAAAAACACTTAACGAGTAATTATTATCTCGAAAAACATTAACTACGAATGAAAAGTTCAAGACGTAAACAAAAACCGAAGTCCGACGGTTGAGACGTGTTGCCAATTTTTTAAAAGATCGCTTCACTTCCCAGTGTGAATCCAGATCTAACTTACCCTTCCCACTAACAAAAACGTCCTTCCCGTGACAACCGTGGAGATGCAGAGGTATACTCGGTCTCTAGTAGCAACGGTTGTTGAAATAACAATTTTTTCCCTCCCCCGATGACCGTAAGGACGTGGCCGGCGCCGTTATTGACTTAAAAAAATATGGATTCTCTGGATTTTGTACGCTGAGAACCCAAGTAGCAATTAGGGTTTTATGAGGGTTCTGCAGACTATGAATTAGACTTGTAGCATGCTTTAAAACCGTGATGTTACTTGGGAATGGATTGCTAGTCCCAAGCCCCATTCATATGGTTCTTTGTGCAAATTTCGCTAAATCTGGTCAATCACGGAGTAGCAACTACTGAAATGTATGGTCGTCAATGCTTATGCTCATGCTCTGTAACTAATGAAGACTTCCCACCGTATTTTGCGCGGACGTCTTCACTAGCCAGCCGAGCTAGTTTAACTCTAATTTTCAGGGTCGGCAAACCGCACTAGAAGAAACTCACCTGAATCCAACCAACGACAAAATCCCAACCTGAAACTTTTCTTTCGGTGCATGCAGAATTTAGAACACAAGCGTTACGTTAAGAACACCATGCCAAAAAATATATTCATAGGAAATTCAATCATATCAAGAACCAAACTTTGGAGCACTTTTTTTTTTAATTTTAGGAAAAGGAAAATGTTCTAAGGGTTTGACTCACTGCTTGATGTCTGCTGATGCTTGCCTCGCTGATACCGCCGCCGCCGCTGCCGTTGGATGCCACGTGTTTCCTCGTCGCTGGATCGCTTCACCTTTACCAGGGCCGATGCTGATACCGTCCCGATACAAAACGTGGTGCTAGGTCGTGTGTTGACGTACGACCGGTTCAGCGCATCTGGGAAGCGATTCACTGTGCACAATCTTCGCACACTTCGAGAGGAATTCAACCTAACTCACACCGCGACCCCTTGTCTAACCGGTTTTAAACTTCACGGGCAGTTCTTCAGGGTGTCGACTTACATTACACAAACCGGAAGACGACCTCTCGGAATTCTAACTGGCCTCAACGTCAGTGATAAGGAGGTCCAGTTTACCACCACGTGGTCACTAAAGCGCGCACTACCGTGTATTGTTCTTCACGAGTCAGGTTGCACTTGGAGCTAAGCTCCTTTAACGTTTTTTTTTTTTTATTGAGACTCAACCGGCAAGAGTACTTATTACTGACTGTCCTTTAACTTCTCTAACACCGGTAGAATAACGGGTTTGAATCTCACTTGCTGAACTAACTTTTCTAAAATGCACCAATCTTCTCTAGACCTCTATTAAGGATCGGGGACCCTTATATAGAAGTTTCGGGTTTGAATTTGGGTAGCCAATTATCATCATACGATCATCAGCTCAGGCCATCGATGACGATCGTATCACGTGATTTACGCGCCTTCGGGTTTTTCTCACTTCGTGCGAGTCGAGCAGTAGGTGGTAATCTTCGCTGTAGGAATGTTCGAGCGGTGGAGCCACCTGATTCCCTGCACTAGCTAGAATTTGTGAGTCGTCTCATTTGACGATACATTCCATATTTTTATCGTGCTGCTCGTCTTTTGGAATCATTTTTTTTTTCCAAAATTAAGCATGACAACGGTTCACAACTTCCTCGGTCTATTTTATTTAAAAATGTTTTCGGACGACGGGTGTGCTTTCGCAAGAGTACCCGAGCAAAGTCTGAGATCAAATTGAAATCTAAATTTGATGTTGTGATTTCGATGATAATGATTGCTCAGGTTGCTGTCGTTTTGGTCGTTTTAACGGTTAAAATATCAAAATTGAGAGCAAAAAAATCTTCCTGTGACATCACATTGAAAACTATTTCTGCTATCAGTGAGAGCAAACTGAAAACTCAATTTGATATCATTTTTTCCTGTTGATAACAAAACAAGTAATCAATTTGATGTTATGCTAAGGCAATGAAAACAAATCCGCAACAACATATTTTTGAAGAGCAAATGTACAGCAAAATGAAAACAAAATTTATCAATTGCATAAACTGAAATCAAATTAGGATTTCAGTTTGATGTTGATATCAAAACTTGATTTCAATTTGCTGTAATTTTGATGCTGGACTTTGCTCGGGTAGCGTTTATTTGATCCGTTTCTTTGCACGGGAGTGTTTTTTTTTTGTAACTAGCGTAAGTGTGCCTGCGATTTGCATTGAGTGACGGAGATTGTGAGTAAGCTGAAGGATGTCTCACTGGATACGCCCAAGACTGGACGGGCGGTAGCTGGTGGCCGTGAACGGTTCCTGGGGAAAGCACTAGATGCGAACCTCCTCCGAGATCACCATGGCAATACAGGAAGTATCACAACAAAGGTAATTGCTATTAGATATTTTGCAAACAGTGACAGATAGCAGACATGAAGAACCAGTGGAGGTGCCGGGCAAAGGTGTTTATCCTAGACAAATGGTAAGTTACAAATTTTCTGTTGTCGTTGTCGTAGGCGCCGTCGTAGGCGCCGTCGTAGTCGCTGTCGTAATCGCCGTCGTAGTCGTAGGCAGTACCGTTGGTACATTTATTTGTACAACATCACATTTAAGATAAGACATAATCAACAATAGTACGCCACAATACTCGGTTTGCGGCTGCCGCTCTCCATCCTCGGTCATGCCCAATGCTCGCTAGATCACGCTCTACCTGGTCCGCCCATCGTGCTCTCTGCGCTCCACGCCTTCTTGTGCCAACCGGATCAGTAGCGAACACCAACTTTGCAGGGTTGTTGTCCGGCATTCTTGCAACATGCCCTGCCCACCGCATCCTTCCGGCTTTGGCGCCACCTTCTGGATGCAGGGTTCGCCGTAGGGTGCAGCGAGCTCGTGGTTCATTCTTCGCCGCCACTTACCGTTCTCCTGCACACCGCCGAAGATCGTCCTTAGCACACGTCGCTCAAAAACTCCGAGTGCTTGCAGTTCCTCCTCGAGCATAGTCCATGTCTCGTGTCTATAGAGGACCACCGGTCTTATTAGCGTTCTGTACATGGTACATTTGGTGCGGGGGTGAATCTTTTTTGACCGTAGTTTCTTCTGGAGCCCGTAGTAGGCACGACTTCCACTGATGATGCGCCTTCGTATTTCACGACTCACATTGTTGTCAGCCGTCATTAAGGATCCAAGGTAAACGAATAATTGAGATAATGTCCATGTCGTCCGCAAAGCATACAAATTGACCGGATTTCGTGAAAATCGTACCCCGGCTGTTGAGCCCGGCTCGTCGCATTACACCTTCTAGAGCAATGTTGAAGAGTAGGCATGAGAGTCCGTCACCTTGTCGCAGTCCCCGGCGAGATTCGAATGAACTGGATAGTTCACCCGAAACCCTTACGCAGTTTTGCACACCATCCATCGTTGCTTTGATCAGTCTGATCAGCTTCCCAGGAAAGCCGTTCTCGTCAATGTTTTTACATAGCTCTGTGCGGTCGATACTGTCGTATGCCGCCTTAAAGTCGATTAAGGATGAACAAATGATGCGTTGGGACCTGGTATTCACGGCATTTCTGGTGGATTTGCCGTACGGTGAAGATCTGGTCCGTTGTCGATCGGCCGTCAATGAAGCCGGCTTGATAACTTCCCACGAACTCGGTCATTTTAGGTGATAGACGACGGAAGATGATCTGGGATAGCACTTTGTAGGCGGCATTCAAAATGGTGATCGCTCTGAAGTTCTCACATTCCAAATGGTCGCCTTTATTGTGAATGGGGCAGATTACCCCCTCCTTCCACTCCTCCGGTAGCTGTTCTGTTTCCCAGATCCTGACTATCATCCGGTGCAGGCAGATGGCCAACTTTTCTGGGCCCATCTTGATGAGTTCGGCTGCGATACCATCCTTACCAGCTGCTTTGTTGTTTTTGAGCTGCTGATGGAGTCCTTAACTTCCCTCAGCGTGGGAGTTGGATCAGTTCTGTCCTCTGCTGCACTGACGTAGTCGTTTCCTCCATTGCGCTGGTCTCCCGTGCCTACGTTCTCCTCGCCATTCAAGTGCGCATCGAAGTGCTGCTTCCACCTTTCAATCACCTCACGTCCGCCCGTCAAGAGGCTCCCGTCCTTATCCTTGCACATTTCGGCTCGCGGCACGAAGCCGTTGCGGGATGCGTTGAGCTTCTGGTAGAACTTCCGTGTTTCTTGGGAACGGCACAGCAGTTCCATTTTCTCGCACTCCGCTTCTTCCAGGCGGCGTTTTTTCTCCCGAAAGATGCGGGTCTGCTGTTTCCGCTTCTGTTTATACCGTTCCACGTTCTGTCGGGTTCCATGCTGCAGCATTACCACCCGCGCTGCGTTCTTCTCCTCCAAAATCGCTAAGTACCGTTGGTATATTTTAAATTAAACATCAACCGCTGAAAATATGAATTATCGCGTATTTCTGTTGTTCATTACATTCCAAGTGAAATTCGAGAACGTATTTTCATTTGAATAGCTTGTTTAACCAGGTCTTAAACAATCGTCACGTCGGTCATAGCTTGTTATGATTGTCTGAACCATGCGTAAAGATAAAATCGAAACATTGAACGTCGCGTGAAAGTGGATCTTAATGAAGGCCTAAGTACTCTTTCGTAGCTTTTAGTTTTAGGATTTCAAAGATCGTCGGTTGCAGTGGCTTGCTTACTGAGGAGAAAGACGCGGTTCCAGAGCCTTTCATATTAAAAATGCATGGTAAGATCGCTTGTTTATCGTGTATTTTGTAAAACTTTTCGTTGTCGTCGGTGCCGGGTTTGAATAGTTATAAAAACTTGAGTAACGCTATAATGTGACATGAGAGGCTCGGTGGCCTTAGAGCAACCGTTTTTGCTTACTGAGCAGAACCTCATGAGTCTAGTCTCAGGCCCATCCACATTCAAGATTCGTCAATGATTAAAAAGGAGCTCGTTTGTCTAGTGGAAGACGTTTTTGTTTACTGAGCAGAGGACCGTGGGTTCAATCCCAAGCTCCTTCGCGTTATACGATCGTTAGGACATCAATTCAGCTTATCGTTTACCAAAACGAACCCTGCTGCTAACCCAACGCTCTTACCCAACATCCCTGTGATTCCTCGTGGAAGTGCAGAGGACTTCTCGGCTTCCATCAAAGCGAGTGTCACATCAACACATTCTTACCCATTCCTTTCGTGACCTGCGTTCAGGAGCGGCTGGCGCTGGTATTGCCTAATTCGAGATCACCAGTTTTTACACATTGAGGATGATTGCTAGTCCCAAGCATCGTCTATTGGTTCTCTGTGTAATTACAGCTGGTCTGGCAATAGCAGAGTAGCAACCGTGGGCGGTCAATCATGCTCATGCTCATGCTCATTTTATTTAAAAATGTTTTCTACTTTACGGCATTGGAGTTCATCAAATAGAAATAAATTTATTAGGTTTTAATTTATATAATACAATAAATTCTTGCATGAAATTTATATTTAAATACAATGCTTTGGTATTTCATAAGGCAAATCTGACACCAAAATATAGTATATAAGGTTGAAACATTCATCGAAGGTTACAGCTCATTGAGGATGATTGCTAGTTCCAAGCATCGTCTTTAGGTTCTCTGTGTATTTACATCTGGCAATAGCAGTGTAGCAACCGTGGGCGGTCAATCATGCTCATGCTCATATTGCTCCCGAGTTTGATGTCTTCGATCCGTGCAAGCTTTGACATAGCGGCACTGATCAATAACTGCTCTACGGCCCGTATAGATCAACTTTTGTGTGTTTTTCAATCAAAAGTGCAGACGAAACTATCAACCTGTATTTTGGGTGTAGATTGTCACCCTTGGCCGTTGTCGCCACCTCCTCACTTTACGTAGCAAGTAGCAATAAGGCTCGCCATATGCCTTCAGCTGAGCACCACGGATCTAGACAAACGTTTCACAAAATCCAAATCACCATTGATCGATTATTTTGATAACTTAAATGGTTTGGTATATCGCCATGAGGTGATAAGAGATTTGCAGCTTTGAGAATAAAAACTTCTAAGGTAGGGGAAATGGATGTAATGTCGGCCTAAATGCCCCTAATTTGGGCCCATACATAAATTCAGCAATCGACTTAATTTTCAATAGCGACCAAAAATATATATTAGTCCCGTCCCAATGACGCGTTCATCTAGATAAAATTGATAAATAGCAGATTTTTAGCGATGGGCCCCATCTTAGATCCATAGGCCAACATTAGAGACATTTCCCCTATTTGAAGATTTTGAGCGTGATCTAGAAGTCAAATAGGGGAATTTACGTATTCTCGTCAATCTAAGCAGCGTCCGCACTTCTATTAGCATTTTCATAGCGTCACGCACATATATGACGTGTCTGTTTGTTTCAATTCATCTGCTGCTTGCTTCTCTATCCATTCCTATCGACAGAATTCTTTAAAACTGTTTGAAAGCGTTTTTACAACGCTCTAAACTTCTCAGGTGAGTGTGACTATTGTCGGCAGCCTCTTTTTCTTCGGCAACCTTCCCATTAGAACTGCGTGTTAACCAGCTGTTCTATTATCGGCAACTCGAAATCAGCCCCATTTTGTAGTACGTATGCTTCATTTGAAGAAAAATCTGGCATAACAGGATTGCTCGGTCCTACAAATATAATCAGATTGAAGCTGAAAGACTAAAGAATCGTTTGGATACATTCAGGGAAGTGTGTTGATCGTAAAACATAGTGAAATTAACGTTTAAATTTTGGTTGCCGAAAACAGTCAATGGGTGCCGAAGCCGACATTTACCCTAGTAAAGAAATCCAATTCTCGCTATCTGATTCCATACACCATTATTTCAAATCTCGTGTCCTGAATCGTGTCTGGAATGCATCATAAAGTAAAACTCCCAACCCCAGAGGCGGCACATTCCACTGTCAGAGAGTGTGAAGTTTTGCATTAATTAACATTATCAAGCAATTATCTGGATGCTGTTTGGCTGCCTGTCAGTGAGAGAATGCTTCTGTGCTTTGTTGTTCCCTGGAAGGAAACGAACAGAAGCCGTTGTAATTCTATCGATTTACTTTTCTTCGGTTGGGAGGGTTGGATGAGCTGACAGTCTGGGAAGACGTGCCAAACTGTATTCCCCACTTAGACAGCACGTGTTGCATATCGATGAGCAGATTCGCAATACCGAGAGAGCTGGGTTGTAAAGCAAGTGTCGCCCTCCAAAGACGTCGCTGGCAACTGTGGGAAATTTGTGGGGAACCGGAGGATAGAATTTAGACGAGCCAATGTAAGCTTGTTTACTCGCAACTCGGGTGCAGAATAGCAATTAGGAAATTGGGTTCATAAAGTTGACACGTACCGAACATCAAGTATTCAAAGTTTTTAACAACTTTGAGTCGAAAAGATCACAATTTGGATCGTGAGCAACCCTAACTGCTCGATGTGAAGCATCCAGAAGTTCATCCAGATTCAACAAGGCAACAACAGTAAATGAGACATTGTCGACGTAAGGATGTGTTATGTTCTGCAAATGCGTACCGACTGGTAAAACTCCTTCAGGGGGGTGGCCCCAAGACGACACTGCGCCTGGGAAAACACGAGCAATCGCTTAATGAAATCGTACACTCCTCGGGGTGGCTTATCTTTCAATTTATGTATTACAATCATTAATTAGAATAAAACAAACATCATGTGACTCTGCTGGGGGGAATTTACCGCTCTTCATGACACCCTCTAACTGACTGTGCGTTATGTGTGTGTGTTCGTGTGTATATTATCAAGACAGATGTAGGAGGAAGTACACGTATCTTGAGTGGCATAACATGTAAGTAAGCGAAGATATAATGGTATTAACGTGTGGGGCGTTTGATGTGATTTACTCAGGTACTTATTCCCGAGCGGAAACATTGTAACAGGTTGTGATAACTGATATGGATATAGAGTAGCCAATGAGGTGGATCACATTTTCACCCTTTGGAATCTTAACCTTTTCCACAACGGTATCCAGTTTCTTGCCCTGCGGATTCACGTGTTGATGCAGGCATCTCTTCGATGTCAGCAGTTTTTTTCATTTGACGGTTTACAAAATTATGCTCAAATAATGCGCTCATATTTGACAGGGAACGACAGACAGCTCCGTTGTAAACATGTTTGCCCTTGTCTGACCGTACGCTTCAGTACCTCTCGAGGCAGCACCGAAAAGCGATCCCCCATGCCTATCAGAAGCAGGAACAGCCAGCATCAAGGGGAAAAAACATAATTCAAGCCATGTCCTTGTCCTACGCGGATTCAAAAATTGATGCGACATTTCCCAAGCACCTTCGTCGTGATGCTTGCTCAGATCACTCTAATGTATCTAATTTGGCTCCAGTTGTTGACACAGCTCTGGAATTTGTACTCTCCGTGAACTGCCGTCATGATACCTTGACGCTAGAACGATATACGAAGATGTATCCATGCTGGGAAGGATCTGACGGAGCAACAAAAAAATAAACGAAATATTCAACAAGACGAGCATCATGAGTAAACAGATTTTGTGTAATGCGCAAACAAGGTACAGTCGCTTAATTAAATAATAAACTTTTAGCTGTGTAAATCTGCTGCCGAATGAAGTTATTTCTAACATTTTCATTTTCCATGATAGTACAAAGCTTGGGAAATGACAGCTAGAATGCAGAGCGAAGAACGATGTATGCTAAATTGCCTTACCGACAAGAGCTTTTAAATGAACGAGAAAGTGAAACATTCGGTAATTGACCCAGCTAAGGTGGATGAATTTTTTTTTTTATTTGACATAAAAACTAAGAACGAACCAGCCCACGACTGAAAGTCTCGTTACTAAAGAAAACTAACTAGCTACACACTTCGAAATACCTAATCTTACAAGTGACGTAATCCATCTTTGACATAAAGGAGGAGATGTGAACAAACATGTCATGTAAAATTAAGTGCTTCGAGACTGAAAAGTTGAGCTGACTGATTGAGCTGCATTTCACGTCTATTATGACTCAATTTTATGTCAAAATTGACACTCGTATATGTCAGTCTCAGAGCACCTAAATTTATATAAATTTTTCTAAGTGTGTAGCTATAACAGTAAGTTTTCTGGCAAATGTTGGGGGTTCGTGAGCATTCCTGACACTGCTGAAAATTATGATTGCATCAGATTGCGGGGTTGCTAGTGTAATAGGATGCTTTGTTGATTGTTCATTAACTTGATATCGCTGTGCAGCAACTGTAAACTCTAGAGGGAATTTATATCTGTAACTGTAACCAGTTTGATTTTGTTTGCAAACCTGGTTATATTGTCATATTTAATTATCTTAAAGATAAATCGTCCAGCTCAAACATTTGTAGGGTTAAGAGGTGGGAACATCATGTAGCCTTAGTTTAGTTTGACTGTGATATTTTGCCACTGATTGAACATGCTCGCGTGAGGATCGAACTGAGAATGAATTTATTCAGAATTTACTTAATCCTTCTTACATAGCTTAGCTTGGAGACACTTGAAAGCACTTATGTATTATTATGTATCGGATCACCAATCAGCGATCGATACTGGAAAAGAGAGAGGACAGGGAGAGAGAATTCTGGAGAAGGCTAATTGCGCCAAACCAAATGCGCTTGACAACGACACGCTGTTTGCGCGTCGTCGGGTGAAATATGACCCTAACACGTTTATTGTCGTGTCAGGCTTTAAGTCATCGAACTGCTTTATGAACTCATTTGCATTCGTTGCATAACGCAGTTCGATGGCGTTGGAAATCTACAGGGTGTCGATAAGTATGGTCCTTGAGAATTATGGGATATGTTAACATGTGCGATACACATGTCACACCATCCCCCTACGGAAAATGATTGGTTTCGAATGTTTTCAAGTGTCTCTCACATAGTTACATTTATGAACTATTTATCTCTTCTTTTGGACAAGTTACATATTCTGTATAAAATTTAATCTTTATTGAATTATCTTATGTATGTTATCTATATATTCTTTCCATCCCCCTCAGGAGAGTTAAAGTTTACTCTGTCTATTTGCTGTTTATTATTGTTTATGTAATCTAGACTTGTGAACTTCTATTATTTTCTTGTCATTTCGTATGGTTGCGTTTGAATCGGTTTGATTTATGATTTTGTATGGGCCTGTATGGACTTGATCTAATTTGTAGTTATTTTCTGATTTTAGGTATACTAAATCTCCTATATTTATGGGTGTATTTATAATGTTTTTATTTATTGTTGTTGTTCTTTGTGTTTTACTTTTGACTATTTCCTGCAAAACTTTTGAGTGTGTAATTTGCAACCTGTATCTCAACTCATTAATATATGAATCATGGTTATAAAGCGGAGTTATCTTCTCATTAGCCAAAAATTGTATATTGTTACATCTTTTTCCAAAGACTAATTCAAATGGCGTATAGTTATGATCTGCACTAGGGGTGGTATTATATGAAAAACAGTATTGTGGTACCCATTCGTCCCAATCTGATTTGGATTCATTACAGAAAATCCGTAGGTATTCGTTTAAACACCTATGGTTTCTCTCTAATGCTCCTATAGTTTGAGGGTGGTAAGCAGTTGCACATACATGGTTAATGCTGAGGAGTTTACATACTTCGTCAAATACTCCTTTATACTCCGTTCCTTGATCAGTTTTAATACTTTTCATAGGACCGAAATTAAGAATACAATGCTGAACAACTGCTTTAGCTATTGTAGATGATGATTTGTCTGTTATTGGAACAATTATAACGAATTTGGTGAAGTCACACTGCATAGTTACAGCGTAACGATTTTCATTTTCAGTAAGTGAAAATGGTCCGACTGTGTCTATTGACACAACGTCGAATGGTTTAACTGGTGTTGACGTAATTACTGCTTTAGTTTTGATTGAAGGAAAATGTTTATTTAACTTACATTCTACACATGATTTAACATAATTAGAAATGGATTGTTTCATATTCTGCCACGTATACATGGATTTCACTTTACGGTATAACCGGTTAATACCTAAATGTCCTCCAGTGGGCGAATTATGATATAGTTTTAAAATATTATTTACCTGATCTTGTCGAGTCAAGATTCTCGGTTTTTCGAAAAGTAATACGGTCGTACTCCTTAGAATATCGTTGCCAATTTGTTTAAATGTTGCAATATCAATGTATTTGAATATTAGATCATTGATAGCGATAGCTAGCATGCATGTATTGTTTTTATTATTTGGTTTTATTGCCGGGGCCCCCTTTTCAATTTCCATAAAAATCTTTTTAATTATATCCGTTTGCACATTGCTATTATTAATAGTTTGAATTTTCAGCCCAAAGGCAATTCCTTTAGCATAGTTTTTATTAAACATTATTAAATCTAATGATTTATCTAGATTATGAACAAAACTTAGTTTCGACAAAGAAAATGCTTCTTCATTACTAACTGCTTCGTACACGAAAAGTTGATCAGGCTTCTGTGGCTGAACGTTAGTACGAGAAGGTATGTCCTGCCTTTTATGCATGGATCTTGTTACTACATACATTTGTTTGAGAGATTCGGTAGTAACTTGAATTCTTGAAAGAGCATCAGATATGACATTAGACTTCCCTTTTATGTATTCTATTACGAAGTCAAATTCTTCTAAATCGACTCTCATTCGAGTGAGTTTAGACGAAGGTTCCTTCAATGAGAAAAGGTAAACGAGAGGTCTATGATCTGTACGCATTTTAAACTTGCGACCATAAAGATATGGTCGGAAATGTTGAACTGCCCAGTGAATGGCCGTTAACTCCTGTTCTATGGTAGATTTGTTGGATTCGCCTTTGGTAAAAGCTTTACTGGCAAATGAAATAGGTAATTCCACGTCACCATGTAGCTGGGCAAGAACTGCTCCACAAGCTACTTTTGACGCGTCTGTGGTCAGGATGAATTCCTTTTGAAAATTTGGAAATTGAAGAATATTAGGTGAAAGCAATTGCTGCTTAAGTAAATTAAAAGCTGTTTGGCATTTGTCACTCCACACAAATTGTACGTTTTTTCTGAGAAGCATATTAAGAGGATGTGTAATATGCGCAAAGTTTGGAATAAAACGTCGATAGTAGTTGCAGAAAGCAACGAACCGACGAGTTTCATCAGCAGTTTTAGGAATGGGAAAATTTTTGATAACTTCGTATTTGGTTTTATCTGGTTGAATTCCTTTTGCAGATATATGATGACCTAAATAGGTAACATCGGCTTTAAAAAAATCACATTTAGCAGGATTGAGTTTGAGATTATATTTTCTCAAACGTTGAAAAATTTCTCGAAGGTTTGAGATATGGTGGTTGATAGAGCAACCGATGACAATGATGTCATCGATGTAAAGAAATGCAGTTTCAGGAGGTAGACCACTTAGTGCAATCGTCATCATCCTCTGAAAACTATTTGGGCTTATTTTCAGCCCAAATGGCAATCTGTTAAATTCATAATGTCCGGAATTTGATGAAAAAGCTGTACACTTCTTGCTTTCTTCAGTGAGTGGGATTTGATGAAATCCAGACTTAAGATCGAGCGTTGAAAAATATTTCGCTCTCCCTAATTGATCTAGAATTTCATCAATCCTGGGTAAAGGAAATTTATCTGCACATACTTTTTTATTTAATTGCCGAAAATCCACGACCAGACGCCAAGTTTTATCACCGGTAGTAGATTTTTTGGGCACCAAAAGAATCGGATTATTATATGAAGAAACAGAATCCTGAATTATTCCATCTTCCAACATTTGTTTAATTTGTTTATCTATTTCGTACTTTTGCGCCTCAGGAATTCTGTAATTTTTTATATACGTAGGACTCAAATCATTCAAATGAATTGTTTGATTGTAAAAGTTATTTTCCGTTAGCACATCATCAGTCAATGAAAAAATATCATTAAACTCTTCACAAAGTTTTTCCAGCTTGCCTTTAATTTTTGGGTCGATTCCGTTTAGTTTCAATTCATTCAATAATTTTTGGTTCCTTTGATTGTTGCTAATGTTTTTGTTCAAATTAAGTATATTATAGTCTGAAAGCGGTACTATCTTAGGTACAAAACTGTTTGGAATTTCCACTGTTACATCTAAAGTGTTCATAATTTTAACATATGGATAATTTTTATTAATTATACTATTGGCGTAAAATACTCCATGTTGTATCTCCTCCGCAACGGTTACACTATCTTCTAAATTTTCTAAATTTAATCTTCTAATAACCTCACATCGAGGTGGAATTAAATATTTACCTTTAAGATTATTTGTTATAGGTATTTCTAAAGTTTTTCTGTCTGCTTTTATTGACAATATCCAAGTATCGTAGTCAATGTTGCATCTCCAATTTGTTAAAAAATCTCTACCAAGAATTCCATCTGTAGGTATTGGGAAACTTTGATCTACAATATGGAAGTTCTGTGATAGAGTTTCATCATAAATATTTATTTTTACATTGGTGTCACCTAGGGTGGTTGATGTTCCATGCCCCACACCGGTAACACTGCATTTATTTGACGGATAATATATTTGACTTGGTTTAATTTTGTGGGCTTTAAGTACCGATATATCTGAACCACTGTCTACCATCAATATACACGGTGTTTCTGATGCATCGATTCTTAAACACACAAAGTGTGAGGCAGATACGTTTACTGCGTATGCTGCCCGAACGGTACCCCTAAAGGGTGCGGCTGTGTGGGTAATGGATAAGATTGTTGAACCTGTGGAACAAGTTGAGCTTGCGGATGGTGCGGTAATGGATAATTTTGAACCGTTTGATTATTTCCCTCATTGGGTAGTGACCCTTGAGCGATATACATCCCATGGTTGTGATTAAATCGCCCACGTTGTGAAAAATTTCCCCTCTGATGAGGATATCGTTGATAACCTCTGCTTGTATTCAAATTTCCACGATAATTTTGCAAATTTCCCCTACTTTGCTGGAAATTATGGTTATGTTGTGACTGGAACCTACCACGAGAGTTCCGCTTCAAATTTCCACTGCCTGGTATTTTTACAAATTTCTGTAAATTGTTGCTCTCCTAATTGTTTATAATTATATTCTAAATAATTGTCAATATCGTGACAAAGCAACTTACAATCGCTGCTTTTGGCCCTTAATGTCTTGTTTTTAATAATGTTATTAACTGATTTTTTTAATATTGGAGTGCAGAGCCTTTAATTTTTGAAAGGAAATGCTCATGGACTCAAATTCGGGCATTAGAAAATTGATTTAGTTAATTCATAACACATTATAATTACACATTAAAATTACGACTCACCCAGACTGCTTTTAGAT
The DNA here is from genome assembly GCF_037179485.1 of Ochlerotatus camptorhynchus. Taxonomy (NCBI): domain Eukaryota; kingdom Metazoa; phylum Arthropoda; class Insecta; order Diptera; family Culicidae; genus Ochlerotatus; species Ochlerotatus camptorhynchus. Next base: position 1,113,696 of record NW_027040647.1, read on the forward strand.
TACGGCGGAGGCGCTCTTCTCTACGCTCGTTTCGATGGGGCGGAGGCGCACTCCTCGACACCCATTCTTGTAGATGTTGCGCAACAGCGGAGGCGCACTCCTCAACGCTCGGTTGCTCCCTCCTTGCCGGTTGTTACCTGCTTGTCAGTCCGACATAGCAGTGGATTTATTTGTCGATGGGATGAAATCTGTCAGGCACCGGCATCGATGCGTGAGCACTAATTTTCGTCACTTCTTTTGAACACTAGTATTCAACGTTTGTTCTTAAATATCTGTAAATGTTTGTTCTATGTTTTTGAATGTCACTTTTTCTTTTTATACTTCAGCCACGTTTTCAATACTCTTGGCTAGTTTCAACGCGAGTCTTCTTTCACGCCTTTTCTGCAACTGGTACAGCGTGATTAGGAACTGCATCACTACGATGCTCAAAATAATGAACAATATTTGTTCGTGTTGTCCAAGCTGCTCGCTATGCAGTTCTTGGTTGTTAATTATGCGGATCTGCGGGTCCGCATTATGGGTAACCGCTGACTTAGAGCTGGTTTTTCCCATTTTTTTTTTGTTTTCACACACTATGTTTTAAAATGTTCCTCGGCACATTCACTACTAATAGCCACGCATTATAATGTTGCAAAAACAAGATCGCGATGAAGTCAGTATTATTGGAAATAGGGATATTCTACTCTGCGCACAACCAGCACAATTTTTGCACTTCCACTGACGGACTGTTTCTGTATGGAACTACACCCAACATTGCTTCTAATCGAAAGAATTGGCAACGAGAGATTCACTGAACACTTTGTTTTTGGGCACGTTCCGAACCGTTTTAAAATACTTTTTTTTTATTTTCACTTTCACTGTCACTTGGTAGCCATGTAGCCTTAGTTTAGTTTGACTGTGATATTTTGCCACTGATTGAACATGCTCGCGTGAGGATCGAACTGAGAATGAATTTATTCAGAATTTACTTAATCCTTCTTACATAGCTTAGCTTGGAGACACTTGAAAGCACTTATGTATTATTATGTATCGGATCACCAATCAGCGATCGATACTGGAAAAGAGAGAGGACAGGGAGAGAGAATTCTGGAGAAGGCTAATTGCGCCAAACCAAATGCGCTTGACAACGACACGCTGTTTGCGCGTCGTCGGGTGAAATATGACCCTAACACGTTTATTGTCGTGTCAGGCTTTAAGTCATCGAACTGCTTTATGAACTCATTTGCATTCGTTGCATAACGCAGTTCGATGGCGTTGGAAATCTACAGGGTGTCGATAAGTATGGTCCTTGAGAATTATGGGATATGTTAACATGTGCGATACACATGTCACAATCATCATCATATTTCAATTCGAAACAAAGCGGCATCACTGCCTAAGGCACCTCCATTAGCTATGCCAACGGGGCTGATCGGTCAGACAGTTTCCACACTGAAACAAAATCCATTGTCAAAAATACTATATTGATTGTTTAGATTAAATACCCTCACCAATAGATTTTTGCAGAAAACAATTTCACTTAATTTTACTATTATTTCTATCAAAATTACTATGCATTTTAAGCAAGCATAGTAGTATTGCCAGAATCATAGTAAATTTGTTAACATTCATATTCAACTATACTGAATTCATAGTGGATTCAACAGCAATAAGCGTGGTTATATTGATAATAAGTGTTTTCTGCAAAATAGTATTCCTAACTATGGTCCTTGTTTCAGTGCAGATTTCTTTCACGATGTAGGGTTAAATACCCCATTTCCGGCCTATTAGGCACAACCCGCACTAAGTCTTTCTTAATCTAGCGCAGTTTAGCACCAAACGGAATGTTAATATTACTGATGGCTTCCAAATGTATTTACCTTTCCGTACGTACCGAATTGATAAAGAGAAACCAATCTTTGAGATATTGTCAAAAGTCTAACACTGCTTCTTGACGCCAAACTCGGCGTACGGATTCTAAATTTGAACTAACGCATTGAAACGCCATTGAAATGCAATTGAATTCACTTCGGCCTATCGGATGAAGATAAAAATTGATTCGGTCGGAGTGCTTCTTTTGTTTTTGGGAATAATGGGTGCAAACCTTCATATCACGCGTTCTCATTGACTTCGTTTGGAAGCTTATTAACTAAAGTATCGTACCAAATGCATAATTGACTTGTTGACTCTGAAATTATGGATTTATTTAAAGTTGTCTGCTCGATAGGCCCAAAAGGGGTGATTAGGCCGAAGTAGTTCTCTACCCTACCAGTTCTAATAACGATTCAAAGAATGAGCGTGATGTATAGACCAAGATTTAACCAAGATTTGACATTTGTAACGTCCACTTTAGATGTATAGAGATTGCTAAAGTGTGATTGTGTCAGTGATTTGTTTTCATCGGGAAAATTTTCCGCCATGAAGTTTTTTTTCCCGATGAAAACATTTTGCGTATACGTATACGTGACGTAGTGTGCGTGCAATAAACGTCAGCAATCTCTATAGATCCTTAGATGTATGGGCAAAAACAGCACAGGATGCACACTATTTAGAAACAACCCAAATATGAGTAGGTGCTACACATATCCGCCAAAATTAAGTAAACAAAGTTTGGACTGACAAGATGACGAATGAACAACATCGACCTGCTTCCGAATGTTAATTTGTTGTGTTGTCAGTTAAAACCTTGTTTGCTCAATATTGGGTTGCCATACTGCTAATGGAAATGGGTAGATCTGACCGAAATTTGGATTGTTTAGAAAATATGTGAGCAGAAAGGTGGAAAACTCCCAAATCTTATTCATAGTGTACGGTTAACATCTGTCAAGTTTCATACATTGAAAATCCAGAGGCGTCCCACCGATGGATCGCTAAAAAGCTTGGAATTGCAAATACAAATATTGTCCCGTGTGATAAGAACCTTCAAAGAGCATCTAAGTGCCCGAAGGAAGGAAGGGAGTGGTCGTAAAAGTGGTCCAATGGACAGTAAAATGGCCAGAAAAGTGGTGCAACAGTTCAAGAACCGTCCAAACATGTCAATTTGAGATATCGCCAAAAAGTCCAAGGTGTCAGTCGGTTTTGAGCAGAAAACATGAAGCGTGCTACACGCTATTCCAAAACTACCCAAATTTGGGTAGAATCTACCCAGATCGGTAAAAACTGAACCTACCCAAAAATGGGTAAACTATATGTTGGCAATGACAAGTTGACAAATGGACAACATTGACATGCATCCGATCGACTTTGTGCATTTGTCATTTTGTCACTCCAAACATAGTTTACCCATTTTTGGGTAGGTTTAGTTTTGACCGATATGGATGGATTCTACCCAAATTTGGGTAGTTTTCAGGCAGCTTTCCACACCTACGTAGGATATCGCACCCATTCAAACACATATGGGCCGGAACCAACGGCTTTACTTCCCTTCCGAAGGAAGACGTGACCAGAGATTTTTATGCCTCAGAAAAATCCCACCGACCTCGGCTGGGATAGAACCCAGACCCATTAGGGTATTAAAAAGCAGTCACGCTTACCACTACACCACCGGCGCTGGCTGGTTACATGTTTACAAGGTGCAAAAAGCCCCAAATAGGAATGAAAAGTAAGCCGGCGCCGGTGGTGTAGTGGTAAGCGTGACTCTCACCCCAATGGGTCTGGGTTCAATCCCAGCCGAGGTCAGTGGGATTTTTCTGAGGCATTAAAATCTCTGGCCACGTCTTCCTTCGGAAGGGAAGTAAAGCCGTTGGTCCCGGCCCATGTGTATTGAATGGGTGCGATATCCTACGCAGGTGTGGAAAGCTGCCTTCCTGCACATTCGATTGCCGTCAATGGATGGCAATCGATGTCCTTCGGTGATTGGTACTAGATTGCGGACGTTAAATAAAGGAAAGAAGAGGAGTGAAAAGCAAAACATCACTGCAAAACCCGCGCCCGGAAACTTTACACGAAGTTGCTCACCAAATCGTGTTGTATCGTAATGAATGACGAAACTTACGTCATGGCCGACTTCCGTCAACTTCCTGGGCAAGAATATTTCGTTGCCAAGTCTAAATTCTATGTTCCGGAGGATGTTCTATAGAAGAAATTATCGAAATTTGCAAAGAAGTTCCTGATCTGGCAGGCGATTTGCGTATGTGGTGAAATAAGCGCTTCCTTAATCACTTCCAGAACAATCAACGGTGAGACTTACACGGTCTTTTGCCTTGTATATTATATATTTATTTATAATTTAT